>NC_137120.1:39393583-39411083 GCF_949357685.1 Gobio gobio
GCCTTTATTATATTTATAGATGGTATTCGGTACCCGCAGCTGCGTTCAGTCGCTCCCGTGTTTATCTATGCGCAGGGCTCCAGACTGTAGCCGAATATATACTAATGTCAGTCAACATTAAACTGCAAAATACTATTTCAATATTACTCCTCCATGTTCTTCGTCTCTGTGAATGACGGGACGCAGAGGCGCGCGTGACACTTGCTCGCTCGCTGTCTTTTTAGTCTCTGCCGAACGCATAAACCGTCACTTCATGAGAATTTACCGTTTCATTTGAGAAAACGGTCATATCATGAACACAGACACTCAAAGGTCACGGCAACCCGTCAAAATAAAAGTTTGGTTTAAAACAAATTTTTTGACAGAATATATCAGGCTACTGTTGTAGCCTACAGTAAATGTAACGTCTCTATGTAATAATAATGCATCTCTACTACTAATAATAATAATTATGCCTAGATGGTTGATTATTTTTCCCTTGATTTTTTTTTTATAAACAATGTTTACTTTTAAACAGCATACAGCTTTAAATGTTTGTATTATTTAGTCTACTTATAATGATTATTTTAAATATTAAACTTAATTCGAAATTGGTACCGAGTACCGTACAATTTTTATGGTATTGGTACCGACTACTGGAATTTTGGTACCGTGACATCCCTAGTCCGAACGTACAAAACTGCAATAAAAAGGTTAATTTTCTCAGTAAAATTCTTAAAGCTACACTGTGTAACTTTTTTAGTTTATTCTTAGCTAAAAACACTTACTTATTTCAAAAATATATGTGTTAATTAATGTATATTTACTTCTTTCAAGTAATAAAGTATTCTCATAAGTTTATAATATGCCATTGAAAATACATACGGGTGAGGGTTCGAATGCGGGTCGCCATGTTGCCCCTCCATCTTGAAAGTACATTAGCCAAAGAGGGACATACCCGTAAATTCAAGCTTCGCGTTTTAACACTCGATGGCATCGTGTCGAATGTGGACGAGGTCGAACTGGAAGCCATGTTAATCTTGGACTAAATCGGCCACCGTAGGAGTTAAAACGAAATCGGAATTGAGAGGAACAAAAAACTAATATTCACTGGATGATCACCGCTAGATGGGGGAAAATATCACACAGTGTAGCTTAATCAAATAATTTGGCACGATTATATCTTAAATTCCTTATAAATGAGGGAAAATAGTGTCTCAGTCCTATTTCAAAACTATTACGACCGACATAAAAATGCCATTTGATGCAATGTTCCTTTATGAAAACCATCGCTGCGTCCCAATTCGCATTCTATCCGTCCTAAATAGTATTCGGAAATATAATTTGGATGTCCCAAATCGTAGTATGTTGAAAAAAGTATCCCAAAGATACGGATGGGCTACTACTTCCGGTCAAAATTCGAAGTGCGGATCGACGCAGGCCCTGTCCCAAATGGCACACTTCATGTGCACTTTAGGTCTTGTGGACTTAAAATGGCCGCCACGTGCGCATTCGTCATTTAAGCTTAAAGAAGGGTGCTCGTGAGCGCCCCCTTTGGGGATACGATGGCCCTGTCCCAAATGGCACCCTAAACCCTCACAGTCTTCCTCTGAATCCGCACTTTCATGACGTAACGCCGCTTTGACTGTCGGGATTCGAACTACAAAACGCGGATAAAAAGTGTTACAAAAACTACAAACATGACGGATGTGCGAGTCCGACGGGCTTGAGTGATCAATTATCAGTATTTAACCTGACGTAAAGATATTTATTCAGTGTTATCCACATTATATTTAATCTGCAGCAGCATTGAGAACTGATACGTTTGGCGAATTGGGACGCAGCATATGACATCACACAGAAGACCCGAGGACCCCTTTGATGCAGTAACAATGTAAGTCACGCTCCCATAAATATCAGATAATTTGACATTTTTGAGTAATGATGAGGTTGATTCAACTTATCATGTCAGGTGGTACGACCCCTGGAAAACTTTGAACATGTGTTGTTATTATAAAAATGTGTATTTGATTTAAATAATGCATGTATAACCTTGAGCATATGGTCAAACATTTGTATAGGTGTCCGAGTTAATGCCTGTTAGATTTGAATTGAGTTTGTCACGTGGTGCGAACAGCAAATTTACATTTAAAATGATCAATTCCCACTGCAATTGCAAAATGAAGTAAGAAATATAACTGTACACCATTATATAATGTATAATTTTTACAGTTAAAAACAAAACATAAAAACTCCTTATGGAAAATTGGGTGTTTGAACATATAGAAAAGTGTCAGTTTATATGAATTGGACTAAAAGAGCAATACATAAAGTCATTAAAAGGGAATTTACCATGTGATATACATTTTAGACACTACAATGATTCCTATTTTAATGAATATATGGTATTTTCTGGGTGGTAAAATCAAAAATCTTGTTTATTAATGACTTAATGCTATCTTAAAAGCTGTAAAACCAATGTGAATCAACACCATACTTTTTTTTTGCACATGAAAATGCATTTTGCTTCAAATTATTATTATTTTTATCTTGAAAACCTTGTCATTGACACAATTTTAAGTCACACAACCGTTAATAATGAGGTGTTATTAAAATCTTATTAGTTTTGAGTGATGAGGTCGTTTGTAACCTACTGTCTTAATCACATGGAAATGAGCCAAACACAGACGTAGTCCAATAACAGCCTAAACAAAGGGTATGAATCTTAAATGTGTTCGAGGGAGATAGTAGGCCTATATTTATATGGTATTAGAAAACACAAATGAGATTAAAATGTCTGTCAAAGCTGAAGTGCCTCAACGGATAGCTAGCATAAACCGGGATCGATGTCCGAGTCATTATGTGAAGACATTTTTACACAAAATTAGATAAAATATCTGTAGGACTGTTTAATAACGGGCGCTGAATTAAACAACTAACTGAATAGTGTGCAGTCGCCTATGCAGCGGTATAACGCCTTATTAATGTTAGTACAATGGCGCCCTCTGGTGTTTCGTTGAAGAGTTGCAGTAAAATGTAATTATAGTCGTCTAGCCGTCACAATCTGGCCCAAACTCACTCAAATCCTTACGTTTGCCCATTTTTCCTGCCTCTAACACATCAACTCTGAGGACAAAATGTTCACTTGCTGCCTAATATATCACACATACATACCAATCAGGCATAACATTACGACCGGTGAAGTAAATAACACTGATAATCTCTTCATCACCTGTTAGTGGGTGGGATATATTAGGCAGCAAGTGAACATTTTCCTTGTGGGGAATTTTTTTTAGTAGGACTACCCATGAGGAAAATAGCCCACATGAAAAAATACTATAGTATATTATAGTAAAATTGAACCGTACTATAGTAAATATACTACAGTAAAATAAAGTGTAGTAAATACTATAATATACTACAATTTACTGTATAGTATGGTTCAAAAACACTATAGTATTTACTAGAGTAATTTTACTATAATACACTATAGTATTTTTTCATGTGGGAGTTTATAAATCATAATTGGCTTGGTGGTGTTTTTTCTTTTTAAATGTAAAAATGCAGAAAGTTGGGTATTTTAGGGGGGTTAGGATTTGTGTAGGGGGATAGAATATACAGTATAGTATAAAAGTATTTATGTCTAGTCTGTGGAAACCAGGTGTGTGGTTTTATCAGAGTAAGTTACTTTTAACTTGATAGATTTAATGCCTCTAAAAAAGGTCATGTGTAGCTTGAAGCCAAAATGAACACAATACATTTCTAAGAACATGGCACCTGTGTTTTAAACCAGATTTTTAAACGATTTGTCCTTTTTATCACTTCTGACATCTCGTCATTGACCCCTATGCAGTCCTCACTGTTGTATAAACGTTTATAATCCTAACAGAGCATTCATCAGCATTTCCTGTTTTAAAATGCCAGGTGGGTTCATGTTTCCTCGTCAGACACACAGAAGCATCTGTACCTGCATCAGATCAAGAGCTGCTCTGTTAAACCGCCCACATTGTGTCAGGCTCTTCCGCTGGATGTCTGAATGAAAGCACGTTTCTTTGTTTGATATCAGACAGGCATGTGAACAAACACCTCCGCGGATCCTCCGGTGTAATCCGGGCTTGACTGAACATCCTGTTCGTCTCCGCGGCCTGTCTGAGCAGGTTTAGGAGTTTTGAAGTTAAACATTCATCTTTGTGGATATGGATTCAAGGTTCAACGGAATGAGGGTCAACATTTAGCAAATCCACACAAGCATAAGAACAATATTGGCTATATATAGGCCTAGATATATTATTTCTCTCTCTTCTTAGCGTCTTTCTCCTCACGTTTCCTGCTTCTATAAGCGGTTATTCTTCGCGATACCGTTTTGAACGGTTGTAGCTCTGTGATAGTATTTATTTATTGCAATTGCAGTATTTTGTCCTGGTCAATATTGGACGTTATTAAAGCCTTTTTAGCCAAAAGTAAATTATAATAAATAAAAAAAAACGATTTTTTTTTTTGCCTCATTTCCCCCCCCCCCGCGATAAATTCAAAATGGCGTCTATAACCTGACTAACTCAAGGGCTGCGTCCGAAAATCTAGGCTGGGCAGTGACTTGTTGTCTCGCTGCATTATCAAACAATGACTTGTAAGGCAGCGTTTGTGCATGGACGCACCTCACAAAACTAATTTTCAGACAGACTTCTAAGGCAGTGTAACCGTTTAATGATCTACAACAAAACAGAGAGCGCTTTGGTGAGAACTAAACAAATATTGAATTACAACATTAGTAATTTCTCGCTAGAAATGACATCAGAAGTAGAAAATGTTGGTTAAAAAAACAAACTGACCAGCAAACGCAACTCTCGGACGCCATCTTTTCCCCCCAGCTCAACTGTCACAGAATGGAAAGCACAGGATTGTGGGATACCAAAGGCAGTGAAGGATACATACAGATGCTGGTCATATAATTAGAAGATCATCAAAAAGTTGATTTATTTCACTAATTCCATTCAAAAAGTGAAACTTGTATATTATATTCATTCATTCATTACACACAGACTGATGTATTTCAAACATTTATTTTAATTTTGATGATTATAACAGACAACTAAGGAAAATCCCAAATTCAGTATCTCAGAAAATTTGAATATTGTGAAAAGGTTCAATATTGAAGACACCTGGTGCCACACTCTAATCAGCTAATGAACTCAAAACACCTGCAAAGGCCTTTAATGGTCTCTCAGTCTAGTTCTGTTGGCGTCACAATCATGGTGAAGACTGCTGACCTGACAGTTGTCCAAAAGACGACCATTTTGTGTCTTGCACAAGGAGGGCAAGACACAAAAGGTCATTGCAATAGAGGCTGGCTGTTCACAGAGCTCTGTGTCCAAGCACATTAACAGAGAGGCGAAGGGAAGGAAAAGATGTGGTAGAAAAAAAGTGTACAAGCAATAGGGATAACCGCACCCTGGAGAGGATTGTGAAACAAAACCCATTCAAAAATGTGGGGGAGATTCACAAAGAGTGGACTGGAGCTGGAGTCAGTGCTTCAAGAACCATTATGCATAGACGTATGCAAGACATGGGTTTCAGCTGTCGCACTGTTGAACAACAGACAGCGTCAGAAGCGTCACGTCTGGGCTAAGACAAAAAGGAAAAAAAGTGGTCCAAAGTTATGTTCTCTGATGAAAGTGAATTTGGCATTTCCTTTGGAAATCAGGGTCCCAGAGTCTGGAGGAAGAGAGGAGAGGCACACAATCCACGTTGCTTGAGGTCCAGTGTAAAGTTTCCACAGTCAGTGATGGTTTGGGGTGCCATGTCATCCGCTGGTGGTTTTAGAGCACTTCATGCTTCCTGCTGCTGACCAACTTTATGGAGATGCAGATTTCATTTTCCAACAGGACTTGGCACCAGCACACAGTGCCAAAGCAACCAGTTCCTGGTTTAAGGACCATGGTATCCCTGTTCTTAATTGGCCAGCAAACTTGCCTGACCTTAACCCCATAGAAAATCTAGGAAGATGCGATATGCAGAAGAGCTGAAGGCCACTATCAGAGCAACCTGGGCTCTCATAACACCTGAGCAGAGCCTCAGACTGATCTCCTCATGCCACGCCGCATTGCTGCAGTAATTCAGGCAAAACCAGCCCCAACTAAGTATTGAGTGCTGACATGCTCATACTTTTTTCAGTTGGCCAAGATTTCTAAAAATCCTTTCTTTGTATTGGTCTTAAGAAATATTCTAATTTTCTGAGATACTGAATTTAGGATTTTCCTTAGTTGTCTGTTATAATCATCAAAATAAAAAGAAATAAAGATTTAAAATATATCAGTCTGTGTGTAATGAATGAATATAATCTAGAAGTTTAACTTTTTGAATGGAATTAGTGAAATAAATCAACTTTTTGATGATATTCTAATTATATGACCAGCACCTGTATGTGCTGCCTTCGAAAATCGATCAGATGAAGGTCTCTCAGGAGACAGGAAGTGAAGCTAACTTTAGATTCGGACGTGCTTTGATGCCTTCCTACCTTGAAATGTGTCCTCCGAAGTCAGCATTTCCCAGGTTTCGGACGCAGCCGAGGTCTAGATATTCTACCTTTCCCCCTATTGCTTTTATTTATATTTCTCTATTAACATCATCTTCACTGTTTTGATAATTGGATATGATTTGTGAAATGTGGAATTTGAGACAAATGTCAAGTCAAATTTGAGCAAGACTAAATACAAAATAAAATGTAGCCTAATAAATTGTCTGAAAGTCTTTCTCCCTTTTAAACAGTGGGTTGGTTTTGGCTCTGGGAACACTTCTTGCCATCGCTCCACTCATATTTATGTTCAGTACACGCGGTTCTCTTCTGAATCTTGGCTCAAATCATGGCTGATAACCGATACCTTCAATGCGGTGTAAACTGGTTTGGATAAAAGCATCTGCTGCATAAATGGGCTCACTTAAAGCTACACTGTGTGATATTTTCCCCCATCTAGTGGTGAACTTGTATATGACCATCCAGTGATTATTAGTTTCTGTTCCTCTCAATTCCGATTTCGTTTTAACTCCTACGGTGGCCGATTTAGTCCAAGATTAACATGGCTTCCAGTTCGACCTCGTCCACATTCGACACGGTGCCATCGAGTGTTAAAACGCCAAAGGCGAAGCTTGAATTTACGGGTATGTCCCTCTTTGGCTAATGTACTTTCAAGATGGAGGGGCAACATGGCGACCCGCATTCGAACCCTCACCCGTATGTGTTTTCAATGGCATATTATAAACTTATGAGAATACTTTATTACTTGAAAGAAGTAAATATACATTAATGAGCACATATATTTTTGAAAGAACTAAGTATTTTTAGCTAAGAATAAACTAAAAAAGTTACACAGTGTAGCTTTCAGCAGCAAGACTTACCAGGCTAAATCTTCCAACAGTTCAACAAACCTACAGGAAATAACACTAAGAACACAAGACATTTTGTGAGGGTCTAAAATGCAAAAATCACTATTAGAGAGATGCATTGTGGACCTTTAAACTTCAAGATACACATGATGGATCGGAACATGTGACTCTTTTAGAGGCGCACAACTAAAACTATTGTCATTTATTAGCGTATAACAGAAACATGGCCAACACTGCTATTCAGATTTCACCTGTTTTGATTTGTTAATGTAACAGGAAACCCAATATGCCAAAAGAGTTCAGTTTTGACATTAATTGCACCAGCTTAGATGGACCCAAGACACTTAAAGGGTTAGTTCACCCAAAAATGAAAATTCTGTCATTAATTACTTACCCTGTAAGACCTCCGTTCATCTTCAGACACAAATGAAGATATTTTAGTGTAAAACTGATGCTCTGAAAGGCCTCCATTGGCTCAATGCACTTTACACTCTCAAGACCCTTAAAAGACACTAAAGACGTCGTTACAAAGTCCATCTCATTAAAGCGGTTCTACAATAACTTTATAAATCGGCGAGAATAGTTTTTGTGCGCAAAAAACCCCTAAATAACGACTTATATAGTGATGACGATTTCAAAACACGGCCTCATGAAGCTTTGAAGCATTATGAATCAGTGAGTCGATTCAGCAGTTTGAAGCGTTATGAATCAGTGAGCCGAATCAGCAGTTTGAAGCGTTATGAATCAGTGAGTCGAATCAGCAGTTTGAAGCGTTATGAATCAGTGAGTCGAATCAGCAGTTTGAAGCGTTATGAATCAGCGAGTCGAATCAGCGGTTTGAATCGCCAAATTTCAGCAGTTTTTCAGTTTGACACGCGATCCGAATCATGATTCGACTCACTGATTCATAACGCTTCAAACTGCTGAATCGACTCACTGATTCATAACGCTTCGAAGCTTCATGATGCTGTGTTTTGAAATCGTCATCACTATATAAGTCGTTATTTAGGGTTTTTGTGCGCACAAAAACTATTGTCGCCGATTCATAAAGTTATTGTAGAGCCACTGTAGTGAGATGGACTTTGTAACGACGTCTTTAGTGTCTTTTAAGGGTCTTGAGAGTGTAAAGTGCATTGAGCCAATGGAGGCCTTTCAGAGCCATCAGATTTACACTAAAATATCTTCATTTGTGTCTGAAGATGAACGGAGGTCTGACGGGTGTCCAACGACATGAGGGTGAGTAATTAATGACAGAATTTACATTTTTGGGTGAACTAACCCTTTAATACCCACTATGCACCACAATAGCTCACTAATTCAACTCAAGTTCATTACACAATGCATTCTTCTTTGTCTAAAACTAATAGAAAATTGTAAATTGCTTAACTTTTTTGATGAGTTAAAGCAACATTAAAACATGTTGTCATAACTTATTGATCATAATTTTTATATATGTACACTATATTGCCAAAAGTATTGGGACACCCCATCAAATCATTGAATTCAGGTGTTCAATCACTTCATGGCCACAGGTGTATAAATCAAGCTCAAGGCCTGCAGACGCTTCTACACACATCAGTGAGAGAATGGGCCGCTCTCAGGAGCTCAGAGAACTCAAGCGTGGTACTGTGATCGGTGGACACCTGTGCAATAAGTCCAAATATTATACTAAATATTCCACGCTCAACTGTTAGTGGTGTTATAACAAAGTGGAAGCGATTGGGAACAACACACGAAGTTTTAGACCACGTAAAAATCACAGAGCGGGGTCAGCAGAGGTGGACAAAGTACACAACTCCATTACTTGAGTAAAAGTAAAAGTACCACTGGTCAAATATTACTCCATTACAAGGGAAAGGTGTAAAACTAATTTTTACTTAAAGGGTTAGTTCACCCAAAAATGTAAATTCTGTCATTAATGACTTCCCCTCATGTCGTTGGACACCCGTCAGACCTCCGTTCATCTTCAGACACAAATGAAGATATTTTAGTGTAAATCTGATGGCTCTGAAAGGCCTCCATTGGCTCAATGCACTTTACACTCTCAAGACCCTTAAAAGACACTAAAGACGTCGTTACAAAGTCCATCTCACTACAGTGGCTCTAAAATAACTTTATGAAGCGGCGAGAATAGTTTTTGTGCGCAAAAAAACCCTAAATAACGACTTAAATAGTGATGACGATTTCAAAACACGGCCTCATGAAGCTTCGAAGCGTTATGAATCACGAACTGCGTCTGGGAACTGATGCCTTCTATAGGCTGTCTGTAAAAAACTAAAAAAAAAAATCACGTTTTAAAGAAGAAAACAAATCATCCACTGACTTTCAAAGCGGCTACGACTTTCTACTTCGACAGCCTTGATAGAAATGTAGTGGAGTAAAAAGTACGATATTTGTCTTTCAAATGTAATGAAGTAAAAGTCATAAGTTTCCAGAAAAAATACTACTCAAGGAAAGTACAGATACTCAAAAACTGTACTTAAGTACAGTACTCAAGTAAATGTACTTAGTTACTGTCCACCTCTGGGGGTCAGCGCATGCTGAGGGTCACAGAAGTCGCCAACTTTCTGCAGAGTCAAGAGCTCCAGACCTCCAAACTTCATGTGGCCTTCAGATGAGCTCAAGAACAGTGTGTAGAGCTTCATGGAATGGGTTTCCAGCTCATCCAAGCCTTACATCACCAAGTGCAATGCAAAGCGTGGGATGCAGTGGGGTAAAGCGCGCCGCCACTGGACTCTAGAGCAGTGGAGACGTGTTCTCTGGAGTGACCAATCACGCTTCTCTGTCTGACAATCCCATGGACGAGTCTGGGTTTGGCGGTTGCCAGGAGAACGGGACTTGCCTGACTGCATTGTGTCAAGTGTAAAGTTTGGTGGAGAGGGGATTATGGGGTGGGGTTGTTTTTCAGGGGTTAGTCCCAGTGAAAGGAACTCTAAATGCTTCACCAAGACATTTTGGACAATTTCATGCTCCCAACTTTGTGGGAACAGTTTGCGAATGAGCTCCTGTCCCAGCATGACTGACCAGTGCACAAAGCGCCGCTCCATAAAGACATGATGAGGAGTTTGGTGTGGAGGAACTGGAGTCCTGACCTCAACCCATTGGGATGAATTAGAGCGGAGACTGAGAGCCAGGCCTTAATGAATTACACATTATAATATTGCAATTGTAATATAATATTACAGACAAAGAGTGTATAGTTGTTACACCTGTAAGAAACATACATTTAAAAAATATATATATAATAAATACACAATTAAAATGTATATTTAAAAAGATATATGTAAATATAATAATGTATTTTTCATTTTAAATGTATGTATTTTATTTAAATATGTATCCCCCCCCACCCCCCCTTAAAATTGTCAATCCAATTGGACTTTTATAGTCAATAAAAACATTTGGGACGTGGGAAAACCGTTATGTGTAAACATTTATTGGTTTCAAACTGAGATAAAAACAACTTGCTCCAGCAAACATTTTACAGCCTTTCATTGTCCACACATCTTGCAACCAAAATAAAATGAGGGGGGAAAGAAAGAAAGAAAGAGAAAGGGGGAAAAAAGACGTGACAGAGAGAGTGCAAACCTTTATTCCAGTGACTTTTAATAAGAGAAGAATTCTAAAAACCCATAAGTGGACTGTTTCCGTCGCCCCAAAGACAGGAAATGAGAAAGAAAGCGATAAAACCTTCCGTTTGGCCACTGCGCCGTTTCCATCAACGTTTAAATTAAGTTAAAAATTCAAAAACACACATACTGGAGAGAGAAAAAAAAAAGACTCGCTTATTTGGATTCGGCTACAGTATAAATTACGAATTTTTGGACGTTGTTTAGTCATAGTTCAGCGTAAACAACGCGTCCCTGCTCAAAGGCACAGGTCGAAGTGTTCCCTTGTGTCCCGTCTTATGTTCATGGGTCAGTTGTAACATGTTTGGTTGCTTGTTTCCATTCGTTTAACAAAAAAAAAATGGCAACGTTTTTTGTACGAACAATATGATGCGACATTTGCGATAAAACCCCCCACAAACAACATCCTCCGGTTTCAGTTTTGCAATCCTGATATATTCAAACCGAACAAAAATAATAAGCCAAACATCTATTTTGTTTTGGTTTCATTTAAATAACAAAGCTAGATCATTCAAATTCGTCTGAAACCGTGATAGAACAATTCAACTACAACATTCGAAATGCTCTTTTTTTTTCGTTTTTCGAAAAACAAACTAGCGTGAAAACCCCAAAGTAACAAACCCGTTCGAATCAAGCCATAGTGGTGCAAAAACAAACAAACAAACCAAACCAGGAAGGCGTGACTGAAATGGCCGGAAGTGAGCCTGAGGCAATGGCGGTGATTGGTGGAGACAGAGGGAAGGGGCGTGGCCTCACTGAGAGCTGGATCTGGCGAGTGTGTGCTGTTCATTGTGTCCCTTGCTAGTTCTCAGTTTGAATTTGGCGATGGAGCTGTTGAGTTTCTGAAGCGCGCTCTGCGCCGCGTACTTCGAAGGGAACAAGGCCAGGATGGTGTAAGTGGACGCCAGGTCGTGACGGGGAGGTTTGGGAGGGTCAGAGTTCGTAATGTCCGCTCCCTCTGATTGGTTCGGGGACGGAGGTTCGGGCAGCCATTTTATGAGAGCGCCCACTTTGCCCAGTTCTGCCAGTATACAGTTCGCTTCCACTCGAGTGATGCCAGCAGGAAGATCCGTCACCTCCAAAACACGGCCGGTGTCTGGACACACAAAAAACATGTTATTGAGTGTGTGTAATAACAGTCATACTTATACATGCATACATATAAGCTCAAAAATAGTTTTTTTAGGGCTGTCAAAAGATTAATCGCGATTAATCGCATCCAAAATAAAAGTTTGTGTTTACATAATATATGCATGTGTATATATATACATGAATGTGTGTGTATTTATATATAAATAATAATTAACAGAGTACACACACATATATTATGTAAACACTAATCGCGATTAATCGCATCCGAAATAAAAGTTTGTGTTTACATAATATATGCATGTGTATATATATACATGAATGTGTGTGTATTTATATATAAATAATAATTAACAGAGTACACACACATATATTATGTAAACACAAACTTTTATTTTGGATGCGATTAATCGCGATTAATCTTTTGACAGCCCTAGTTTTTATATATTTTTTATAATAAACGCAATTGTTAAAGGTTAATTACAAGTTATGTAATAGCAGTTTAATACTATATACACACACACACATGCGCACATCATTTAATATTTATAGTATTTATACATAGGTGTAAATCCCACATATAGTATTTGCATTACAATGTATAATATACTGTTATTAGGGATGCACCGATACGATTTTTTTGGGGTCGATGCCGATTTTAACAAACAATTATTGGCCGAGACTGATATTTGTCACTTGCCCTCTTATTTGAAAAGTGTTTTGATCATGTTTTAAATCAGGAAAGTTACAAAAACACATTAACTTATAGCCTACTAGCTAGTTTATTACTGTAATATCAAATCATTTCTGATGAACAAACACTGGATCCTTTTAACATTCATCAGGCCAACATCAAGACATCAATACAACAGAAAATATGAAATGTGCTTATTAAGCAGGTTTAATGTTAAATAACACTGCATATTCTTCACTGTACACATTAAATACATATATTATTATTACATTGAGACGTAGCTCTGCTGTACAACATTAATCCTGTCAATTATTTTATTAAACTGAACTTTTATTTTGACGGGTTGCCGTGAAGACCTTCTAGTTCCTGTGTGTGTGTGTTTATGATATGACGATTTGTCGAATGAAACGGTGAAATGCTCATGAAGTGACTGGAGATGCATTCATGTCCTCATATTGAGGCGGCAGAGACGGAAAAACACAGAGTTTCAGTGTGTGAGAGTGTGTGTGTGTGTGTGAGAGTGTGTTTGTGTGTGTGTGTGTGTGAATGGCGCAGACACGCGATTTCAGAGAGACAGAAACATGCAGGATTCATATTTTGTCTTTTAGCGGTTTAATATTCACACACTAGTATATATCGTGATTTGATTTAAGCGACTGACCGTTTTATTAATTCATCAAAAGCGATTCCGTGCCGTTAATGCAGTAAATCAGTTTTCATGACTGGATTCTGATTTATTTCTGTGTTTGTTGGTCTTTTGTTGTTTGATGAACATTAACGCAGACGCAGGAATATTACAGTATAATGGTGGATTATGAGCAGACGTCACACAGCTCATTAATAAACCAGTGGTGTGTTATATCAGCCTCTGCTATAGCCCATATGCCCATGATCGTAAATTGAGCAAAAATCAGCCGATAAATATTGGCGGCCGATACATCGGTGCAGCCCTAACTGTCATAATAAACGATATATACAATTACAAAATATATAATTATCCAATTGTTCTTTTCTATACTAGACTACTGAACTATTTTATTTATGTATTTTTTTCAGAAAAATATTTTTCTTCCCCATAATTTCCACTAAATCAACATTAGTAGAAATATGTAATATTATTCACTTATAATTATATAATTTATATATATATACACACTTAAATTTAGGATGCATATAATAATAATTTAATCAGGATTAATGTATTTATTCAGAAAAATATTCCCATAATTTCCGCACTTTTTCACTAAATGAACATTAGTAGAAATATTTAATATTATTCTCTTATAATTATATAATTGATATATTTACACACTTAAATTTAGGATGCATATAATAATAATTTAATCAGGATTAATGTATTTATTCAGAAAAATATTTTTCTTCCCCATAATTTCCACACTTTTTCACTAAATGAACATTAGTAGAAATATTTAATATTATTCACTTATAATTATATAATTTATATATATACACACACACTTAAATTTAGGATGCATATAATAATAATTTAATCAGGATTAATGTATTTGTTCAGAAAAATATTTTTCTTCCCCATAATTTCCACACTTTTTCACTAAATGAACATTAGTAGAAATATTTAATATTATTCACTTATAATTATATAATTTATATATATATATATACACACTTAAATTTAGGATGCATATAATAATAATTTAATCAGGATTTATGTATTTATTCAGAAAAATATTCCCATAATTTCCGCATTTTTTCACTAAATGAACACTATTAGGAATATTTAATATTATTCACTAATATACAAAAATATAACAGTACACGTCATTTTTTTATTTGAGTGATGATGCAAAAACTGAACTTATTTCTTCAAAAATAACTCCAATGCTGTTTTCTTTAAGTTTACATCATGTATGCTAACATCTTTCATAACAACATGTGAATATGTTGTAAATAAATTACCCAATGTGCACAGTTGCTAAAAAACGTCCTCAAATAAAAACATAATATAAAAGGAAAAATGTTTTAAAAACAGACTAGATATTTTAGATTTGTTGCAAAGTTGTATTTTAGCGATCGGGCTAGTCGTGCCAACTCAAAGTTGATCTTTAAAGGGTTAGTTCACCCAAAAAAGTAAATTCTGTCATTAATTACTCACCCTCATGTCGTTGGACACCCGTCAGACCTCCGTTCATCTTCAGACACAAATGAAGATATTTTAGTGTAAATCTGATGCTCTGAAAGGCCTCCATTGGCTCAATGCACTTTACACTCTCAAGACCCTTAAAAGACACTAAAGACGTCGTTACAAAGTCCATCTCACTACAGCGGCTCTACAATAACTTTATGAATCGGCGAGAATATTTTTTGTGCGCAAAAAAACCCTAAATAACGACTTATATAGTGATGACGATTTCAAAACACGGCATCATGAAGCTTCGAAGCGTTATGAATCAGTGAGTCGATTCAGCGGTTTGAAGCGTTATGAATCAGTGAGTCGATTCAGCGGTTTGAAGCGTTATGAATCAGTGAGTCGATTCAGCAGTTTGAATCGCCAAAATTCAGCAGTTTGTCTGTTTGACACGTGATCCGAATCGTGAATCGACTCACTGATTCATAACGCTTCGAAGCTTCATGAGGCCGTGTTTTGAAATCGTCATCACTATATAAGTCGTTATTTAGGGTTTTTTTGCGCACAAAAACTATTGTCGCCGATTCATAAAGTTATTGTAGAGCCGCTGTAGTGAGATGGACTTTGTAACGACGTCTTTAGTGTCTTTTAAGGGTCTTGAGAGTGTAAAGTGCATTGAGCCAATGGAGGCCTTTCAGAGCATCAGATTTACACTAAAATATCTTCATTTGTGTCTGAAGATGAACGGAGGTCTGACGGGTGTCCAACGACATGAGGATAAGTAATTAATGACAGAATTTACATTTTTGGGTGAACTAACCCTTTAAATCAGTGTTTTGAGCATTGGTGTGTCCGTACCGGTTTCTCCAGAGCTCATGTCAGTAGACAGGGATTTCTTTGGGGGTCTTCGAGTGCGGCCGCTGTGCCGGATGCCCACAGGACCCTGAGGAAGAGCTGAACGTGAGCTGAGGCGCAACTCCCGTGTGTAACATGACCATGGTGATGAAGATGCGCATTGATGTCGTTAGATCACCTGAACATGAGTGTGAGAGCAGTGTGAGTGTGTGTGTGTTCAACCTGGTGGTGATGAAGATGGTGATGATGGTGGTGGTTGACCACATGAGAGCCGTGCATTAGTGGGGGTCTGATGGGAGGGTTATACTGGAGCGGCTGCCCAATCAGAGGAGGATACCTGCCATCACCTGTGGACACATCAGGAACGTTATTACACCACCATATATACAGCGAAAATAACCAGCTGGTCCGATTGGCTCACCTTGGCCTGGGGCGTAAGGACGGGAAAACTGGGGCATGATGGGAAAGGAGGCGTGGCCAGGACGAGGACCCTTCAGACTGACCAGATGGGCAGGAACAGGAGATTGCACCGGAGATGGAGAGGGGCTGAGCAGATTATTCTAGAGAGCGGGCGAGAGAGGGCGGTCATGTATGTTGTCATGTATGTTGTCATGTCATGTCATCATGTATGTGGTCATGTCATGTTGTCATGTATGTTGTCATGTCATGTCGTCATGTCATGTCGTCATGTAATGTTGTCATGTATGTTGTCATGTCATGTCGTCATGTCATGTCATCATGTATGTGGTCATGTCATGTTGTCATGTATGTTGTCATGTCGTCATGTCATGTCGTCATGTAATGTTGTCATGTATGTTGTCATGTATGTTGTCATGCATGTTGTCATGTCATGTCGTCATGTCATGTCATCATGTATGTGGTCATGTCATGTTGTCATGTATGTTGTCATGTATGTTGTCATGTATGTTGTCATGTATGTTGTCATGTATGTTGTCATGTCTGTTGTCATGTCGTCATGCATGTCGTCATGTCTGTTGTCATGTCGTCATGTATGTTGTCATGTCGTCATGTAATGTTGTCATGTATGTTGTCATGTATGTTGTCATGTTGTCATGTATGTTGTCATGTCGTCATGTATGTTGTCATGTCATGCCATGTATGTTGTCATGTCATGCCATGTATGTTGTCATGTCATGCCATGTATGTTGTCATGTCATGCCATGTATGTTGTCATGTCATGTCGTCATGTAATGTTGTCATGTCTGTTATCATGTATGTTGTCATGTATGTTGTCATGTATGTTGTCATGTATGTTGTCATGTCGTCATGTATGTTGTCATGTCATGTCATGTATGTTGTCATGTCATGTTGTCATGTATGTTGTCATGTCATGCATGTTGTCATGCATGTCGTCATGTAATGTCGTCATGTATGTTGTCATGTCTGTTGTCATGTCTGTTGTCATGTATGTTGTCATGTATGCTGTCATGTCATGTTGTCATGTCATGTTGTCATGTCATGTTGTCATGTCTGTTGTCATGTCATGTTGTCATGTATGTTGTCATGTCGTCATGTATGTGATCATGTCATGTTGTCATGTATGTTGTCATGTGTGTTGTCATGTATGATGTCATGTCATGTTGTCATGTATGTTGTCATGTATGTTGTCATGTATATTGTCATGCATGTTGTCATGTCGTCATGCATGTTGTCATGTATGTTGTCATGTATGCTGTCATGTCATGTTGTCATGTCATGTTGTCATGCATGCTGTCATGTCATGTTGTCATGTCATGTTGTCATGTT
>NC_137120.1:39413583-39428583 GCF_949357685.1 Gobio gobio
ATATCTACCAAAATATGCCCAAAATATGACACGGAGCGTGAGTTTGAGTTTTCACAGTAAAAAAAACAGCTTACATGCAACATTTTGAATATATAAACAATATTTTACTATTTTTAAAATATTTTTAATTAAGTTTTATTTAATATAGAAATATAATATGAATATACAATTAAGTATTGATTATATACCAAAATATAATTTAATAAATATATATTTTTATATATTATGATAAATTCATTATTGTAACAAGTATTTAAAAATATTGAAATATAATTTATTTCAATAAATTATTCCAATTTATTTGTTTCTGGAAAAATTGACATTCAATAAATGTAACCTTTCATTTTTTAACATTTAATTTAGTTTATCTTATATCATTTAATATTTTTCTATTATGCATTTAATCTACCTTTATATTTAATTTACCAATGTCTTGCTGCTGACCTTTGATGATGAAAATTACTAGATTTTTAGTTTTTATTGGTAAAACTTTTTTCTCCTGCATCCTATTCTACATTATCCAGAGCTGCGCCCTCTACTGGTCATGCGGGAATCTGCATTTTTACCTATTTATTATTTACATTTTGGTATGAAGAGGTCTTTACCGTTGCACAAAAATACAACTTTTTTTGTTATAAACAAAAACAAGCCCAGCCCAGGTGAGAAAAAAATAACGTTACGCATTACTTTTCTTAAAAAGTAACTAAGTAACTTTTTAAGGTAACGCAATATTGTAACGCATTACTTTTCAAAGTAACTTTCCCCAACACTGATCCTGGGTGGTGAATCAGTATATCGTGTTCATGAATGTGGCTGATCCCTGATCAGTGCCCTGACTACTGAACTAGGGATCACACACACACACACGTTGGGTTTTCATGTTTTATGGGGACTTTCCATAGGCGTAATGTTTTTTATACCGTACATACCATATACCAACCTACTCATCACACACACACACACACTGCCCCTAAACCTACTCATCACACACACACACACACTGCCCCTAAACCTACTCATCACACACACACACACTGCCCCTAGACCTACTCATCACACACACACACACACACTGCCCCTGCCCCTAAACCTACTCATCACACACACACACACACACACACACACACACACACACACACACACACACACACACACACACACACACACACACACACACACACACACACACACACACACACACACACACACACACACACACACACACACACACACACACACACACACACACACACACACACACACACACACACACACACACACACACACACACACACACACACACACACACACACACACACAGCGTTCTCTTGTGTCTTGTCACGCTTAGATGGTTTAAAAGCATTTACATGAATAAGAGCGTGATCATATAATGTAACGCTGGGCAAAAATGGATACAAAAACGGACGCTTCGTTAATTGCGTTAAATATTTTGAATGCGTTAAACTGAGAAAATTAATCGCCCGCGTTAAAGGGTTAGTTCACCCAAAAATGAAAATTCTGTCATTAATTCCTCACCCTCATGTTGTTCGACACCCGTCAGACCTCCGTTCATCTTCAGACACAAATGAAGATATTTTAGTGTAAAGCTGATGCTGAGAAAGGCTTCAGATAGGCCTCCATTGACATTCAGTACATTTACACTCACAAGACCCATAAAAGGCACTAAAAACATCGTTACAAAGTCCATCTCACCACAGTGACTCTACAATAATTTTACGATGCGACGACAATAGTTTTTGTGCGCAAAAAAGTCAAAATAACACCTTTATCCAACTTGTTCTTGTCTTCCGTGTGTGCCTCCACGACGCATGCGCGAGAATATGACGCAGATCCGGCGTTCAGGAATCCATGAAATGCACACTTTAACCCGATTTTGAGAACTACGCCGAGACCTAAAGCACGATCAATGTAGAATTCAACAGCTTAGACACGCGCGTCTTCCTCTGCTTGTAAACAAATCTCTTCTGGGTCATGTGTCCGAACGCCGGATCTGCTCATATTCTCACGCATGCGTCGTGGAGGCACACACGGAAGACAAGAACAAGTTGGATAAAGGTGTTATTTAGATTTTTTTTGCGCACAAAAACTATTGTCGTCGCTTCGTAAAATTATTGTAGAGTCACTGTGGTGAGATGGACTTTGTAACGATGTTTTTAGTGCCTTTTATGGGTCTTGTGAGTGTAAATGTACTGAATGCCAATGGAGGCCTATCTGAAGCCTTTCTCAGCATCAGCTTTACACTAAAATATCTTCATTTGTGTCTGAAGATGAACGGAGGTCTGACGGGTGTCCAACGACATGAGGGTGAGGAATTAATGACAGAATTTTCATTTTTGGGTGAACTAACCCTTTAACGCGTTAATTTGCCCAGCACTAATATATACATACATATATATATAATTTTCAACATTATGGATAGTTATGCATTGAAGGGTGCTGTGATACCTGTGCACTGCTGGCCTGTGATTGGCTGAGAGCCGCAGGGGGAGGGCGCTCTGGGAAATGACATCTGCTCTGAACCCGGCGGCGGGAGGAAACCAACGGTTGAGCTGAACACACACACAGGAAGTTCGCATGAGGCCCAATCTGATTGGTTGAACGCAAATAGCAGTTTTAAACGCGGTGACATCGCGTCTCAGTGTGTTACCTGATGCTAGAGTGTTGTGTGTGCGGCAGCATGCTGTAATACACCTGCATGTTGCCGGAGGGCGCTGGCGCCTGATTGGTCTGTCCCTGCAGCATGATCTGTTGCTGATAGGCTGCCTGCGGAACGCTCTGAGAACCTTGCTGCATAGACACCTGCCAAACACACACATTACATCAATAAAAGCACTCAGAAGCAGAAAAAACATTAAGAAACGTGCAAAATGCAGCACTGACCTGATACGGAGGCATTGTGGGATACTGCACCATCACGCTCTGAATCTGATTGGCCATTCCGCCCTGAGAGCTGACTAGCGATTGGTTCTGAGTCTGCTGAACTCCCATCATGCCCTGGTAGCTGGGGGGTTGGCCGGGCATGACTGTCTGGAAACCTAAAATGACATTCAGACAGAAACTCATTAGCATAGAAAACACGAATCATGAACAAACAACATCTGGAAGGGAAACATTAAGGACAAAGAGAAAAAACAAAGACAGGTTTTCCGCAACATTAAATGCTGTCAAGAACTTTGCAGTTTAATTAGGAAAAGGCTGAAATATGCGAAATGAAGTTGAAGATGCACTGGAAAATGAGCGGGAACAGACGGACGTTAATGCGTTTGCGGCGGTTCGAAACGCTTCTGAAGAAAAAGAGTCGCTAAGTAAAGTCTGTGGTGACACAAATAGTTGGTAATAATAATAATAATAATAATAATGTTATTTACTAGCATTTTCCAGCAAATCGGTTAGGATGTCTTGGTAAATGTTGTGTCACCTAATTAATATCTATGAGCCAGACTGATAATGTTTATAAAAATCAGTTTATACATAATAATATTATTATTGTAATATTTCATATTTAAAAATGTAACTTCAATACTCAATTGAATGCATTTAAAATGTGAAATTTAACATTTACAATCTAAAAAATATGTAATTATTTTAATATTTATTTTTATCATAAATTTGGATTGTAATGATTTATTTGTACATATTAATATTTTGTATAATACTTTTTATTATAATAAAACATATGTAATAATATAGCAATGTTTCAATTTATAAACTTATAAATATATATAATTTAAAGCCAAAGAAGTCCAGGGTGCTCAAATATATAATATATATATAATATAATAATATATAATTTAAAGTTTATTTTTGCAACCCCTGAACACACACACTCGTGCACACACACTCACTCTCGCACATACACACACACACACACACACACACACACACACACACACACACACACACACACACACACACACACACACACACACACACACACACACACACACACACACACACACACACACACACACACACACACACACACACACACACACACACACACACACACACACACACTCTCACACTCTCACACTCTCGCACATAAACATACGTTTGTAATGATCAATAATAATAATTATAATCACCATATAATAATAATATAATTCTAAAATTATATTTGGTTAAAAATAAATTGTGTGTGTGTGTAATTGCAATGATCGGTTTTTACACAATAATAATAATATCAGTAATAATAATGGAAAACATGTAATCATGCAATATTTTATTTTATATATATATATATATTTACATATATACATATATGTGCGTGTGTGTGTTAGAGAGATTTATTCGATGATATGGAAAAACTGATCTCTCTCTTTCTATGTATGTACAGTATATACACACACACACACATGTATATGAAAATATATAATATAGATGATACATATACATATATACATACATATACATATATTATCTATATATAAATGTAGGTTTATAATGATCAGTTTACACTAATAAATAATAATAAAATATATTAAATCAATTTAATTGTAAATAATGCTCTTTCACTATATAGGCTAGCAGGGATAGTGTGTGAGATCTTTGTGGTGTATAATGGCAGTAATTCTCATTCGTCTGCTCAGATCCAGATGAAGGGACGGCTCTGTGGGCGCGAGTGCACGGCTATTTATACCTGCCCTTACAAAGCCAAAGTGAAGAGAATAAAAGCCTGACCATTTCCACCATACACACATGTGAAAGGGGCTCTTTCAATGTGACACACACACATAAGGCTGGACTTACCAATGGGCTTGACTGGGCTGAAGCCCTTTTACGTTTGATTTTTTTCAATAATATGTCAGTCATTTTAAAGTTTGTTGATTGGTCTGGTATTGTTACCTGGCCTTGCCCTGCAATGAAAAATGTAATTTAATTAGCTAAATTAAATGTCAGTCATCTTGAGGTTTCCTGATTGGTTATTGGTAGTTACGTAGTGCCTCGTTTACTGCCAAACGGTATCAGAGTGGCGTGCTTAAAAGAAAATTAAAGAATCAAAGACAGCAACGCAAAAAGGAAGTTCTCAGTAAAATGAAAAGGATTACTGGATTTTTTACACCCATGACACCACAACTTGATGAGCAAGCGGAGAATCCAGAGGACAACATTTCGAACCCGCTGGAAGAAACGTTTGGAGATGATTTGAATTCACGAGCCCATCAATGAATAATCATCTCTTCAGTCAGAAACAGCGACCGAACAATGTCCAACTACAGATTCTTTATCCACTGATCCTGCTCGCCTGGTAGCCTGGATGCCAGCCGAATTTAGCCCCGCCCACAAAATGTTTTGCTCGGGCAATTCGGTCTGGACTCGCTCCATAGAGGAGGAATTATGCCTGAACAGAAACTGTTCGGACCAATGAAATCATCAGGGCGGGCTTTAGACGATGATGGACAGATGATCAACAGTAACGTAATCATCCACGTCATCAAAAGCCGCTTGGGTTGAATTTGCTCTTATCCTAAACGGAGAACTTGTTCGTATATGCGTTCACCTTCACTATTTCTCTCAGAAACGATGATCGTGTTGGTAAGTACTCTGTGTATCCTTAAATTATTTTATTACTGGCAAAGATCGTTTACACTCATGTTTTTCTTGTAACGTTACTTAATCCAGCGTGCGTGCAGACAGGGTTTCCAAGTGTTTTTGCAATGTCGCGCACAATTGCTACTCAAAACTATAGCCCAAAACAATAACTTTCCGGGGTGTTCTCCGGAAAAAAATGGCGTTTGGTTGGCAAAATATGTTATTTTGGCAAGGTTGCCTGCTAAAATTCGCATTCCTGGGTTTAGATAATCACATAATTGGGGTCGCTTCAACCCGCGGACATGGAGAAAAACACGGACTTGGTAACAGTGCAGTTGAGTTCTGTTGACATTTGACAACTAACGTTACGCGTCGCTCCGTTGCTCTGATTGGTTGTGGGTCTTTCCAATTGAGGTCTTTCCTGGCTCGGTTGAAACACGCCCCATAATCAAAGCTCAATGGAGCGGTACCAGACTCATATCCTGACTAGAATTGAGTATGGCCACGCCAGGCTAGCTCGCTGGGGTAAAATTGATGAAAACGTGCGTGCTTATTGGGCGCAAAAAGGTCCGGAATCCGTTCAAAATAAGGATGCTAATGTCAAGGCTTCTGAACGCCACTACAAACATCAGAAGAGACTGTTTTCTAAAACTCATTTCAAACGCAAGCATTTGAGTACTTGCCCAGAGAATAGTTGCTTTACTCACCATCCACCGGTTGTGTATTTTGTTTTGCTTGCCGCCTTTTTGGCGAGCGTGCCGGTCAATCCCTTTTTGAGTCTGGCTATATGTGATGTAGTAGACATACTGTAGGTCAAAGTCAGCCTAACACTGCCTATATGGAGATGGAGATGTATATAATCTATACAATATGTCAGCACTTACCAAGAACTGTTTTTTTTTTAAAGATTTATACACTCATAGATTCAGCTATTTATATGTAATACAAATGATTTGTTATGATTGCAACCTTTGTTTTTCAATATGGTTTCCAGGTAAATAAGTGTTTTATTCTCATTCTGACCAAGACATTTGTGCATTGCAATAAACACATGATCACTTTGAACTTTTTTAATCATTATTTATTTATTGGAAAACTTTTTCAAGCTTCAATCAGTGGTCATATAAATAAATTATCAGTTTTTTTTACATGTAACACTGTATACTGTACCAGTCACCTTGTGAAATTAGCTTTGCACTTCAAATAACGATTGGATCGATTATATTGTTCCGCCACCAGATGGCGACAAATTACTTTTAAAAAACATTTGTCATTGAATCGTTCATTCAGGAGATTGGTTCAAAGATGCGGCTTCATCTGTGAAACAATTGTATTTGATTGAGGAATTTAATCATTCATTCAAACCCAAGTTTTTTAAAATAAATAATTCAGATTAATTAAACATTTTTATAGACTTCAGCCATTAACATTAATTATGTTATTTTGTTTAGTTGTTTGTTCAGAATCGTGATCTCTATTTTTATTCTCAGTTTATCCAGAATTGTGTTGCTCTAATACATAGCTTGTGTATCATTTTGTTCTATTTAAAGTAATGTATAGAAGACACACACACACACACACACACACACACACACACACACACACACACACACACACACACACACACACACACACACACACACACACACACACACACACACACACACACACACACACACACACACACACACACACACACACACACACACACACACACACACACACACACACACACACACACACACACACACAGCCCGGTTTCATCTCTAACAGCGTTTTTACATTTTCATCTGAGATGCGAGTGATCTTGCCCACTCAGCACTGCATGCCTGTTGCTATGCGCTTGTTGCTAAGGTGCTCCGAGAGCTTGTTAGTGTGTTACTATGCCAATAACTATGTATGGCAATTATGTCACTTGATACCCAGAATGATAATAATTAGCGAAATATTTATAAATAGTTAGGAAAAATAATTAAATATAATTTATTTCAATAAATTATAACAATTTTAATTTCTATCTTTTCATTTTCAACATTTAATTTTGTTTATCCTATCTTATATAATTTAATATTTTTCCTTTTTTTTTTTCAAAATGCATCGTCTTAGTCCAGGACCATTTATTTATTTATCGTTATGAATATATAGCCTTCAGTGATAGGGTAATTAATATTTATGTATTGTTTGTAATGAATTTATCTTTTGTTGAGTGGGTAATGAATCATTTATTTCTTGATCAAGATCTGATCTGATTTTAAATGTGATTTATGAATATACTGACAACGTCCGGTAACAAAAATCTGATAGCAGAAGTGTGTGTGTGTGTGTGTGTGTGTGTCAGAGGTCAAAAGTAAAAGGTCAGGAGTTGAGGAGTGAGGGCTGGGAAAAGAGACCGGTTCACTGTGAGAATGACTACGAATCTCATACAGTGACACGGCCCCGTCTCCCAGCGCTCCAATCAGAGCGCTCTGTTTCTGCTGAGACAGGAAGTGAGGTGTAGAAGCGGTGTTTGTACCTGTGTGTTGCGGTGGCAGTGTCTGACCCTGGGGGGCGCTGTAGTGGACCGGGGTCACGGTTCTGTAGTGTTGGCTTGAGTGCGAGTACTGACCCGGAGCACAGTAACACGCCGACACCTGCACACACACACACACACACACACGTCCGTGGTCAGATCATGCAGCTCATGTAGCAGAAATGGCTGTTTTTTTACAGGTATACATTTATATTTTTATATATATATATATATATATATATATATATATATACATATATATACACACACACACAAAAGATTAATCGCGATTAATTGCATCCAAAATAAAAGTTTGTGTTTACATAATATATGTGGGTGTACTCTATTAATTATTATTTTTATATAAATACACACACATTCATGTATATATTTAAGAAATATTTGCATGTATATACTGTATATACATTTATATAATCTATAATATATATAAATATAAATGTTTTATATAAAAAATAATATTTTTTTCTTAAATATATACATGCTTGTGTGTGTATTTATATATAAATAATAATTAACAGAGTACACACACACATATTATGTAAACACAAACTTTTATTTTGGATGCGATTAATTGCGATTAATCTTTTGACAGTCCAAAAGATTATTTATTTATTTATTTATTTATATATATATATATATATATATATATATATATAAATAAATAAATAAATAAATAAATAAATAAAGTAATATTTTTTTCTTAAATATTTTTAAATGTAATTATTTAATTGTAAAAACATTAGGTGAGACAAAAACTACTAAATACATATTAAAAACATATAAATAAAAGTAAACAAATATTTTTTTCTTAAAAAATATGTTAAATGTATTCAATATTTAATTGTAAGAAATTAGGCGGGGAAAAAGTACTACAAATATTTTTTTAATCTACATATATTTGAAAAACTTTTATTTAAAACAATTAGAAATGATCTAAGATGTAGCTACTTAATTACATAATATTTATTTTTATAAAATATGAGAAAAACTGATTTCAAAACATTTAACATTTTGATGTTATGTTGTTGTTTTTTATGAATGTAATTTTTTATCAATTTATAATATATTTTAAATTTTTAAAAAATTATGTATGTAAGAAAAATTTAATAAATAAATATTTTATAATCTATATGATTTGGAAGGTGATTTAAAATATATATTTTAGAAATTTAATAAAAAATTATATATATATATTAGGGATGCCACAATTCTCAATATAATATTGAACCGTTCGGTACGGCCTTCACGGTTCAATACGCGCTTGTGAATTGCGGTTTTTTCGGTTTCGCATTTAATTAATTATTTTTCTACAAATTCTATAATTTGCCTCCATCCCAATACTGAACAACACGACATACATTCACATCACAGGTTAGTGGGAGAGTTAAACTCACGGAACACTATAGATATTCACAATCACCAAAGTTCATTATTTGCATGCGTTTTAAAGCCTGGCCGGCTCATTCGCGTGTGCGGTTTTAACATGCGCTTTTCAGAGCGTGCGCACTAAACGCCTGTCAAACACGCGATTACTGGACTAAGTAGTCGTCTTACTGCGCTAATACTGTCAAATACACACAAGGTTAACATAAACACAGTCGGTTATGTCTAAAGTGAAAGTAAAATCGGCGTGTGTGTGTATATTAGATGCGTGCAGGTCTTTAATTGACAGCAGCGCAGCCTATAGTGAACACACTGTCCTTAAAGGGACAGTTCACCTCTAAAATGATGTCATTATTTACTCACTCTAATGTTGTTTCAAACCTGTATTCATTTCTCAATGACAGAATTTTCATTTTTGAGTGAACTATCCCTTTAATGTTAATACAACAACAAAAGACAAAGAGAAAATCACTCACTGCTCTTGACTGAAAAACTAATACAGTACAGCTTTAATCAGTGTATATTTTATAGTGAAGTCTATGTAGTGTTTTATTTTTACATTTATTCATTCAATTTCATACTTAAATGCTGCTGTACAGCTCTGAGCTGCCAGTGTAAATCTTTATATATATTTATTTTATATTTTACAATACAGGAATGTGTACACAGGTTTTTTTTTAAAAGTAAAGTTAAGTTTAAGTAAGGTTTTTCAATTCTTTTAAGTAAAATAAAGAAAGAGTATTGCAATAATGTTATTTTTATTTTTTCTCCTTAACCTCTTGCTGTTCCTGTCGCCTAAGAATAGAATAACAAAAAACTGATGTGACAAGCCATCAGAACCGAAAACCGTGGTTAAAAACCGAGGTATATATTGAACCGTGGACTAACTGTATTGTTGCATCCCTAATACACACACACACAAATAAAAAATATATTTAATTTTAGAATAAATATTTAATAAAAACTATTTATAAAACATTCAAATTTTTTTTTGTGAAAATGCTATAAAATGTTATGTAATCTTATAATAAATTATATTAACTTTTATAAAATGTATGCGTGAGAAAAGTACTAAATAATCATTTTAAAAATGATTTTCTTAAGTTATAATAATACCTTCTAAAGCACCATAAGGTGTGTGTACCTGCTGCACGGGCTGCTGTATGTATCCGTGCGGCTGCAGGACGGGTTGATTGACAGCTGAGGGATGGGGGTAGGCGTGGCCACTCATGGGCTGTCCTGCTGATGGAAGCATGAACCCGGCGGGCGGATGGTTCTGGAGCACCAGGGATTGTGGGTAGAGGCCCGTGTGGGGGTCCGGAGCGTCACCTGAAGGCTGCCGAACTAGATTCATCTGGCTGAACTGGGCACTTAAACCGTCCTGTTGCTGTTTTAATGCACGCACACACACACACACACACACACACACACACACACACACACACACACACACACACACACACACACACACAAAACAATGTCAATTTCAATTTAAAAGACTGAAGTCCAGCTTCACGTGACTAACTACTAAATAAATACAAATACATTTATAATACGCTTTTACATCATTTACATATACATTTTACACACACACACACACACACACACACACACACACACACACACACACACACATATATACAAACAAACACACACACACACACATATTTTTACACACACACACACACACATATTTTTACACACACACACACACACACACACACACACACACACACACACACACACACACACACACACACACACACACACACACACACACACACACACACACACACACACACACACACACACACACACACACACACACACACACACACACACACACACACACACACACACACACACACACACACACACACACACACACACATATATACACACACACACTTTTAGTTAAAAAATTCGTTTTTTAAAACTTTATAAACTTAAAAAATATATATTTTTTTAAATTATTAAAATATACAAAAAATAGTTATTTTATACAATTATTTGTGCGATAAAAAACCCTACAAAAATATTTTACAAATATACATTTTTAATGTGATAATATATTTTATAATAGTTTACATTTATACATACATATGAAAAACTTCATTTAAAAATATATATAATTTAGATATCTAAAATGTAGCTACTTAATATTATAAGAAATACCGGTATAGAATTTTTTGTTTTTTTTACAAAATTATGTAAGAAAAACTGATTGTAATGGATAAGTATATTTACATATTTTTTATTTTATTTAAAAAATATTTTCTGAAATGTATAACTAATCCAAATTTTTCAACCCAATCAAAAAAAAAAAAAAAAAAAGTATACATTAAAATTAGGTCATTTATATAATAAATTTTCTCATTTGAAAGCCAAGATTACGCCTGGGATTTACGATTCATTCGATTACGCAACAAAAGGAGATATTTTGATAAAATCACAGGCTGAAGGAGTCCATCAGAAAGTAGTAACAACATCTGCTGTTATTAATTATTGATGCGGTCTGGATTTGTTAATGAGGCTGTTATATTTAGCAGAAACGGGTCACACAGAGAGAAGTATGACAGAAGTGACCCAGTTCAGTCATTAGCCTCCGCTGGTACACACACACACACACACACACACACACACATTAATCAATAAACCTGACCAAACCATCTCTGCTATCAGGACATCAGAAACTGATGCCAACAGAATATGGAGATTAATAAACACACACACACTCACTCACACACACACACACACACACACACACACACACACACACACACACACACACACACACACACACACACACACACACACACACACACACACACACACACACACACACACACACACACACACACACACACACACACACACACACACACACACACACACACACACACACACACACACACTAAAATGACTAAAGAGAAGAACAGGGTCAAACCAAAAACAGCAAAAAAAGAATAAAATAGACTGAAAAAGAGAATAGAAAATAGGACAAAATATTAAAGGGGCCATATTTATATTAAATATTAACAATATTAAAGGCTACACTTAATAATATTTATGTAATTACTACATTACTGTATTACATTATTAATAATTAATACATATTTAATTAATACATAATTTATATGTATTGTATATTTACCTTGTTTCAAAATAACATTAAATAAATTAATAAAAATAAGAATAAATGTAAAATATAATAAATAAATGCATAAATAAAATATAAAAATAAATCAAAAACATTTAAATAATATTTATTTGTATTGTATATTTACCTGGTTTCAAAATAACACATTAAATAAATTATTACATAAAAGATCAATTAATAAATATAAGCATAAAAATAATAAATCAAATATAAAATAATAATATTTTTTTTGTATTGTATATTTACCTTGGTTCAGAATAACACATTAAATTAATTATTTAATAAAGGTTAAATTAATAAATAAGAATAAATATAATAAATAAATGTATAAATAAAATATAAAAATAAATCAAAAACTTTAAAATAATATTTATTTGTATTGTATATTTACCTTGTTTCAGAATAACACATTAAATAAATTAATAGATAAAAGATAAATTAATATATGTAAGAATAAATATAATAAATAAAATATAAAAATAAATCAAAAACATTAAAATAATATTTATTTGTATTGTATATTTACCTTGTCTCACAATAACACATTAAATTAATTATTTAATAAAGGTTAAATTAATAAATATAAGAATAAATAAAATATAATAAATAAATGTATAAATAAAATGTAAAAATAAATAAAAAACATTAAAATAATACAATTTAAAAAAAGTTTATAAGTTGTGAATATTAGGGTACACTCTAAAAAAAAAAAAGGTTCTATATGGCACCAAAAATGGTTCTTTGCTCGTAATCATAGGGGAACCTTTTTTAGTGCTATATAGCACCAATTTTGGTGCTTCAGTGGTTCTTCAGCGGTTCTTCAGAGGTTCTTCAGAGGTTCTTCAGAGGTTCTTCAGAGGTTCTTCAGAGGTTCTTCAGCGGTTCTTCAGCGGTTCTTCAGCGGTTCTTCAGAGGTTCTTCAGAGGTTCTTCAGAGGTTCTTCAGCGGTTCTTCAGAGGTTCTTCAGCGGTTCTTCAGAGGTTCTTCAGCGGTTCTTCAGCGGTTCTTCAGCGGTTCTTCAGCGGTTCTTCAGAGGTTCTTCAGCGGTTCTTCAGTGGTTCTTCAGCGGTTCTTCAGAGGTTCTTCAGCGGTTCTTCAGCGGTTCTTCAGCGGTTCTTCAGCGGTTCTTGAGCGGTTCTTCAGCGGTTCTTCAGCGGTTCTTCAGCGGTTCTTCAGCGGTTCTTCAGTGGTTCTTCAGCGGTTCTTCAGAGGTTCTTCAGCGGTTCTTCAGCGGTTCTTCACTGGTTCTTCACAGGTTCTTCAGTGGTTCTTCAGCGGTTCTTCAGAGGTTCTTCAGAGGTTCTTCAGCGGTTCTTCAGAGGTTCTTCAGCGGTTCTTCAGAGGTTCTTCAGAGGTTCTTCAGCGGTTCTTCAGAGGTTCTTCAGCGGTTCTTCAGCGGTTCTTGAGCGGTTCTTCAGCGGTTCTTCAGCGGTTCTTCAGTGGTTCTTCAGAGGTTCTTCAGTGGTTCTTCACAGGTTCTTCACTGGTTCTTCACAGGTTCTTCACCGGTTCTTCAGTGATTCTTCAGCGGTTCTTCAGTGGTTCTTCACAGGTTCTTCAGTGGTTCTTCAGTGGTTCTTCACCGGTTCTTCAGAGGTTCTTCAGTGGTTCTTCAGTGGTTCTTCAGAGGTTCTTCAGTGGTTCTTCACCGGTTCTTCAGCGGTTCTTCAGAGGTTCTTCACAGGTTCTTCAGTGGTTCTTCACCGGTTCTTCAGTGATTCTTCAGCGGTTCTTCAGCGGTTCTTCAGTGGTTCTTCACCGGTTCTTCAGAGGTTCTTCAGTGGTTCTTCAGAGGTTCTTCAGTGGTTCTTCACCGGTTCTTCAGAGGTACTTCAGAGGTTCTTCAGCGGTTCTTCAGAGGTTCTTCAACGGTTCTTCAGAGGTTGTTCACCGGTTCTTCAGAGGTTCTTCAGCGGTTCTTCAGTGGTTCTTCACCGGTTCTTCAGTGGTTCTTCACCGGTTCTTCAGCGGTTCTTCACCGGTTCTTCAGTGGTTCTTCAGAGGTTCTTCAGCGGTTCTTCAGAGGTTGTTCACCGGTTCTTCACCGGTTCTTCAGTGGTTCTTCAGTGGTTCTTCAGAGGTTCTTCAGAGGTTCTTCAGTGGTTCTTCAGAGGTTCTTCAGAGGTTGTTCACCGGTTCTTCAGAGGTTCTTCAGTGGTTCTTCACCGGTTCTTCAGAGGTTCTTCAGTGGTTCTTCACCGGTTCTTCAGAGGTTCTTCAGTGGTTCTTCAGTGGTTCTTCACCGGTTCTTCAGAGGTTCTTCACCGGTTCTTCAGTGGTTCTTCAGCAGTTCTTCAGAGGTTGTTCACCGGTTCTTTGACTAAGGTGCTATATAGCACCTCTGAAGAACCTCTGAAGAACCGCTGAAGCACCA
>NC_137120.1:39433583-39441083 GCF_949357685.1 Gobio gobio
AAAATAAGGCCTTGATGTCAACGGAAACAGAAAGTCGTTCCAGAGGCACAAACTATTATATTTTGATGAAAATTTGAAGGGGAGGGGCTTAAAAATAAGGCCTTGATGATGTCAGAGGAAACAGAAAGTCGTTTCAGAGGCACAAACTATTATAATTTGATGAAAATTTGAAGGGGAGGGGCTTAAAAATAAGGCCTTGATGATGTCAACAGAAACGGAAAGTCGTTTCAGAGGCACAAACTATTATATTTTGATGTAAATTTGAAGGGGAGGGGCTTAAAAATAAGGCCTTGATGTCAACGGAAACAGAAAGTCGTTTCAGAGGCACAAACTATTATAATTTGATGAAAATTTGAAGGGGAGGAGCTTAAAAATAAGGCCTTGATGATGTCAACAGAAACGGAAAGTCGTTTCAGAGGCACAAACTATTATATTTTGATGAAAATTTGAAGGGGAGGGGCTTAAAAATAAGGCCTTGATGATGTCAACAGAAACGGAAAGTCGTTTCAGAGGCACAAACTATTATATTTTGATGAAAATTTGAAGGGGAGGGGCTTAAAAATAAGGCCTTGATGTCAACGAAAACAGAAAGTCGTTCCAGAGGCACAAACTATTATACTTGGATGAAAATTTGAAGGGGAGGGGCTTAAAAATAAGGCGTTGATGTCAGCAGAAACGGTAAGTTGTTTCAGAGGCACAAACTATTATATTTTGATGAAAATTTGAAGGGGAGGGGCTTAAAAATAAGGCCTTGATGTCAGCAGAAACGGTAAGTTGTTTCAGAGGCACAAACTATTATATGTTGATGAAAATTCAAAGGGGAGGGGCTTAAAAATAAGGCCTTGATGAAAATGTCTTTGGAATAAGAATGAATCGTTCACAAATGAATAAGAAAGTAAATAGGCTTTGTTTTGATTTCATGTTGATGCAAAGCCAATCTTGTATATCGTGCATCCCTACAAAAGCCTATAGCCAAGTCCCCAGTTAGACAGCTCGTGAATGAGTGTGTGTTATTTACTGGTTTTAGACAGTTTCCCCATGCTCTTGCTGCTGGCCGTACTGTCTCCTCGAATCAGCAGACTGATGCCGCTGAAGCTGTTGGCTTTCGTCATGGCGGGCTTCAGGTTTCTGTGGGAGCTGTCTGAGTCCGTGCTGCTCCAGGGCCGAGGATCCGAATACTTCAGCTCGTTCTCAGAGCTGCTCTGACGACTGTTCCCCGAGCGCCCGTCTCTCAATCTACACAAAACAACAAAAACCCAGCCGATAAACAAACATGGCCACCGTTTGCTCACAAGCGCAAATCTGTCTCACAAACCGCAGCTAACAAACAATGCACAAAAAACTCTACCTGAATATCTGTCGTCTTTGCTGAGTGTTAATGAAAGTCATGTCCTCTTGAATTCTAGAGGGAATATAAGCATTACAGTTATGATATTTAATAATGAAGCTCACACATATAACTCACTAGTAACTGTGCAATATTTTTACCTTTTATCAAAAGGGAAATGTTCTTGTCCCTGCAGATAAAAATGGACAAACATTAAATAAAGGGGAAAAAAACATTTCTACACTGTAAAAAAAATACGTTACCTAGTTGCCTTAAAATTTTGAGTTCAGTGAAATTAAAAATTTGAGTTAATACAATGAACATTTGAGAATCGACATCACTATTTATTAAAATATTTTGCAAGCATATTGCGTAATTGTGTGTGATATGTAATAATGCAGTGAAACTATTTTTTCATCTATTTTTGTGGTTCAGATACAATATTTTGAGTTTCTATTTAATAACCAATTTCCTTCATTGTATCAACTCAAATGTTTAATTTCAATGAACTCAAAATTTGAAGGCAACCAGGTTACTGACTTTTTTATGTTAAACCAACAATATTCTTTTACAGTCTAGCTTTATCTAAACTAAATCAAGAAGTAGAGAATTTATATTGCAGCTAAAGTACAAAACATTATGCTTAAATTAAATATTATATTATAAATGACAGACATTTCTAACACAAAGCTGTGGTTTATAAGTAATAACACAACACATCTGAGTATTATTAGCGGTAAGGAGACGCACGTCTTGGGCGAAGATCCTGTCTCTGGCGCGCTGATATTCCTCCTCTCGCTCTTCTATTGATTTACTCCGTCTGTCGTCCTTAAGACGCATCCGCAGCTACACGCAGACGCAGACACAGACGCAGACGCAGACACAGACACAGACACAGACACAGACACAGACACAGACACAGACACAGACACACACACACACACACACACACACACACACACACACACACACACACACACACACACACACACACACACACACACACACACACACACACACACACACACACACACTTATCTTCAGGACTGCCGTACCACTCATGTTATTGTATACATTTGTTTGTTATTGGATTATTCCAATGAGAATTTGTAAATGTAAATAATATATTTAAGTCTGTATATATCTCTCACCCTGCCATCATCCTGGTCCAAGCTGGAGTTATCTCTCTTTAAGATGTACCGCTTTTGGAAATCATCTGTTTTATCATCTTTAATGTGTTCAGAAAACTTCTGATCTGGTCTGTGAGAGGGAAAAAAATAAAAAAGTTATATTAAAACACTCATAGTTATTACAACTGAGGCCAGTGGCCATTAAATCCACACGCACATTCTAGTATTGCTGGTTTTGTTGATGATTACTGATTTCCCAGTCTGATCGACATTATGGTCCAGCCCAAAATACGCCGCCACCCTGTGAAGGAGCATCCTGTGGTATGATGTCATTGGGGGGAACTTCCTCTTCTGACTTCTGTGGTAAAAAAAAAAAATACAGTTATTTACCTCATAATTAAGGATGATAATGTCATAAATATACTTATATATTATAAGACATACTATTTTATATTTATGTGCATAAATAACCTCAATCAAATAAAATGTTGACACAAATACAATTTTACCATTAAATTGCTCAAATTAAATACATTTTACAATTCTCAAAATGTCCTCAAATATTTTTTAACACAGAAAATGCTAATCTAGTGCTGTCAAATTGATTTAATCACGACATCCAAAATAAAAGTTTGTTTACACATAATATATTTGTTCATTTTTTGCTCATTCATGTATATACTGTATACATATTTATATAATTTATATTATATATAAATATTTTTTCTTAAATATATACATGCATGTGTGTGTATTTATATATACATAATTATGCACAGTACACAAAAATATAATATGTGTAAACAAACGTTTATTTTGGATGTAATTAATCGATTTGAAAGCACTAATATGCACACACACACACACGCACGCGCGCACTTGTGCATTATATAAAATAATTAATGTCAGTATAAACTTTTTTTACACATGCATACACACACACACACACACAGACACATGCATGCATACACACACACACACACACACACGCGTATACATACACACACACGCGAATACATACACACGCATACATACATATACACACACACACACACTTGTGCATTATATAAAATAATTAATGTCAGTATAAACTGTTTTTTACACACACACACACACACACACACACACACACACACACACACACACACACACACACACACACACACACACACACACACACACACACACACACACACACACACACACACACACACACACACACACACACACACACACACACACACACACACACACACACACACACACACACACACACACACACACACACACACACACACACACACACACACACACACACACGCACACACACACACGCACACACACATACACCTGTGCATAATATAAAATAATTAATGTCAGTATAAACTGTTTTTTACACACATACACACGCACGCATACACACAAACACACACACGCTCGCATACACAAACACACACATGCTCGCATACACACATACACTTGTGCATTATATAAAATAATTAATGTCAGTATAAACAGTTTTTTTACACACGCATACACACACACACACACGCGTATACACGCACGCATACACATGCATACACACACACACACACGCACACACACACACACACACGCACGCATCCACACACACAAACACGCGCATACACACACATACAATTGTGCATTACATAAAATAATTAATGTCAGTATAAACTGTTTTTTACACACGCATACACACACACGCACGTATACACGCACGCATACACACGCACACACACACACACGCACATGCACACACGCACACACACGCACGCATACACACACACGCACGCACGCATACACGCACGCGCACACACACATACATTTGTGCATTATATAAAATAATTCATGTCAGTATAAACTGTTTTTTACACACACATACACGCATACACACAAACACACACATGCTCGCACACACGCACACACACGCACACGCACGCACGCGCACACACACGCACACACACGCACGCACGCGCACACACACACACGCACGCACACACACGCACACACACACACGCACACACACTTGTACATTATATAAATTAATTCCTGTCAGTATAAACCGTTTTTTTTTGGCTGGACTTACTCGATGTTACTAATGAAGTCCAGAATATCTTGCTCGAGTTTCAGCAGCATCATTCTGTCCCTGTAAGAACAGCGTTCATTAGCATTTATCACAGCTCATCAGCCTGATGAGAAGCCAGCGCACAAGAGCCAGATTATTCAAATGAGGAGCTCCGCATCTCCACATTAACAACCAAAAGAGAAAACAGGGTTTTTCTTATACTTTATAACAGAAATAGTAAAGGGTTAGTTCACTCTCATGTCTTTCCATCAGAACACAGAGATATTTGTAATGAAATTTGAGATATTTCTGTCATTGAAAGTCTATTGACACAAAACTCTGACACATCAAAACATTCATAAAGACATCGTAAAACAAATCCATATGTTTCGAGCGGTTTAGTCCAAGTCTTCTGAAGAGACACAATTGCTTGAACAGATTTAATTCAGGGCTTTATTCACACAAACATTGATCAGTGAACGTGTACATAATGCATTTAAATTTGGCCATGGAAGCTCAAGCACGAGAACCAATGAGGTTCATTCTATCAAACTTCCATTTATGTTTGCTGATCAATGTTTACATGTGAATAAAAGCTGAAATTCATCACATAAAGTGATTGTGTCTCTTCAGAAGAACCGCTCGATTCATATGGATTTAGTCTATGATCTCGTTATGAACTTTTTGAAGTGTGACTTTCAATGGACAGACATTTGATTTCTACATTTGTTTTAAAGAGATGAACAAAAGGCTTAAGGGTTTTGAATAACGTGGGGCCGAGTAAATAACAGAATTTTAATTTTTAGGTGATTTATCCCTTTAAAATTATTAATAAAACATAATCATATCTAAAAATATAACATATATATACACATATCAAATGGAAAATGATCCAAAAACATAAAAATGTGACCTAGGTAATAAGTTATTTTGATAGTCCACTTTAGACATTCTAACTAAGTAATTTTGCAATTACATGTCAACTAACTATTAGTAACTTTGCAACCATGCCAACTATTAGTAACTTTGCAACTACATGTCAACCAATTATTAGTAAATATGTAACTACACGTCAACTTAATATTCGAAAATTTGCAACTACATGTCAACTAACTATTAGTAAATTTGCAACCACGTCAACTAAACCATAGTAACTTTTCAACTACATTTCAACCAACTATTAGTAACTTTGCAATTACATGTAAACTAACTATAAGTAACTTTGAAACTACACGTCAACTAACTATTAGAAAATTTGCAACAACACGTCAACTAACTATAAGTAACTTCGCGACTACATGTCAACTAATAATTAACTTTGCAACCACGTCACCTAAATTTGAGTAACTTTTCAACTGCATGTCACCCAAATATTAGTAAATGTGCAACTCCAAGTCAACTAACTATAAGTAACTTTGCAACTACATGTCAACTAACTATAAGTAACTTTGAAACTACATGTTAACTAACTATAAGTAACTTTGCAACCACGTCAACCAAATTTGAGTAACTTTTCAACTACATGTCAACCAAATTAGTAAATTTGCAACTACATGTCAACTAACTATAAGTAACTTTGAAACTACATGTCAACTAATAATTAACTTTGCAACTACATGTCAACTAACTATAAGTAACTTTGCAACCACATGTCAACTAAATTTGAGTAACTTTTCAACTGCATGTCAACTAACTATAAGTATCTTTGAAACTACACGTCAACTAACTATAAGTAACTTTTCAACTACGTCAACTATTAATTAACTTTGCAACTACATGTCAACTAACTATAAGTAACTTTGAAACTACACGTCAACTAATAATTAACTTTGCAACTACATGCCAACTAACTATAAGTAACTCTGCAACTACACGTGAACTACCTATAAGTAACTTTGCAACTACATCAACTATTAGTAAATTTGCAACTACATATCATCTAAATATTAGTAAATTTGCAACTACATGTCAACTAACTAAGTAACTTTGTAAATACATGCCAACTATTAGTAAATTTGCAACTATATGTCAACTAAATAAGTAACTTTGCAACTACATGTCAACTATCTATAAGTAACTTTGCAACTACATGTAAACTATCTATTAGTAAATTTGCAACTACATGTCAACTAACTAAGTAACTTTGCAAATACATGCCAATTATTAGTAAATTTGCACTACATGTCAACTATCTATAAGTAACTTTGCAACTACATGTCAACTATCTATTAGTAAATTTCCAACTACAAGTCAACTAACTCTCTCTCTCTTTAGACTGTTAGGTTAGGGTTAGTAGAATAAGTTGACCAGAGAGTTGTCTTAACTTTGCAACTACATGTCAACTAACTATAAGTAACTTTGAAACTACACGTCAAGTAACTAATCGAAAATTTGCAACTACACGTCAACTAACTATAAGTAACTTTGCAACTACATGTCAACTAATAATTAACTTTGCAACTACATGCCAACTAACTATAAGTAACTCTGCAACTACATCAACTATTAGTAAATTTGCAACTACATATCATCTAAATATTAGTAAATTTGCAACTACATGTCAACTAACTAAGTAACTTTGTAAATACATGCCAACTATTAGTAAATTTGCAACTATATGTCAACTAAATAAGTAACTTTGCAACTACTTGTCAACTAACTAAGTAACTTTGCAAATACATGCCAATTATTAGTAAATTTGCACAACATGTCAACTATCTATAAGTAACTTTGCAACTACATGTCAACTATCTATTAGTAACTTTGCAACTACATGTCAACTAACTAAGTAACTTTGCAAATACATGCCAATTATTAGTAAATTTGCACAACATGTCAACTATCTATAAGTAACTTTGCAACTACATGTCAACTATCTATAAGTAACTTTGCAACTACATGTCAACTATCTATTAGTAAATTTCCAACTACAAGTCAACTAACTCTCTCTCTCTCTT
>NC_137120.1:39448583-39506083 GCF_949357685.1 Gobio gobio
TTCTTGTAAAACTATTACTTTCCTCTTAGAAATTTTGCGTTCTCTCGTAAAACTATTGCGTTTCATCATTCCCTGAGAAATTATGTGTTCTCTCATAAAACTATTGCGTTCCATGAGAAATTTTGCATTCTTTCGTAAAACTATTGCGTTTCATTTGAAATTTTGCGTTCTTTCGTAAAACTATTGCGTTCCTTGAGAAATTGTGTTCTCTCACAAAACTATTGCGTTCCATCATTCCATAAGAAATGTTGTGTTCTTTCGTAAAACTATTGCGTTCCCCGAGATACTTTGCATTTTCTTGTAAAACTATTACTTTCCTCTTAGAAATTTTGCGTTCTTTCGTAAAACTATTGCGTTCCCTGAGAAATTGTGTTCTCTCGCAAAACTATTGCGTTCCATCATTCCATAAGAAATGTTGTGTTCTTCTTTCGTAAAACTATTGCGTTCCCCGAGATACTTTGCATTTTCTTGTAAAACTATTACTTTCCTCTGAGAAATTTTGCGTTCTCTCGTAAAACTATTGCGTTCCCTGAGAAATTGTGTTCTCTCGCAAAACTATTGCGTTCCATCATTCCATAAGAAATGTTGTGTTCTTCTTTCGTAAAACTATTGCGTTCCCCGAGATACTTTGCATTTTCTTGTAAAACTATTACTTTCCTCTGAGAAATTTTGCGTTCTCTCGTAAAACTATTGCGTTCCATGTGAAATTTTGTGTTCACTCGTATAACTATTGCGTTCCCTGAGAAATGTTGCGTTCTTTTGCAAAACTATTGCGTTCCCCCAAGAAATTTTGCATTCTCTTGCAAACCTATTACTTTCCTCTGAGAAAATTTGTGTTCTTCCACAACAAAAAAAAAGATGTTCTCTTGCAAAAACATTTACTTGTTCCCCCAAGAAACTTTGCGTTTGCTCGCGAAAGCACTGAATTATAGTTTGTCCTCCCACCTCACATAAAAGTTTTGCAAACGAATGCAAAGTTTCTCGGTGGAACGCAAAAGCATTGAAATATAATTCCTCTCATTTTATTTTACCATCACAATGTCCCCTAAAGGGCTTCATACTTTACAGCATGCTATTTTTATTTTAAATCGTATGTGAATTATTAAGTAAACTAAGTCACATGACCTAAAGGTAAGGAATATGCTATTCCGAACACACATACACACACACACACACACACACACACACACGTTTACCTGTTCGTGTGGCAGTTCTCGGAGCGGAGGCGGAGATGGTTCCTCACACACCGCCAAGCTGCGAACTAACTTTAACTTGCCGTTGGACTGAAGAAGAGTAACCATGGTTACCAAAACGTCTGGCACTCATTCGCAAAAAAACGTCCAACAACGCATGACTAAAAATACACAAGCACCATTTTGCAACGTCTCAGGAGACTTTTCAGAGCTCTGGGAGGGGTGTGTGTTAATTAGAGGCATGTTTATTAAAACCAACGCTTATATAAACACATCTGAAAAGTCTGAAAATCTCACACGTACAAAAACACAAAAAACGAGTACATGGACTTGGACAGTATTTTTTTTTAGAAATGATAATAAAACACAAGAGCCAATTTCTTGCAGGCAATGTCAAAACAACCAAAAAGAACACAATGCACCAACTCAATCACAAAAACAGTTCGGCTGTTCAAAATGCAGTGGTAAACCAGCATCAAGAGCAGAGCAGAATCCGGCACGATGTGGGAAAATCTCCAGAGGAGGCGATTGGGTCTTTCCACCCCCCCGGTATCTCGGTTCATGCTGCAAAAGTGCTAAACGCAGCACCCCCCCCAAGCACATTTATTATTCTTTACTGACTCGAGCAGGGGCTTTTATTCCCACAATGCACTGCCGAACTCTCTCTCTCTCTTTTTCTCGCAAGGCACACAGTTTGCAGGCAAACAAAACAACAACCAATCAATCAAACAAAAAAAAAAAGCGAATGAACTCATGCTGCGATCATACCGTACCTTGGACCGTTTAATACTCTGTGCTGATTGGCCGAGCTGTTGTTAATCAGAAAAAAGGGAAGAAATTTGGATTGTGTTGTTAAATATTTAATTATAATAATTATTATTATAACATATGAATATAATAATGCATTGATTAAAATAATACAATTAATTTGTTTTTCAGACTTCAGAAGATACAATTATGTACTTTTGTAATATTATTATTATTATAAGTGTGAATAAAAAAATTAAATGCGGGGACTTTAAAAAAAAATTACAAGCATGATTTCATCTCTTAAAGGTCTTTGTGTGGGTTTAGGTCATAATTTAGACTTTTAAAAAAAATCTAATTTCAGATTTGTATCTCATAATTAGGACTTTTAATCATAGTTTAGATTTTTAAGTCATAATTTTGACTTTAAATCTATTTATCTCAGATTTTTTAACTTCCTAATTTCAAATGTTCATCTCACAATGACTTAGCATGTCATATTTTTGACTTTTTATCTAATAATGAGGACTTTTAAAATCATATTTTCAACATTTGATCTTAAAAAGTCGAAAATACGAAATGCTAAGTCATAATAAGATCAAATGTTGAAAATATGATTTTAAAAGTCCTCATTATTAGATAAAAAGTCAGAAATATGATTTTAAGTCATAAGTGAGATAAAAAAAATCGAAAATACGAAATGCTAAGTCATAATTATAAGATAAAATGTTGAAAATATGATTTTAAATGTCCTCATTATTAGATAAAAAGTAAAAAATATGATTTTAAAAGTCATAATAGTGAGATAAAAAGTCGAAAATACGAAATGCTAAGTCATAATTATATCTCACTATTATGACTTTTAAAATCATATTTTTGACTTTTTATCTAATAATGAGGACTTTTAAAATAAAATTTTCAACATTTTATCTCTTAATTATGACTATGATTTATTTTTTATTCAAAATATTCACAAACTTGTTAACCATGTCATGAACTACCTGATATTCTGATTATCAAATATGTGTGAGTGAATGTGTTTTGTCATTTAAACACCTTTATAATGATCATGTTTGTTGATCTATAATGCGCGATGGGTGCCGCCATTTTAGTTTGCGCCTCAGAGAATCTGATCTGTCGGATTTACATCACGTATATTCATCCTCGTCTCATGAAATACATGAAAGTAAGTGACTGGTGAACTGGGAGAAGAATAGCGTAAACTATAGAGTTACTATATAATGTGTATCTGACATAAGTAAGACACGTAGTCAAATTATAACTGAAAGGATTGTTATTGCCACTTCAATAGACATCAGTGTGTTTTTTTGCTAGTATTTATGTGCATTTAAATGTCTGGAACCTAAAATAAACATGATGTGGTTGAAAACACTGAATAGTTGTGATATGTGATGAGCGCCGAGCGTGTGTGTCTCTGGCTCGGTAAAAAAAAAAAAGATTGCATTAAATTGATCAAAAGTGACATTAAAGACATTTATAAACGTTACAAAAGATTTCTACTTCAAATAAACGCTTTTCTTGTTAAAAATATATTAAATAATTCAATGCATCACCCAGTCCTGGAAATTTACGGCAAATCCAGAAGGTCAAAAAGTTGAGTTGTGCATGTTATTGCAGGTAATATTTCGTTAAAGGAGAGTGTGCACCAGTGAAGCAGTTAATTGTGCAGGAAAGGAGAGAGAAATGAACAATGAGAGGAATAGAGCTGAGATCAGCATGTGTTTCAATGCACCTGGCCGCTGCCCTTTCTCAATGCACCAAGAGCAGATGGTGGCAAAGTCACACACACACACACACGCACGCGCTCACACACCCTGAGGGTTTGCAGATAAACCAGCAGGATTTCAGGTGCAGATTAACTGTCCTTCCTCTCTTTCCTGGCATTAGCCAATCACACGCCAGCTTGGATGCGATTGGCTGATTCTACTCATCTTGTCGTCTTATCTCTGTCTTTAAGCAGAGAAACTGGGATAATAGAAACCACGACAACTCAGTGGTCGTTAACATCCCATAATAAGTCATTAGCGACTAATTTTCTAATATCCTGTTGGCTTTGGACTACACTACCCATAATGCACCGTTTGAGGCGTGTCATCACGTTTACCTGAGTTTGATGGGAGGAGCTTTGGTCTGTCACACACTCCTGGGCATGCGTGCCGTTGTTCTGGGGTGTGTGTTGGGGGTCGTTGAGGGTCGCGGGCGATTCGGCCATGTGCGGCCCGTCACTCTCCAGAACCTTCATAACGTCACAACTTCTGGTGTCCAGAGAAGATTCAGACATTATCCTCAGACGCAAGGCCGAAAATCACCACCTGCGAGATAAAAAGACACACTGGTGATTTAGTTGACAGTGATGTTAAAATAACTGGTTCTTTACTAGTAAATTGATGTTAAATTTGTAAAAATTATGAATTCTGCAAAGCCAATGGCTCACCTCCTGAATATGAATGAAATCTGAACCTTCCTTGAATGCGCAGTAACCTAATTAATCTTAATTTCCCATAGTAGTATTTGTTAATTAGCCAGCTGACTAGCACCCAATTATCATCATATGCCTTTAGGCCAATCAGTTAAGCCTGCAGGCACTTTTTCCACAGATAAATTTGCACCTATAGTTAAATTGATGTGAATAAAATTGAGGTTGCAACATTTTTCTAGATAGTTTCTGTAGGACTCAATTCGGTACTTAACTAAAAGGATTAGTTCATAAAAATTACTAATCATAAGTTTAATTTCATGTTGACGTTGATTCATAAGTCACAGTCACAAACTAATTAATATTCATGAGGCATTCATGAAGACTTCACTATAGGAGGATTCGTAATTTCGCGATATATGGCCAAAAAAAAAAGCTCATAAATATTAATTAGTTGCCGAAATCACAACCAGAATTGAGCAATCACGGAAACTATGTAATATTCACGTGCCAAACCTTCAACTTTGAACAATTCGTACATCTGATTTGTTTGCGTAAAAAAACCAAGGGCAGGCTAGTCGAAAAAGAAATGCTAAGAAAGTACTATAGGTTGAAACTCCGAAGTCAACGTTTTAATTAACGTTGTTTAGATTGTAAATATTTGCATGAACGTTAATCCCTTTACAGTTTTTTCAATATTGAGAATCGTCATATTTCGCTAGTCACCCGTCATAACTAATTTGACGCAAATGAAAACAAGATTGTACGCACATTGAGGCGAACGCTCAAGTTTTTGTCGAAAAAAAGATGCATTTACGTAACTATAAAATTCAGCAAATTACAAAACTATTGAAATCATGGTACGTGTTTTCATTTGCTTCAAATATAATATTTTGACAAATTATCCTTAACATTTTGGAACTTTGTTTATTAGTAAATGCATTTAATTTCATGTTGACGTTGATTCATAACCTTTCTGGAACGTGCAGTCACAAACTAATTAATATTCATGAGGCATTCATGAAGATTCACCATAGGAGGATTCGTAATTTCGCGATATATGGCAAAAAAAATTTGCTCATAATTATTAATTAGTTGCCGACATCACAACCAGAATCACGTAAACTGCATAATATTCACGTGCCAAACATTCTACTTTGAACAATTCGTAAATCTGATTTGTTTGTGTAAAAAAGCCAAAGGGAGGCTAGTCGGAAAAGAAGCGCTAAGAAAGTACGTACTATAGGTTGAAACTTCAAAGTCAACGTTTTAATTAAAGTTGTTTAGATTGTAAATTTTTCAATATTGAGAATCGTCAAATTTCGCTAGTCATCCGTCATAACTAATTTGACGCAAATGAAAACAAGATTGTACGCACATTAAGGTGAACGCTAAATTTTTTGTCGAAAAAAAGATGCATTTACGTAACTATAAAATTCCGCAAATTACAAAACGAATGAAATCATGGTACGTGAAAGAGAACTGGGTAGCTTTGTTTTCATTTGCTTCAAATATAATATTTTGACAAATTATCCTTAACATTTCGGAACTTTGTTTATTAGTAAATGCATTTGCATAAACAACATCGGTGCGAATGTTGGTGTTACCGGCTGTGCTGTTTTCAGGACTGGGCAGGAACCTTTTCGCGATATATGGCAAAAAAAATAGCTCATTAAATATTAATTCGTTGCCAAAATCACAACCAGAATTGAGCAATCACGGAAACTACGTAATATTCACGTGCCAAACCTTCTACTTTGAACAATTCGTAAATCTGATTTGTTTGCGTAAAAAAGCCAAGGGGAGGCTAGTCGAAAAAGAAGCGCTAAGAAAGTACGTACTATAGGTTGAAACTCCGAAGTCAACGTTTTAATTAAAGTTGTTTAGATTGTAAATTTTTCAATATTGAGAATCGTTAAATTTCGCTAGTCATCCGTCATAACTAACTTGACGCAAATGAAAACAAGATTGTACGCACATTAAGGTGAACGCTAAAGTTTTTGTCGAAAAAAAGATGCATTTACGTAACTATAAAATTCCGCAAATTACAAAACTATTGAAATCACGGTACGTGAAAGAGAACTGCGTAGCTTTGTTTTCACTTGCTTCAAATATAATATTTTGACAAATTATCCTTAACATTTCGGAACTTTGTTTATTAGTAAATGCATTTGCATAAACAACATCGGTGCGAATGTTGGTGTTACCGGCTGTGCTGTTTTCAGGACTGGGCAGGAACCTTAGGGAGCGTAGGACCCTGGGGCCTCCGGAGGCAGCGGGGCGGACTGAGAGACGGACAGGGGGCAGAAGCAGTCCCATGACCCCCGTCACCAGCGCTTGGGTCGGGTCGCCAAGCCACGGCTCACACACACGCTCCGCATCACCCTCGGACACCTGTCACACACACACACACAAGGACAGAGGTCAGGGGGGTCAAATACAGTGAGGTCAAAAGGTCAGGGACGCATGGATACAGTAGCGTCCATGAGGGGGAACTGAACTAGTGAGTGAGTTGTTTGATGGAAGGTCTTTCGGGAGCAGAAGCACTGCAGTGCTTTTATAAAAGTGTCAGGGTGGTGACATGAATACGGAGAACAGACTGTGCCGCAGAGAAACAAGAACATTAAAATACACTGAGAGCACTCCTTACTCAATTTAATAGTATAGTCTGTTGATTGGAAAATAGAAATGGTCGTTTTTGGACTCAAATTCAGTATGACTAGGTTTAGCGTACACATCTTTAACCTACAATCACTTTAATTAACAGATTTCTTGAGGTAAGCCCTATTCATCTTCCACTGTCTGACTGAAATTAGGATTACATTAACATCTCAGTTAAAAAAAGAAAGACTTATAATGAGAAAAAGCAAGTGATATTTGGTGCAGTACTTGTCAAGGCGAATACGTATTTACCAAATTTATTACAAATCCTAGTGTCATAAACAATTACCACTGGTATCAACAAAATACTGCTATTACGAACATTATGACTGCCGAAATTATCGGTACTACAAATTCAACACAATCCTGCTAAGACAAACATAATAACGCCAACTTAATTTGACTGGAGAAATAATGAATTTGTAGTACCAAATGAATACAGGTAGCAAAATTATGAATCCTACCGTGACGAACGATTGGTATCGTTGTTTAAATGCACCACGAATGGCGAAATCACAAATCCTATTAAATGACAAATTTTTAGTAGTACAAACTCTGAAATAAAATAAATAAATTATGGCACTACTTTGGTGAGCGATTAGCATTGGTAGTAGGGCTGCACGATTATGAGAAAAAAAAAATCGATTATTCCCTTGAAATTGTAATTGCGATTATTAATTACGATTATTATATAGCATTAAGCTTCAAAAGTCAAATATACATTGGTTTGGTTTCTTTAAATAAAAAAAGTAAAAAATTTGCATGGTATTATAATGTTATACTAAAACAATGGGGAAAAAATAAGAAAAAATTCTTTTTTTGTAATTGCGATTACATTTTATTGAACGATTACATAATTGTGGCATCCGTAATTGTAATCACGATTACAAATTCGATTAATTTTGCAGCCCTAATTGGTAGAATCCACGCAGGAAACACAGGAAAGAAAAAAACATATGATTATCATAAGTAGTAACAAAAATTACTATTTAAGATAATACTATGACAAAAAGGGGTTACACTTTATTTTAAGGTGACATAGCTACATTGTACTTACTCAAATAAGTAATTTGAGTTGTACTTACTATAGAGATATGGTTAGGTTTACTAGGGTTAGTACCTGCAATTCTGCATAATTTACTGTTATTACTATATAGTAAGTGGTTGTAGTAGAAAAAATAATTATAACATCACAGTTGATAGGTCAAGAAATGTATGAATATTAAATAGGTCACAATTTTTCGTAACCTTCCTAGTTGCCATTTTTAATATTAATATTAGTTAATACTTAATATTAATAATGCAAGCCTTCACCATAGTAGGATATTAATTAATTCGTTAATTTCCATGTAACGTCCAATCCTACTATGAGCAATTATTAGTATCGCTAGTGCTTCATTTGATTGTAGTTTTATTTTAAGTTTTCCCATCTAATATTTTATAATATTTCAGCTTTATTTCAATTAACTAAATAGTTTTAATCAATGACAGCAACCCTAGTGCCAACATTCCCACTGGTAAATGTTTAGTTCGCTCAAATTACTTGTCAAGAAAATAATGAATATTAATTAGTTGTTTCATAATCATATGACGTTAAAGGGATAGTCTATTTACTCACTCTACAGTTGTCCCAAAGCTGTATGAGTTTCTTTTTTCTGTTTTGAAAAACAAGATTATTTTGAAGAATGTTGGTAACCAGACACCCATTGACTTCCACAGTATTATTTTCCTTGGTATTTCTGGTTTGACTACCAACATTCTTCAAAATATGTATTTTTTTGGTGTTCAACAGAAGAAAGCAGCTTACACCGGTTTGGGTGAACTATCCCTTTTAAGTAACACCTTCCCATTAGTAGGATTAATTAATTCAAGCTTGTGTCTGAATGAACCGAACATAAGGGCCAGTGTTCGCGTTTGGGTATTAATGACCCAAAAACGCCCCCACACCCTTTACCCTGCCACCGCCAATCTAGAAACCAGCGCCAAGTCGCGACCCACCATATATCTCGAGGTCAAATGGGCCTAACCTGACTCGGTAATCCTGCCGAGTACGCCAACTGGGTCCACATTCCTCCTAGCGATTCAGTGAAAACCATCAGAGGACATGCATACCATGAAACACACACTGATCAAAATTCAAGGGATGAGCATCACACAATTTGACAGTAACGCAGGTGGCGGCTCTGACAAGAACAGGTGGGCATGACCACACACACACAAGCACAAATACAAAAGCTGTCATCCAAACAGCCAGACGGTCCCTCAGAATTATCCGGGACCATGCCATGACTTTTCCGTGAGTGTTTGAGCACAGGTCACTGGCATTATCCCACATCACGGCAGGAAGTAGGAGTGGATAATGTGTCTCTTGATCTTCTCTAGGCGAAAAACGGACCATTCTGGGGCGCAGGGGACAAAGGGCGGCACAATTGCGCACCAACTGACGCTTTCAAGGACAATTATGACTTATGGGAGCGCTTTTCCTCCCACACATGGATTAAAACACCTACTGTTGGCAGGAATTACACGAGCGCTGTTCATAAATATCCAAGCATCTCTCTTGCTGCGGGCTAATCTCAGCGCTGCTGTATCTTTTCCTCTGAACACGGCGTTTATGTCGAGGTGAAAAATACAAATCTGCATTTCAAAATACGCCCTCCACCGCAACTACCCTCCCCTCCTGCACGAACAACAGTTTTCGCTCCATATTCAATAAGTTCTTCCGAGCATAACTAGAGAGAAAAGACTCCCCGCGGACCTCAGCGGCTGTATATTTTCACAAACTTGACAGTACAGATGTCCGAGTTTGACACTGGAGGATAAAAAAAAAAAAGAGAAAATCAACCACCGCAGAAACACAAACACACCGGCTGTCTTTCAAAAACTACACAGCTGACTACCTAGCATTTTTTTTTGGTATAATTGGTGCGTTTCCAGTCGATTGAGGCTCAAGGATAATGTATGTCGCCCAACAAAAGCTATCTTTGCTAAGTATGATGACTAAAAATGATGTTAGCATAGTGGATATGATATCCAAGATTGCCTATAAATGCTTTCTAGCTAGGCAACTCACCAGGTACAAACCCCTCCAAAAAAACAGTCAAGGTCGCAAAAGGTAAAAAACTGAAATGCTGCTCTCTACATAGTCATAATTTACGCTCAAAAATATTGCCGCTCACTAGGTACTGTTGTCGAGGTAAGATTTTGATGCCCAAAAAAGAGGCAGCTAACTAGGTCTCATGCCCCGAATTGCTGTTTAGTAGGGGTACAACTCCCAAAATGGCTGTCTAGAAAGTAGTCGACAACATAGTCTAGGTAAGTAAGGCCAGCTCGCTAGATGCATATATTTCTCATTTGGTTTAATGCCAAAACATGCTGTGTAGGTAGGAAGCTTACTTGGTACAATGCCCAAAACTGCTGTCTAGGAAGGTAGCGCACTAAGTATGATGCCCACAATTGCTGTCTAGGCAAACAGGTAATAAGCTTTTGATGCTTGAAAACGCCGTCTAGGTAGCCGACTCAATAGGTATAATGACTTAAAATGCATCCAGCTCACTAGATTTGATGGGCAAAAATGCTGTCTGTGTAGGCGTATAAGATTTTACATTCATATTTATGCGTTTTGCAGATGAAAATGATGCTCAAAACTGCTACTTAGGCAGCACAAAGGGTAAAACGCTCTAAACGCATCTGGTGAAGGCAGCTCACAAGGAATTATGGCAAAGATTTCTGTCTGGTAAGGCAGCGCACTAAGTGTGATGCACGCAGTTGCTGTCTAGGCAAACAGTTAATAAGCTTTTGACGGCTGAAAAATGCCGTCTATGCGGGCGTCTCAATTGGTGTAATGCCTTAAAATGCATCTAGCAAACCAGTTCACTAGATTTGATGGACAAAATGCTGCCTGGGTAGGCGTATAATAAGAGTTTATTTATGCATTTAGCAGTGTGATGCCCACAAATGCGGTCTAGGAAAACTGTTAATAAGCTTTTCATGCCTAACAATGCCATCAAGACTAGGTTTATACACAAAAAAAAGATCCGGCAAGGTATTATGCCCCAAAAAATGCTGTCTAGGAAGCAAGTGCACTAATTGTGATGCTCACAAGTGCAGTTAATAAGCTTTTAATGCACACAAATGGCATCTAAGTAGGAAGCTCACTAGGTACCAAAAATGTCCACAGACTTTATTCAGACATAATTAAAACAGCCAACAAACAAACAAATACCACTTTCGTTTAATTATTTCCCTTTTTTTTTCTCCAATAAACTTTTCACAAAAACGGATGCAATCTTGCTTGTTGTCCAAGAAAATAAAGCCTATCTGTAATTTACCATTTTCAATTATTAATCATCATATTTCAGGAAGCAACGAGCACTTACCCTCCTGACAAAAGAAGCGCGCCGGGCTCCAGGCTACACATATTTCACTTCAGCCCTGTTTTAGACTAATATGCAAATGGCCCTTATTTATGGATAAAAGCGTTGCTAATGGTTTTCCATCCTTTTTTTTCCCCTTCCTCCCGTCACAATCCGTGTTCTCAGTGTGTGGCCGCTGTCACAGTCGAGCTATTCTTCTCCTCTCCTCTCCTCATCAGTTCATTTACACGATTCGCCACATTAACGATATTAGCCGGACTGCCTTCGGCTGTAATTTACACCGACATAAACACCCAGCTTTCCGCTGATAGCCGCCTCGGGCGCTTTTTTAAATTATAAAATAGAGCAATTATGAGAATGTCATTACAAAGTGTGCGCGCACACACACGCGCACACGAGCAGAGAGTGCTGACACGCAAATTTAGTCACAATGAAGGTTTAGAGTTAAGACGGAAAAACTAATTTAGATAATTTTATCACATTTATTACAAGATCAAATGTTAAAAAAAAAAATGTTTCATTGTAAAAAATAAAAACTAAAATTACGTATTTATTTTTACCTTCATCTCAAATAAAATAAGCCCCAAAAAACCCATCAGCATACAAATCAACACACGTTCATGACTTCACACACACACACACACACACACCTGCCTGTCGTTCATGATCCGCTGCTCGGCTCACATCATTAGTTTCCATAGCAGACCGAGTGCCATCAAACGGAGCGCGCTCAGTGCAGCTCTGCTCTCCTCCGTCTGAGCGTGGAGCGTTCGCGTACCTGCCCAAAGCCATCGCTGCCGCAATCCTTCCTGATTCTCCTCTCTCTCTCTCACGCACACACACTCTCCGCCAAATCAACAGCTGGCCTTTGTGATGTCACCCCTCCTCAGGCCAATCAGAACGCCCTGAGGGCTGGGTGCAGTATGTCAGCGCTAAGCAGGGCTCCACCCTCGAGAGCCAATCAGATGGCCCCTGTGGACCGGAGAGAGAGGCAGACGGCAAAGGCAAAGACACACACACACACACACACACACACGACCAACTGTGGCGAAGTGCCACTGTGGGACAGTCTGTCAGGGTAGGAGTACGCCAGCACTGCAAATCCACCTTATTCGGTTGCAAAGGGTGCATGTAAGCTACCCAGTGCCGCAGTCGCACACACGCCCTACTTAAAGTGACGTCCCCTTGTGCCTCAATTCTCCACATTTCCGTACACATTTTTGCACAAAAAAAAAAAAAGAAAACCTGGTGATTAGGTAGAGGTAGAGGTAGGTTAGGTAGACGCCCCGGTTTAACAAGCAAACGCCCTTTCCATTGCTGACTGACGCCGGGACATGAGGTCATCGGGAAAAGTGTGTCACGGAAAACAATTTGCGCGTTACGGGTGAAATGTCACCCCAAAACAAAGCCGGATAGAAAAATGGCTTTGAATACGAACGAAAGGTTAACTACAGCCAAACAAACGTGCGTTCAGACTAAACAATTTCCAAACAAAATGCTATGCCCAAAAACTGCTGTCTTAGGTTTGACGCCCACATTTCATTCTGTAGGCATCTCATTTGGAAGAACACCAAAAATGCTGTCTAGATAGGGAGCTCATTAGGTTTGATCCCTAAAAATGCTGTCTAGATGGGGAGGTAACCAGATAAAATGCGCATAAATCAGGTCTAGGTAGGGAGCTTATTAGATTTTATGGCCAAAAATGCTGTCTAGATTGGGAGCTCACTAGGTTTGATCCCCAAAAATGCTGTCTAGATAGGGAGCTCACTAGGTTTGATCACCAAAAATGCTGTCTAGATGGGGAGGTAACCATATAAAATGCCCATAAATCAGGTCTAGGTAGGGGGCTTATTAGCTTTGATGGCCAAAAATGCTGTCTAGATAGGGAGCTCATTAGCTTTGATCCCCAAAAATGCTGTCTAGATAGGGAGCTCACTAGGTTCGATCCCCAAAAATGCTGTCTAGATGGGGAGGTAACCAGATAAAATGCCCATAAATCAGATCTAGGTAGGAGGCTCATTAGCTTTGATGGCCAAAAATGCTGTCTAGATAGGGAGCTCACTAGATTTGATCCCCAAAAATGCTTGCTAGATAGAGAGCTAAATAGGTAAAATGCCCATAAAGTCCATTTATGTAGGGGGTTCATTGGCTTTGATGGCCAAAAATGCTGTCTAGATGGGGAGATAACCAGATAAAATGCCTAGTGCTGGGCGGTAAACCGGTTCATACCGAATACTGGTATTTATTTATTTTATGATATGAATTTTTGATGATACCGCTATACTGGTATATGTCGCTTAAACAACGTTCGGAACGTGGCGCAGCGCGTCATTGTTTGAGAGGGGACCCATTTCATTGATGCACTGTAGTAAGGAGCAGTCAGAGCACAGTTGAGATCGCATTAACAGCACAGCCTATGGCTGAATCCTATACTCTCATTCATTATTCCCTACGTTATCACTTTATTTGAAGGAGTGAATGAAAACGTGCGTGAAGTCGGACAGGCAATGTGTGTACATCGGCTGTACACTCGTTATTGCGGTGCAACGGGATAGAATGAGTGCACTCAATAACGTCCACTAGGGTTTCGGACACCACTAAAAAGTGCTGTCCCCACCAAATAATGCTATATTTGAGGTTATGGGAGCGATTTCGGATTCAGCCCTTGATTTTAGTGGAGAATTCAAACTACACGCGGCGCGCGAGAGAGAGCGGTTTCTGCGCGGAGCGTCGCTATGGGATTAACAACGCTCACCACATGGATCATATAGCACTGATATAGACCGGAGCGAGCGCGTTTACATTTTTTATGGACATATTTCATAAACTCTAGCGCTCTAGGCATGAACCAGAAGCGTGTATGCGCGCATATTTCATCACGTCTTATTAAAATGAAATGTATGCACTGATTACACTGATAAAACCGTATGTCTAATCACGAACGCGCTGACACGATGGATTATTCTGCTACACAAATTACAATGATGTAAATTAATAAATAAACTGACAATTCAAAGAAGAATGGGCAAAAGAGTAACTGCTTTATTCTTTCTTTGTTAAACTGATGTGTCATTCGTTCATAGAGTGCTCTTAAATGTATTGCAAATATCCGCGTTTTTCTTCGTTTTGGCAGTTTGTTGTTATATAGGGTTAGATTTTTAAAATGCTTAAGGTGCCCTCAACTCAACTTTTAATATTCAGGTGTCTGTAAGTATGACTGAGTGTGTTGCAGGTCTGTGTTTTATTGGTTGCCGTCTCTCCACAGCATCATTTTGTAAACCTGTAGACCTATTAACTCTAGTGTGGAATTTTTCTACAATATTCACTCATCATGACAGTAAAACAGGGTATTCTAGTGAATCTCCTGCAGTATTTCCTTTCTTAATCAGTAGAAAATGTGATTAACACCCGGTCATGCATAGGGGAAAAAATACCGTCATATACCGTGAAACCGATATAATTTAGAAAAATACCGTGATATACATTTTTGGTCATACCGCCCAGCACTAAAAATGCCCATAAATCAGGTCTAGATAGAGAGCTAAATAGATAAAATGCCCATAAAGTCCATTTATGAAGGGGGTTCATTGGCTTTGATGGCCAAAAAAAGCTGTCTAGATGGGGAGCTCACTAGATTTGATCCCCCAAAATGCTGTCTAGATAGAGAGATAACTAGGTAAATAACCATAGATGCCATTGTAGGGAGCTCGCTAGCTTTAATGGCCAAAAATGCTGTCTAGATAGGAAGCTCACTAGGTTTGATTCCCAAAAAAGCTGTCTAGATGGGGAGCTCACTAGATTTGATCCCCCAAAATGCTGTCTAGATAGAGAGATAACTAGGTAAATAACCATAGATGCCATTGTAGGGAGCTCGCTAGCTTTAATGGCCAAAAATGCTGTCTAGATAGGAAGCTCACTAGGTTTGATTCCCAAAAAAGCTGTCTAGATGGGGAGCTCACTAGATTTGATCCCCCAAAATGCTGTCTAGATAGAGAGATAACTAGGTAAATAACCATAGATGCCATTGTAGGGAGCTCGCTAGCTTTAATGGCCAAAAATGCTGTCTAGATAGGAAGCTCACTAGGTTTGATTCCCAAAAAAGCTGTCTAGATGGGGAGCTCACTAGATTTGATCCCCCAAAATGCTGTCTAGATAGAGAGATAACTAGGTAAATAACCATAGATGCCATTGTAGGGAGCTCGCTAGCTTTAATGGCCAAAAATGCTGTCTAGATAGGAAGCTCACTAGGTTTGATTCCCAAAAAAGCTGTCTAGATAGGGAGGTCAGGAGGTTTTACCCTCAAAAATGCCCCCAATTACCACCAAATTTCAGTCTACTTAGGCATTTCACTAAGTACCATAGGGAGTTAACTAGATTTAATGCCAGAAATGCTGTCTAGGTAGGGAGCTCACAAAGTATGCTGGCAAAAAAGGTAGTCGGCTTTCTTGTATAATGTTCAAAAACTCTGTCTAGGAAGGAAGGCCAACATGTTCAATGCCCAGAATCTCATCAAGGTGGGAAGCTCACTAGGCATGACGCTCAAAACCGCAGTCTAGGTAGACAATTGAAACAAAAACATGCTTCCAGACAAAACAATATCTCCAGAAAAAGCTCCAAATTAGCAAACAATCATAATCTTGACGTGACGGTGACTGACTGCAAAAACAAGTACTGCGGTTTTCGCAGTAGAAAAAGGAAGAAAAGTCAAACTGACAGTTGCACAAAGCCAGTCAAGTTAAAGTAAAACTCCCCATTCACCAAGCGGCTCCTTTCAGTGAAAGAGAAAATCTGAAAAAATTCCAGCTAAGCGGCACATTACATGCGTCTCATTTGCATAACAAAAGACTAAAGGGGGGGGGGGGGGGGCTGGCACTGCTGGCTAATTGTAGCCCAAGATGCCGTTAGCCTGCGGAGGAAATGTGACAGCCGCGTTTATTCTGTTTTCCCCCTGATGGTGTCCGCAAGCACAGTGGGAATAGCCTCGGGAAAAGGGTTGGGATTTGCAGACATCTTCTAATAAGCATGTTGGGGGGGCAGGGGCTTCGGGACTAGCTTGACCAAGAAACGTTACCTATGCAAAACAACACGGACAAATGAAAAAGATATGGATTACTGAAGCAGCGGAGACAGCAGGAGGTAGCACAGTAGTAATTTGTTTCGGATATTATCTCATTAGGGAGAAATGTCCAGCTCCACGCTGATTACCGAAAAAAGAGAACAGGTCAATAACTCCCCAAAATACCACAGCGCCATAATTCACCAAACTAGTCATTATTCTCGTTAATACGTGTGGGAGAGAGAAGGTCTTTTCCAGCCATGTACGAACAGAATGAGAAAACGTGTTGACATTTAAAGGTGACCGGTCACAGCGGTCATTTCTCTGGTCTAGGTGATCGCTCGGAGACCTGCGTCCGAGAAAAAACACCAGAGTTGGGTGTAAATCTGGACACAAGGCGATAACAAATCTTACCTGAAAAAACAAAGATGTCCTGCTTGGTAACAGTCAGTGTTCATTTTGAACAAAGCTCGCAAGCTTTGATGGCCAAAAATGCTGTCTAGATGGGGAGCTCACTAGATTTGATCCCCAAAAATGCTGTCTAGATTGGGAGCTCACTAGATTTGATCCCCAAAAATGCTGTCTAGATGGGGAGCTCACTAGATTTGATCCCCAAAAATGCTGTCTAGATAGGGAGGTCACTAGCTTTGATCCCCAAAAATGCTGTCTAAATTGGGAGCTCACTAGGTTTGATCCCCAAAAATGCTGTCTAGATTGGGAGCTCACTAGGTTTGATCCCCAAAAATGCTGTCTAGATGGGGAGCTCACTAGATTTGATCCCCAAAAATGCTGTCTAGATGGGGAGCTCACTAGATTTGATCCCCAAAAATGCTGTCTAGATATGGAGCTCACTAGGTTTGATGGCCAAAAATGCTGTCTAGATAGGGAGCTCACTAGATTTGATCCCCAAAAATGCTGTCTAGATTGGGAGCTCACTAGGTTTGATGGCCAAAAATGCTGTCTAGATGGGGAGCTCACTAGGTTTGATGGCCAAAAATGCTGTCTAGATAGGGAGCTCACTAGGTTTGATGGCCAAAAATGCTGTCTAGATTGGGAGCTCACTAGGTTTGATCCCCAAAAATGCTGTCTAGATTGGGAGCTCACTAGGTTTGATCCCCAAAAATGCTGTCTAGATAGGAAGCTCACTAGGTTTGATGGCCAAAAATGCTGTCTAAATTGGGAGCTCACTAGGTTTGATCCCCAAAAATGCTGTCTAGATTGGGAGCTCACTAGGTTTGATCCCCAAAAATGCTGTCTAGATAGGAAGCTCACTAGGTTTGATGGCCAAAAATGCTGTCTAAATTGGGAGCTCACTAGGTTTGATCCCCAAAAATGCTGTCTAAATTGGGAGCTCACTAGGTTTGATCCCCAAAAATGCTGTCTAGATGGGGAGCTCACTAGGTTTGATCCCCAAAAATGCTGTCTAGATTGGGAGCTCACTAGGTTTGATGGCCAAAAATGCTGTCTAGATAGGAAGCTCACTAGGTTTGATGGCCAAAAATGCTGTCTAAATTGGGAGCTCACTAGGTTTGATCCCCAAAAATGCTGTCTAGATTGGGAGCTCACTAGGTTTGATCCCCAAAAATGCTGTTTAGATTGGGAGCTCACTAGATTTGATCCCCAAAAATGCTGTCTAGATTGGGAGCTCACTAGGTTTGATGGCCAAAAATGCTGTCTAGATAGGGAGCTCACTAGATTTGATCCCCAAAAATGCTGTCTAGATTGGAAGCTCACTAGGTTTGATGGCCAAAAATGCTGTCTAAATTGGGAGCTCACTAGGTTTGATCCCCAAAAATGCTGTCTAGATTGGGAGCTCACTAGGTTTGATCCCCAAAAATGCTGTCTAGATAGGGAGCTCACTAGGTTTGATCCCCAAAAATGCTGTCTAGATAGGAAGCTCACTAGGTTTGATGGCCAAAAATGCTGTCTAAATTGGGAGCTCACTAGGTTTGATCCCCAAAAATGCTGTCTAGATTGGGAGCTCACTAGGTTTGATCCCCAAAAATGCTGTCTAGATAGGAAGCTCACTAGGTTTGATGGCCAAAAATGCTGTCTAAATTGGGAGCTCACTAGGTTTGATCCCCAAAAATGCTGTCTAAATTGGGAGCTCACTAGGTTTGATCCCCAAAAATGCTGTCTAGATGGGGAGCTCACTAGGTTTGATCCCCAAAAATGCTGTCTAGATTGGGAGCTCACTAGGTTTGATGGCCAAAAATGCTGTCTAGATAGGAAGCTCACTAGGTTTGATGGCCAAAAATGCTGTCTAAATTGGGAGCTCACTAGGTTTGATCCCCAAAAATGCTGTCTAGATTGGGAGCTCACTAGGTTTGATCCCCAAAAATGCTGTTTAGATTGGGAGCTCACTAGATTTGATCCCCAAAAATGCTGTCTAGATTGGGAGCTCACTAGGTTTGATGGCCAAAAATGCTGTCTAGATTGGGAGCTCACTAGGTTTGATGGCCAAAAATGCTGTCTAGATAGGGAGCTCACTAGATTTGATCCCCAAAAATGCTGTCTAGATTGGAAGCTCACTAGGTTTGATGGCCAAAAATGCTGTCTAAATTGGGAGCTCACTAGGTTTGATCCCCAAAAATGCTGTCTAGATTGGGAGCTCACTAGGTTTGATCCCCAAAAATGCTGTCTAGATAGGGAGCTCACTAGGTTTGATCCCCAAAAATGCTGTCTAGATTGGGAGCTCACTAGGTTTGATGGCCAAAAATGCTGTCTAGATGGGGAGCTCACTAGGTTTGATCCCCAAAAATGCTGTCTAGATTGGGAGCTCACTAGATTTGATCCCCAAAAATGCTGTTTAGATTGGGAGCTCACTAAGTTTGATCCACAAAAATGCTGTCTAGATTGGGAGCTCACTAAGTTTGATCCCCAAAAATGCTGTCTAGATGGGGAGCTCACTAGATTTGATCCCCAAAAATGCTGTTTAGATTGGGAGCTCACTAGGTTTGATGGCCAAAAATGCTGTCTAGATTGGGAGCTCACTAGATTTGATCCCCAAAAATGCTGTCTAGATAGGAAGCTCACTAGGTTTGATGGCCAAAAATGCTGTCTAGATAGGAAGCTCACTAAGTTTGATCCCCAAAAATGCTGTCTAGATTGGGAGCTCACTAAGTTTGATCCCCAAAAATGCTGTCTAGATTGGGAGCTCACTAAGTTTGATCCCCAAAAATGCTGTCTAGATTGGGAGCTCACTAAGTTTGATCCCCAAAAATGCTGTCTAGATGGGGAGCTCACTAGATTTGATCCCCAAAAATGCTGTTTAGATTGGGAGCTCACTAGGTTTGATGGCCAAAAATGCTGTCTAGATTGGGAGCTCACTAGGTTTGATGGCCAAAAATGCTGTCTAGATTGGGAGCTCACTAGATTTGATCCCCAAAAATGCTGTCTAGATTGGGAGCTCACTAGATTTGATCCCCAAAAATGCTGTCTAGATTGGGAGCTCACTAGGTTTGATCCCCAAAAATGCTGTCTAAATTGGGAGCTCACTAGATTTGATCCCCAAAAATGCTGTCTAGATTGGGAGCTCACTAGATTTGATCCCCAAAAATGCTGTTTAGATTGGGAGCTCACTAGGTTTGATGGCCAAAAATGCTGTCTAGATTGGGAGCTCACTAGATTTGATCCCCAAAAATGCTGTTTAGATTGGGAGCTCACTAGGTTTGATGGCCAAAAATGCTGTCTAGATTGGGAGCTCACTAGATTTGATCCCCAAAAATGCTGTCTAGATGGGGAGCTCACTAGGTTTGATGGCCAAAAATGCTGTCTAGATTGGGAGCTCACTAGATTTGATCCCCAAAAATGCTGTCTAGATTGGGAGCTCACTAGGTTTGATGGCCAAAAATGCTGTCTAAATTGGGAGCTCACTAGATTTGATCCCCAAAAATGCTGTCTAGATTGGGAGCTCACTAGATTTGATCCCCAAAAATGCTGTCTAAATTGGGAGCTCACTAGATTTGATCCCCAAAAATGCTGTCTAGATTGGGAGCTCACTAGATTTGATCCCCAAAAATGCTGTCTAGATTGGGAGCTCACTAGGTTTGATCCCCAAAAATGCTGTCTAGATTGGGAGCTCACTAGGTTTGATGGCCAAAAATGCTGTCTAGATAGGGAGCTCACTAGGTTTGATGGCCAAAAATGCTGTCTAAATTGGGAGCTCACTAGGTTTGATCCCCAAAAATGCTGTCTAGATTGGGAGCTCACTAGATTTGATCCCCAAAAATGCTGTCTAGATTGGGAGCTCACTAGGTTTGATGGCCAAAAATGCTGTCTAAATTGGGAGCTCACTAGATTTGATCCCCAAAAATGCTGTCTAGATTGGGAGCTCACTAGATTTGATCCCCAAAAATGCTGTCTAGATTGGGAGCTCACTAGGTTTGATCCCCAAAAATGCTGTCTAAATTGGGAGCTCACTAGGTTTGATCCCCAAAAATGCTGTTTAGATTGGGAGCTCACTAGATTTGATCCCCAAAAATGCTGTCTAGATTGGGAGCTCACTAGGTTTGATGGCCAAAAATGCTGTCTAGATTGGGAGCTCACTAGGTTTGATGGCCAAAAATGCTGTCTAGATAGGGAGCTCACTAGATTTGATCCCCAAAAATGCTGTCTAGATTGGAAGCTCACTAGGTTTGATGGCCAAAAATGCTGTCTAAATTGGGAGCTCACTAGGTTTGATCCCCAAAAATGCTGTCTAGATTGGGAGCTCACTAGGTTTGATCCCCAAAAATGCTGTCTAGATAGGGAGCTCACTAGGTTTGATCCCCAAAAATGCTGTCTAGATTGGGAGCTCACTAGGTTTGATGGCCAAAAATGCTGTCTAGATGGGGAGCTCACTAGGTTTGATCCCCAAAAATGCTGTCTAGATTGGGAGCTCACTAGATTTGATCCCCAAAAATGCTGTTTAGATTGGGAGCTCACTAAGTTTGATCCACAAAAATGCTGTCTAGATTGGGAGCTCACTAAGTTTGATCCCCAAAAATGCTGTCTAGATGGGGAGCTCACTAGATTTGATCCCCAAAAATGCTGTTTAGATTGGGAGCTCACTAGGTTTGATGGCCAAAAATGCTGTCTAGATTGGGAGCTCACTAGATTTGATCCCCAAAAATGCTGTCTAGATAGGAAGCTCACTAGGTTTGATGGCCAAAAATGCTGTCTAGATAGGAAGCTCACTAAGTTTGATCCCCAAAAATGCTGTCTAGATTGGGAGCTCACTAAGTTTGATCCCCAAAAATGCTGTCTAGATTGGGAGCTCACTAAGTTTGATCCCCAAAAATGCTGTCTAGATTGGGAGCTCACTAAGTTTGATCCCCAAAAATGCTGTCTAGATGGGGAGCTCACTAGATTTGATCCCCAAAAATGCTGTTTAGATTGGGAGCTCACTAGGTTTGATGGCCAAAAATGCTGTCTAGATTGGGAGCTCACTAGGTTTGATGGCCAAAAATGCTGTCTAGATTGGGAGCTCACTAGATTTGATCCCCAAAAATGCTGTCTAGATTGGGAGCTCACTAGATTTGATCCCCAAAAATGCTGTCTAGATTGGGAGCTCACTAGGTTTGATCCCCAAAAATGCTGTCTAAATTGGGAGCTCACTAGATTTGATCCCCAAAAATGCTGTCTAGATTGGGAGCTCACTAGATTTGATCCCCAAAAATGCTGTTTAGATTGGGAGCTCACTAGGTTTGATGGCCAAAAATGCTGTCTAGATTGGGAGCTCACTAGATTTGATCCCCAAAAATGCTGTTTAGATTGGGAGCTCACTAGGTTTGATGGCCAAAAATGCTGTCTAGATTGGGAGCTCACTAGATTTGATCCCCAAAAATGCTGTCTAGATGGGGAGCTCACTAGGTTTGATGGCCAAAAATGCTGTCTAGATTGGGAGCTCACTAGATTTGATCCCCAAAAATGCTGTCTAGATTGGGAGCTCACTAGGTTTGATGGCCAAAAATGCTGTCTAAATTGGGAGCTCACTAGATTTGATCCCCAAAAATGCTGTCTAGATTGGGAGCTCACTAGATTTGATCCCCAAAAATGCTGTCTAAATTGGGAGCTCACTAGATTTGATCCCCAAAAATGCTGTCTAGATTGGGAGCTCACTAGATTTGATCCCCAAAAATGCTGTCTAGATTGGGAGCTCACTAGGTTTGATCCCCAAAAATGCTGTCTAGATTGGGAGCTCACTAGGTTTGATGGCCAAAAATGCTGTCTAGATAGGGAGCTCACTAGGTTTGATGGCCAAAAATGCTGTCTAAATTGGGAGCTCACTAGGTTTGATCCCCAAAAATGCTGTCTAGATTGGGAGCTCACTAGATTTGATCCCCAAAAATGCTGTCTAGATTGGGAGCTCACTAGGTTTGATGGCCAAAAATGCTGTCTAAATTGGGAGCTCACTAGATTTGATCCCCAAAAATGCTGTCTAGATTGGGAGCTCACTAGATTTGATCCCCAAAAATGCTGTCTAGATTGGGAGCTCACTAGGTTTGATCCCCAAAAATGCTGTCTAAATTGGGAGCTCACTAGATTTGATCCCCAAAAATGCTGTCTAGATTGGGAGCTCACTAGATTTGATCCCCAAAAATGCTGTTTAGATTGGGAGCTCACTAGGTTTGATGGCCAAAAATGCTGTCTAGATTGGGAGCTCACTAGATTTGATCCCCAAAAATGCTGTCTAGATGGGGAGCTCACTAGGTTTGATGGCCAAAAATGCTGTCTAGATTGGGAGCTCACTAGATTTGATCCCCAAAAATGCTGTCTAGATTGGGAGCTCACTAGGTTTGATGGCCAAAAATGCTGTCTAAATTGGGAGCTCACTAGATTTGATCCCCAAAAATGCTGTCTAGATTGGGAGCTCACTAGATTTGATCCCCAAAAATGCTGTCTAAATTGGGAGCTCACTAGATTTGATCCCCAAAAATGCTGTCTAGATTGGGAGCTCACTAGATTTGATCCCCAAAAATGCTGTCTAGATTGGGAGCTCACTAGGTTTGATCCCCAAAAATGCTGTCTAGATTGGGAGCTCACTAGGTTTGATGGCCAAAAATGCTGTCTAGATAGGGAGCTCACTAGGTTTGATGGCCAAAAATGCTGTCTAAATTGGGAGCTCACTAGGTTTGATCCCCAAAAATGCTGTCTAGATTGGGAGCTCACTAGATTTGATCCCCAAAAATGCTGTCTAGATTGGGAGCTCACTAGGTTTGATGGCCAAAAATGCTGTCTAAATTGGGAGCTCACTAGATTTGATCCCCAAAAATGCTGTCTAGATTGGGAGCTCACTAGGTTTGATGGCCAAAAATGCTGTCTAGATTGGGAGCTCACTAGGTTTGATGGCCAAAAATGCTGTCTAGATTGGGAGCTCACTAGGTTTGATGGCCAAAAATGCTGTCTAGATAGGGAGCTCACTAGGTTTGATGGCCAAAAATGCTGTCTAAATTGGGAGCTCACTAGGTTTGATCCCCAAAAATGCTGTCAAGATTGGGAGCTCACTAGGTTTGATCCCCAAAAATGCTGTCTAGATAGGAAGCTCACTAGGTTTGATGGCCAAAAATGCTGTCTAAATTGGGAGCTCACTAGGTTTGATCCCCAAAAATGCTGTCTAAATTGGGAGCTCACTAGATTTGATCCCCAAAAATGCTGTCTAGATTGGGAGCTCACTAAGTTTGATCCCCAAAAATGCTGTCTAGATAGGAAGCTCACTAGGTTTGATGGCCAAAAATGCTGTCTAAATTGGAAGCTCACTAGGTTTGATCCCCAAAAATGCTGTCTAGATGGGGAGCTCACTAGGTTTGATCCCCAAAAATGCTGTCTAGATTGGGAGCTCACTAGGTTTGATGGCAAAAAATGCTGTCTAGATAGGAAGCTCACTAGGTTTGATGGCCAAAAATGCTGTCTAAATTGGGAGCTCACTAGGTTTGATCCCCAAAAATGCTGTCTAGATTGGGAGCTCACTAGGTTTGATCCCCAAAAATGCTGTTTAGATTGGGAGCTCACTAGATTTGATCCCCAAAAATGCTGTCTAGATTGGGAGCTCACTAGGTTTGATGGCCAAAAATGCTGTCTAGATAGGGAGCTCACTAGATTTGATCCCCAAAAATGCTGTTTAGATTGGGAGCTCACTAGATTTGATCCCCAAAAATGCTGTCTAGATTGGAAGCTCACTAGGTTTGATGGCCAAAAATGCTGTCTAAATTGGGAGCTCACTAGGTTTGATCCCCAAAAATGCTGTCTAGATTGGGAGCTCACTAGGTTTGATCCCCAAAAATGCTGTCTAGATAGGGAGCTCACTAGGTTTGATCCCCAAAAATGCTGTCTAGATTGGGAGCTCACTAGGTTTGATGGCCAAAAATGCTGTCTAAATTGGGAGCTCACTAGGTTTGATCCCCAAAAATGCTGTTTAGATTGGGAGCTCACTAGGTTTGATGGCCAAAAATGCTGTCTAGATGGGGAGCTCACTAGGTTTGATCCCCAAAAATGCTGTCTAGATTGGGAGCTCACTAGATTTGATCCCCAAAAATGCTGTTTAGATGGGGAGCTCACTAGGTTTGATGGCCAAAAATGCTGTCTAGATGGGGAGCTCACTAGGTTTGATGGCCAAAAATGCTGTCTAAATTGGGAGCTCACTAGGTTTGATCCCCAAAAATGCTGTCTAGATTGGGAGCTCACTAGATTTGATCCCCAAAAATGCTGTCTAGATTGGGAGCTCACTAGATTTGATCCCCAAAAATGCTGTTTAGATTGGGAGATCACTAGGTTTGATCCCCAAAAATGCTGTCTAAATTGGGAGCTCACTAGGTTTGATCCCCAAAAATGCTGTCTAGATGGGGAGCTCACTAGATTTGATCCCCAAAAATGCTGTCTGGATGGGGAGCTCACTAGGTTTGATCCCCAAAAATGCTGTCTAGATAGGGAGCTCACTAGATTTGATCCCCAAAAATGCTGTCTAGATTGGGAGCTCACTAGATTTGATCCCCAAAAATGCTGTCTGGATGGGGAGCTCACTAGATTTGATCCCCAAAAATGCTGTCTAGATTGGGAGCTCACTAGATTTGATCCCCAAAAATGCTGTCTAGATTGGGAGCTCACTAGATTTGATCCCCAAAAATGCTGTCTAGATTGGGAGCTCACTAGGTTTGATCCCCAAAAATGCTGTCTAGATAGGGAGCTCACTAGGTTTGATCCCCAAAAATGCTGTCTAGATGGGGAGCTCACTAGATTTGATCCCCAAAAATGCTGTCTGGATGGGGAGCTCACTAGGTTTGATCCCCAAAAATGCTGTCTAGATAGGGAGCTCACTAGATTTGATCCCCAAAAATGCTGTCTAGATTGGGAGCTCACTAGATTTGATCCCCAAAAATGCTGTCTGGATGGGGAGCTCACTAGGTTTGATCCCCAAAAATGCTGTCTAGATAGGGAGCTCACTAGATTTGATCCCCAAAAATGCTGTCTAGATAGGGAGCTCACTAGATTTGATCCCCAAAAATGCTGTCTAGATTGGGAGCTCACTAGATTTGATCCCCAAAAATGCTGTCTAGATAGGGAGCTCACTAGATTTGATCCCCAAAAATGCTGTCTAGATTGGGAGCTCACTAGATTTGATCCCCAAAAATGCTGTCTGGATGGGGAGCTCACTAGGTTTGATCCCCAAAAATGCTGTCTAGATAGGGAGCTCACTAGATTTGATCCCCAAAAATGCTGTCTAAATTGGGAGCTCACTAGATTTACAGCAAATTTTGATTTATTTTATTTATTTATGAATTATTTTAGTCACCTGAATTGTTTTTAGTTTTAGTCGACTAAATCTACTGTAGATTTAGTCTCCTAAAATCTAATGAGTTTAGTTCAATTGTAATACATTAAGCATTTAAGCTCCATTTAATTTTGACATCATTTTGTTTTTGACATTAAAAATACACGAGAGAGCTCAATTCACTTTTTTTTTTTTTTTTTTTAAAACATCTATATAGTTTTTATAACTTTGTATTTCTGTTTTAGTCAGTAGGCCATATCAGGTTAAGCTAAAGCTTCAAATAAGTTTGTTTATTTTTTTATTTCAGTTAACATTTATTTAATTTCAAGTAATGATTTTTTTTAAATGGTTTTAGTGAACTATTAACGCTGATACTTTATTGAATATGTGTCAAATACTGGTCTTTCCTCCTGACTATGAATTAAATGGGAATTAAATGAAATACAGTTTATTGTGTAACCAAATACGAATATATAATGCGTGACTTTTAATTATAAACAAGCTCGAAATGCACCAGGACTCTTATTTTGAAATGTCTGCGCCTTACTATTGCAATTGCAGGAGCTCTTTCAAGTTTTCGTCATAGTTTTAGTCATCCAACACTAGTTTTTATTTAGTTATCGTCTCGTTTTTGTCAGTGAAAAAAGGTTGTTGACGAAAATTATGATGAAAATTATTCGTCAACGAAATTAACACTGATAACAGTACTTATTGGGTGAACAGGGTGCAGAGGGTGAACGGGTAACGTTCAAGATGGTGACTGATTTTTACCCAAAAGCATAAAAGGTTTACTTTGATCCCTGAATAGAACAACGTTCGCTCCTACACACAAACGTCTGGCTTATAGGTTCAATGTACTTTTTGGGTGAACAAGGTGCACAGGGCAAACGGGTACAATTCTAGATGATAGCATATATTTAGTCAATAGCATAACAGGGTGATCTTGACCTCTTTTGAGCACCAATTTAATCAAAGTACAGAAAAATCACTGATACAAAAGTCCAGCTCTAAATGCACATTGCTTTTTGGGTGAACATGGCACACAGGGTGAAAAGGTAACATTCAAAATGATAACTAATATTTTGTCAAAGATGATTATAGCCTATTTCAGACAACAATTTAGCTATATATAAATCACTCTACTCTCATTATAAAGGTGATTATAGCCTCTTTTGGGCATCAATTCAACTGTCCTCTCATTAACAAAGTCTGATTCAACTTTTTGGGTGAACAGGGCACTCATGGTGAAAAGGTAACATTCAAAACTATACCTAATATTTTGCTAAAAACTAATTATGGCATCTTTTGGACACCAATTCAACTGTATATCACTCCATAACACAAAATCCTGCTCTACATTCAGAGTGGAAAAGGGAACAATCAAAATGATAGCTAATATTTTGCACACAAAAAACATATCAAGATGATTATAGCCTATTTCAGACACCAATTTAGCTATATATATAATCACTCTACTCTCATTATAAAGGTGATTATAGCCTCTTTTGGGCATCAATTCAACTATACTCTCATTAAAGTCTGATTCAACTTTTTGGGTGAACAGGGCACTCATGGTGAAAAGGTAACATTCAAAACTATACCTAATATTTTGCTAAAAACTAATTATGGCATCTTTTGGACACCAATTCAACTGTATATCACTCCATAACACAAAATCCTGCTCTACATTCAGAGTGGAAAAGGGAACAATCAAAATGATAGCTAATATTTTGCACACAAAAAACATATCAAGATGATTATAGCCTATTTCAGACACCAATTTAGCTATATATATAATCACTCTACTCTCATTATAAAGGTGATTATAGCCTCTTTTGGGCATCAATTCAACTATACTCTCATTAAAGTCTGATTTAACATTGACATTTGGGTGAACAGGGCACACATGGTGAAAAGGTAACATTCAAAAACAATAACTAATATTGTGCCAAAAACGTATCAAGGTGATTATAGCCCATTTCGGACACCAATTTAACAATATAGTCACTTACTCACATTATAAAGGTGATTATAGCCTCTTTTGGGCATCAATTCAACTGTCCTCTCATTAATAAAGTCTGACTCAACTTTTTGGGTGAACAGGGCACACATGGTGAAAAGGTAACATTCAAAACTACTCATATTTTGCTAAAAACTTATCAAACTGATTATGGCATCTTTTGGACACCATTTCAACTGTATATCACAAAATCCTGCTCTACATTCAGGGTGGAAAAGGGAACATTCAAAATTATAGCTAATATTTTGCACACAAAAAATATATATATATCAAGATGATTATAGCCTATTTCAGACACCAATTTAGCTATATATAATCACTCTACTCTCATTATAAAGGTGATTATAGCCTCTTTTGGGCATCAATTCAACTATACTCTCATTAAAGTCTGATTCAACATTGACATTTGGGTGAACAGGGCACACATGGTGAAAAGGTAACATTCAAAACTATACCTAATATGTTGCTAAAAACTCAAAGTGATTATGGCATCTTTTGGACACCATTTCAACTGTATATCACTCCATAACACAAAATCCTGCTCTACATTCAGGGTGAAAAATGTAACATTAAAAATTATAGCTAATATTTTGCCAAAAACGTATCAAGGGGATTATTATTTCGGACACCAATTTAACAATATTTCACTCTACTCTCATTAAAAAGGTGATTATAGCCTCTTTTCATTCAACTATACTCATATTAAAGTCTGATTCAACATTCACATAATTTTTTTGGGTGAACAGGGCACACATGGTGAAAAGGTAACATTCAAAACAACTAATATTTAGCTAAAAACTTATCAAAGTGATTATGGCAACTTTTGGACCCCAATTCAACTGTATATCACTCCATAACACAAAATCCAGGGTGGAAAATGTAACATTAAAAATTATAACTAATATTTTGCCCCCCAAAAACATATCAAGATTAATAAAGCCCATTTCAGACATCAATTTAGCTATATATAATCACTCTTCTCTCATTATAAAGGTGATTATAGCCTCTTTTGGGAATCAATTGAACGGTCCTCTCATTAACAAAGTCTGATTCAACTTTTTGGGTGAACAGGGCACACATGGTGAAAAGGTAACATTCAAAACTACACCTAATATTTAGCTTAAAACTGATTATGGCATCTTTTGGACCCCAATTCAACTGTATATCACTCCATAACACAAAATCCAGGGCGGAAAAACTAACATTAAAAATGATAACTAATATTTTGCCCCCAAAAAAACATATCAAGATGAATATAGCCCATTTCAGACATCAATTTAGCTATATATAGTCACTCTACTCTCATTATAAGGTGATTATAAGGTGATTATAGCCTCTTTTGGGCATCAATTGAACCATCTTCTCATTAACAAAGTCTGATTCAACTTTTTGGGTGAACAAGGCACACATGGTGAAAAGGTAACATTCAAAACTACACCTTATATTTTGCTAAAAACTGATTATGGCATCTTTGGACACCAATTCAACTGTATATCACTCCATAACACAAACGTCCAGCTTTAAATACACAGATCTTATTGGGTGAACAGGGCGCAGAGGGTGAACGGGTAATGTTCACAATGACAGACAAAATTTTAACAAAATTATATTCCTTTGGACACCAGTTCAACTGCATTTCACAACACTCGTTTTAATTTCTTAACCCAAATGGCAGTTACTGGTTGAACTGAGAGCACAAGCACCTACTAGGTAAAAAGTCATTAAATAAAAGTCATCTCATTGTCTATAATGAATGCGGTGCTGCAGAATGAAGTGACGCTCAGGTGAAAGGGGGTGAGGAGCGCGCAGGTGAGAATCCTCCTGTGGTGATGCAGATGAGCTTGTACGAACAGGAGCTCGTGGATCATTCCTTACCGCAGCGCCTCTCGCGCACAAACATTAATATTCGGCGTGACAGAAACAGGCCGGCGGCACAGGAAACCAGGACGCCTAACAATATACCGCATGAGTGTTTAAAAATATATATAAATAAAATAACAGCTGAACAATAGCAAGGTCAAAAAGAACCCCAGCGTGAGACTATGCATCATGTCAGCGCTTTACAAGAAAAATTAAGTTCATGTACTAGATATAGTTATATATTGTTTGGATGTTGAAAATATGGATTTTAAATGCAAAATGCCGCCGATTATAATATCAGTGATATCACTGATGTGACCTTGAGTTGTCACTGTAATTGATCTGAATTAGGGCCAAGTCGATTGTCGATTGTGGTTTGGAACGCACATGATTCTTGGATTAGTTAAAAATGAACCATAAAATTATCATTTGTACGTGTTTTATCCACTAGCTTAAGCGCACCCACGCCTCACAGCGCGCAAACATCCACACAAAATTATGACAAAATGCCTGTCTTGTCGAGTATCATCGATAACATAGTCGGTTACGTCTTTTAAATGAACGTAAACATGAAATATGCCAGCGTTTTTGTCATTTTCAAAAGTTTCATGGCCCACTGAATATCTTGTATGAATATCTGAACATGCAATATATAAAAAGAAAGAACAGAGCCTCTGCTTTATTCTAGCTTCATGCATTGTTTTTTTCATGAACACATGAATGTGGGTTTCATGAAAAAAGCAACATTGAGAAAAAAAGCTTGTTTTTGTCAAAGTTACATCCAGATTGATGATCAAACACAGATGGAGTAGATGGAGTTCGTCAACACCCCTAATGCTTCACAGTCCTGTAGATCGTCATCAACATTTTATTCAGTAACATTAGGCAGTTTAATGTTGATGATCGCATTATTTTTCATATCCATCTGCTTATTTTAGATCGCTTGTTTCTGCTTCTTCGCCTGTGTTTTGATCAGGAGATTCTGCAGGGAAGCATTTCCTCCTTTTATACAGCCTTTGGCTTTCTCATAAAATACGAGATAACAAAAAGACACATTTACTGCTCTTGACTGAATAACTTTAATAAGGGTTAATCTATATTTTATACAGTGAAGACTATGCAGTGATATTTTACATTTGATTACCATTTCTGTAGCTGAAAATCTAGTTTAGACATACATGAAAAACCAGAAAAGAACTGTTTTTCATGTGTATGTTTGTTCTGTTGTGTTTATTTGTTGCTCGTAATTCTATTATTTGTTCTTATTTAATTATAGACCGTCTTTAACAATATTTAAAATTTATATGAGTTACGCTTTTTGGAGTCAACCTTATTTATTAAGGGTACATGGAACAAAAACAATAACTAGACCTATTTTATTTTATTTATTACTTTTTTTGTGGTGGGGACGACCGGGCCAGAAGAGAAAAACCCTAGTGTTGAGCCCTGTAATGCTACTCAGTTCATTCGCTTGTCGTCTACTATGAGACACTTGTTCACACTGCAGTGAGCTAGATCGAGATTAGGCATGGTAAAACATAGGGTTGGGTACCGAACACTACTTTTAAGGGCACGAATTACGTCGGTACTACAGAGTACCGGTTCACATTAAATCAATCGGTACCAAATTTCGGTACCTGAGAACACATCAGGTGATATAGACTAGTGTCTGTGAATATTAATCCACAAAAAGACTATTTAAATACAAATCAAGTGTCGCTGTGCGAATGAATGCCGTAGAAGCGCAGTTTACCACACACACACACACTCTATCACGCGAACTATCACTATGATGGTCGCGTGTTTCCATCTCTGCCGTCTCATATGAGGACATGAACGCATCTCCAGAGCCACTGAGAGTCACTTCATGAGTATTTTACCGTTTTATTTGAGAAAAACGACCGTCATGTCATAAACACAGAAACTCAAAGGTCTTCACGGCAACCCGTCAAAATAAAAGTCCGGTTTATCTTGACAAATACATCACTGTTGTACAGTAGAATTTAGATACGTCTCAATTAATAATACTAACACTAATGTAATAATAATAATCAAAACTAAATTTTTTAAGTAATAAATTAAAATCTTTCTGTTTTAATGTTTTCATTTTAACCATATAAAACTCAGTTGTGCAGCACTTTGTTTGACAAAAAAAGAAGATAAAAGATAAATTAAATTAATGTCTTAATTGGATTAGCAGAAAATACACTCTGAAAAAATGCTGGGTTAAAAATAACCCAAGTTGGGTTGAAAAAGGACTAACCCAGCAATTGGGTTGTTTTAACCCAGTGGTTGGGTTAAATGTTTGCTTAAAACAACCCAATCGCTGGGTTAAAACAACCCAAACGCTGGGTTAAAACAACCCAAACGCTGGGTTAAAACAACCCAATTGCTGGGTTAGTCATTTTCAACCCAACTTGGGTTAATTTTAACACAGCATTTTTTAGAGTGTACACAACACATCATTTGTGGGAAATCTTTTCACAGAAATAAAATAAAAAAATAAAATAATATGTTTGTTTTTATGAATTAAATTTAAGTAACTAGTAGCCTACTATTCACTAGTAAATATTACAGTAAACACACTTCACAGACAATGGCAGACAGAGAGCAGGGCAGCTCTGGCATAAAGTCAAGAACACTTCTATAAATTACTTACAGTTTCTTAACAGTTATTGATGTAAACATCCCTAAAGTACCGAAAAACCCTAGTAAAACATGGTACTTGCGGTAAATTTAGCCGATTTAAAGCTACACTGTGTAACTTTTTTAGTTTATTCTTAGCTAAAAACACTTAGTTCTTCCAAAAATATATGTGCTCATTAATGTATATTTACTTCTTTCAAGTAATAAAGTATTCTCTTAAGTTTATAATATGCCATTGAAAATACATACGGGTGAGGGTTCGAATGCCGGTCGCCATGTTGCCCCTCCATCTTGAAAGTACATTAGCCAAAGAGGGACATACCCGTAAATTCAAGCTTCGCCTTTGGCGTTTTAACACTCGATGGCACCGTGTCGAATGTGGACGAGGTCGAACTGGAAGCCATATTAATCTTGGACTAAATCGGCCACCGTAGGAGTTAAAACGAAATCGGAATTGAGAGGAACAGAAACTAATATTCACTGGATGGTCATATACCAGTTCACCACTAGATGGGGGAAAATATCACACAGTGTAACAATGATTGGTTTTCTGTCCATCAATGATCCAAACAGTTATTCACCCGTCTAATAAAACACGTAATATATTAAAACGTCTTCGGTGTTTCCATGGTTTCTACAAAATAAAACCGAACGTAACATGGGTATGATGTCATTGATAGGCGACGCACGGACACGATACGTGTCCTGGTTAAAATCGTGTATTTCTCTGGATTTAAACATTCTTGGAAACATTTGGGATAATGTACACAAGTAAACAAAAAATATAACATTGTTCTAGTGGCTTTTGGATAATTGAATCCAAAAAACTTACATACTGTGCCTTTAATTCTTTCCAAGTAGAGCTATTCAAGTCATCTAGAGAAGCGATACGTTTTCATATCGCAATATATTGTATAAGAAAAACTAAATATAAAAATATGTCAGTTTGTTCCAATGTAGTGCAGCCCTAACAAACTAACAACGATTTAATGCCAAAGAAATAAGATAAAAATTTAATTAGGTAAAAAAATGATCAAATGTGGATGAGAGAAAGCAGCCCAAGACACATCTTACTAAAAAATATTTACAATTATTCAATGAAATTAAGTACTAAAATTGAATTTAAAAATGCAGGTATGCCGCTATCTGACGTGCAAACATGTAGTCTCTAGGAAAGCAGCTTACTACATATGACACCATATAAAAGCTGTCTAGATAGGGAGCTCACTAGATTTGATGTCTAAAACAACCAAAAAAATCATGTGGATGAGAAATCAGAAAAAATATTTACAATTATTCATTAACTCTAAAAAACTAAAACATTTAAATAGTGGATGTAAATTTGTCACGCAACGATCTAGAAATTTCGCCCGATACCGATAACTTTATTAGTATATCTTTATTCAGTTAATAATTTATATTTTAAATCTACACTGTTGAGCTTGATTTTTTTTTTTTTTTAAGTGTTCGAATTGAAAAGCCAATATTGATATTAGGCATTAAAACATTTAACCCTCAGAGCCCGACGGCATCGCCCACGACGTCACACGGCACCTCCGATAAATATCTATATTATTTCATGAAACTTTTATCGATTTTCTTACCGTTTTTTCCAGCAGAAAGCTAACAAGCTAGCCATCACGGTGGTGTCTTTGTAGCCTACAGAAGGTTTTCTATCCAGCCTGGAACATGTGCATCTTTTTGGAGTTGTTCAGCAATAAATCAAAACGCTTACATCCAAGATATATCCACTTGATGTCCATAATTTATACATTTTGCGTCATTTTTGCCGCTAGCGCGATGCTAGCTGCCATTTTGGATGAGGGTTTGACCAATGAAAGGCTGATCCGTCATCCACGTTGGTGTGCGTCATTACGCATGAACCACAGCTCTTTTATTGTGGATAGAGAGAGACGCACGGCTAGTGTTGAGGATAGAGAGAGAGAGACGCGCTGCAGTTTTTAGTAGTTTTGTGGAGAAAGTTTGAGGAAAAAGTTTGAGGAGAAAGTTTGAGGAGAAGTTCCTGATAGGAACTGTTTTGAGGCTTGGCACCAGTAAATATCCAAAATCCAAAGAGGCCAAAAGCGCCTGGACTTTTTTTGGAAAAATGTAAATAGTTTTGGTTCTGTATAAGTTATCATGTTTATTCCTGAGTTCCAGGACTCTAAAGACTTGAACAAACTGTTTTCCAGAGGAAATATGCTTAGCTTTTATTTATTTGTGTGTGTTTTCAATAAATATTTGAGTGATTCAATTTCCGTTTTATGTTCTCATTTGTCTTTATGGTCCCATAACTTATTTTATATTCAGGTGACATCAATGCAACACAAATATACTGACAGTGCAACTTGTCTTGAAAAAAAAGAGGTGTGTCAATTGTCTGTGCACAACAGGGTTGATGTTTTACAAGCTTTTTTAGTAAATAACACCAGGCGGAAAATTAATTGTAAAAATACCCTTAGGTCTTAAAGGGTTAAAATAGCATTGTACCATGCTACTGCAGTATATTGTATGAATACTTTTTTAATTTTAACAAATTTTTCATATGCATTGAATACCAGGATCATCAACTATTTGCCTAAAAACATGAATTATAAAGCACGGGATACTGTATCCCACAATGCAACATTCTCGACTCCAGCATGATGAGTGCACTACAAAAAATATCTACAGCCATTTTTTTTTTTTTTTATATGCAAGAAAAGTGCAGAAAAAAAAATATACGAGTAATAATTGCTAAGTTTAAGTTTAAAGAAAAACGTTATCAGTGTCTAAAATCGGTGTAAATGAACAGGTTCGATGAGTGTCAATCGTAAAAATAACATTTAATAATAATAAAAAACAATTCATAACAAAAACACACTGATTGTCTTGACGCATCTCCTGGTGTTAAATAATTAGTCTAATTATTATAGAAAAACAATGAGATATAATAAGAATTTATTTCATGTACAAATACTAAGCTTTAAAGCAACTTATGATTTAATTGAACTTTGGCATTAATTAAAAAATTTTTTTTTAATTAATTAATTATTTGCATGGACTTTTTTATTTGTAAAAAATTATATATATAAAAAGAAAAAATTCCATGCAAATAATTTATTATTAAAAGTGTTTGGGTCAATATGACATGTATTTGTGGTGTCCGAATTCATTACTTTCCAAAAAAGAATTTTAATAAATACATATATCAAATTGATCTCCTGTATAAGAAACCCTTTTCCTTTTTGTGTAATTCAATGGACTTTTTGAGTGGTGGTGCTTGAAAGACCAAAACCGTCAGGTGGTGCGACCGTCCGAACGTACAAAACTGCAATAAAAAGGTTCATTTTCTCAGTAAAATTCTTAATCAAATAGATTTAAATTTCTTATAAATGAGGGAAAATAGTGTCTCAGGCCCATTTCAAAACTATTACTTAAACTTTTGTCCGAAAAATGTACCTTCTCCAAATGTCAGGGAGAGCGACCGACATAAAAATGCCATTTTATGCAATGTAACTTTACGAAAACCAGCATATAGCATCACACAGAAGACCCGAGGACCCCTGTGATGCGGTAACAATATTAGTCACGCTCCCATAAATATCAGATAATTTGACATTTTTGAGTAATGATGAGGTTGATTCAACTTATCATGTCAGGTGGTACGACCCCTGGAAAACTTTGAACATGTGTTGTTATTATAAAAATGTGTATTTGATTTAAATAATGCATGTATAACCTTGAGCATATGGTCAAACATTTGTTTAGGTGTCCGAGTTAATGCCTGTTAGATTTGAGTTTGAAATGTCAGGTGGTGCGACCAGCAAATATACATTTAAAATGATCAATTCCCACTGCAATTGCAAAATGAAGTAAGAAATATTACTGTAAACCGTTATATAATGTATCATTTTTACAGTTAAAAACAAAACATAAAAACTAATTATGGAAAATTGGGTGTTTGAACACATAGAAAAGTGTCAGTTTATATGAATTGGACTAAAAGGGCAGAACATAAAGAAATTGAAAGGAAATTTATGCATTTTAGACACTACAATGATTCATATCTACAAGTTTTCAGTAGTGCGAAGTACATTAAATGTATATTATTTAAAATTAATAAATGGTTGCACCACCTGACATTTTCTGGGTGGTAAAATCAGAAATCTTGTTTAATAATGAATTAATGCTGTCTTAAAAGATGTAATATATAAATAAATATATATATATATATATATATATATATATATATATATATATATATATATATATATATATATATATATATATATATATATATATATATATATATATATATATATATATATATATATATATATATATATATATATATATATATATATATATATATATATATATATATATATATATATATATATATATATATATATATATATATATACATATATATATATATATATATATATATATATATATATATATATATATACATATACATATACATATATATATATATATATATATATATATATATAGTAGTGCGAAGTACATTAAATGTATATTATTGTATATTATGTATGTATATTATATATATATATATATACACATACACTTAATTATTATAATTATACATTTTGTATATTTCCTATTCTCTGTATTATAAACCCTTTAATAGTGTAATACGATTATTTTAATCTAAAGGCGAATAAGATTTAAATATCTCATAATTCATCAACTAAACATTAATAATAGTAAATATTTTTGTAATAATAAACACATTGACACATCTCCTCCTGGTGGTTTAATCACCTGCAAAGGCCCTTATGAATGAAGCCTGGAGCTTCATAAACCTAACAAAGATCAACCCCTAAAGCTACAAAAACACATCAGCACTACAACTACATGAAATTATCATAACTCATATTAATATCTGTGACCTGCATGTTTATTTACTCTTCATGTGGCTGATATCTCCTTGGCCCTGATAGACAAGATCATTTCTCACGTCCACTTCAAATATACGAGCAGCAAAACACACAGGCTGTTTATAAAACACTCTTTGACTCTAAATCGACACATTGTCAGTCATCTGAGGATGAAACTTGCTGTGAAATCATTACAATAAGAGTAAAACACTGTGGTGTGTTAGCACACATGGTAAAGCTAAATGAGTTTAAACACACACAGCTTTTCCAGATCACTCAAATTCACGGGAATAACACCAAAAATCGTGATATTAAAGGGTTAAGGCCGGTAATGTACAAGAGGCTTACCTGTAAGAGAGATAGACGAATAAATATTTGGAGAAATAATGAGTCTAATGGCTGCTAAAGGCTGAAGTCAAAGCTGTCGGTCTGTCAGCGGCATTGAAGACCTAATACTCGAACACCTGGAAGGGAAAATACATTTCAAGACGGGGAAGTAGCGATTTGTACCGAAAGATGGCGCAGAGTGGCTCAATAAGTCGAAATAAATCTATATTTTTGGTCTTAAATGATTTAAAAAAACATTATAATATGTGTATAGCCACTTTAAATTGAGATCGAGGTGGCGGTAAAGTTGAGATCGAGAAAAAATATTGTAAACAAACCCCTTCAAAACAATTAACTTTAGTCTAATTATTATAGAAAAACAATATAAGATATAATAATCACATACGGTTTGAAAAGAATTACCTCAAGAATTCGAAATAAATCTATATTTTTGGTCATAAATGATAAAAAACACATTATAATATGCGTATAGCCACTTTAAAGTGAGATCGAGAAAAAATATTGTAAACAAACCCCTTCAAAACAATTAACTTTAGTCTAATTATTAAAGAAAAACAATATAAGATATAATAATCGCATACAGTTTGAAAAGAATTACCTCAAGAATTCGAAATAAATCTATATTTTTGATCATAAATGATAAAAAACACATTATAATATGTTTATAGCAACTTTAAAGTGAGATCGATTGAAAATATTGTACACAAAACCCCCAAAATAATTATTATAATTATTATAATCTCATACAGATTAAAGAATTACCTCAAGAATTCGAAATAAATCTATATTTTTGATCATAAATGATAAAAAACACATTATAATATGTTTATAGCCACTTTAAAGTGAGATCGATTTAAAATATTGTAAACAAAACCCCCAAAATAATTATTATAATCTCATTCAGTTTAAAGAATTACCTCAAGAATTCAAAATAAATCTATATTTTTGGTCATAAATGATAAAAAAAACACATTATAATATGTTTATAGCCACTTTAAAGTGAGATCGATTGAAAATATTGTAAACAAAACCCTCAAAATAATTATTATAATTATTATAATCTCATACAGTTTAAAGAATTACCTCAAACATTCGAAATTAATCTATATTTTTGGTTATAAATTATTAAAAAAACATTATAATATGTGTATAGACACTTTAAATTGAGCTAACCCCCCCCCCCCCCCCAAAAAAATAATAATTAGTCTAATTATTATAGAAAAACAATATAAGCCATAATATTCTCATACAGTTTATTTATTTCATTCATAAGTACAAATACTAAGCTTTAAAGCAATTTCTGAGCTTAAATTTAATTAAAGTAAAAAATAACATGCACATCATTTATTATTAAAAATGTATTATAACACTTTATTATTACAATCAGGCAAATAAACTTAAAATTTTAAATCTTTCTTTATATATTTCCTATTCTCTTTATTATGAACATGATAATTTTAATCTAAAGGCGAATAAGATTTAAATATCTCATAATTCATGAACTAAACATTAATAATAGTAAACATGTTGTTTATTTATTAAATGTTTTGGAAGTGTAAATGTTTCCTTTTGAATCTGCGACAAAGAGAAGTTTTTATGTCACGTGACACGAGATGAACCAATCAGTGATCAGCACTCACGTCCCGGAAGTACTGCTCTGTTTCTACTCTTCCCCGCTCTAGGTTTTGTTGACATTTCTAAGATACACAGAAGGGTGAAATAAACCCAGTGAGTGGCATTTACTCTTACAACTTACTATATTTGATTAAAAATACACTTTTTCCTGTTTAAAAAAAATAGGAGAACGTTGAGGCACCTTAACTTTTTTTTTTAAATAAACACATTTGAAGATGCCAGACACACTCAAGCGTTAGTTGGCAGTCAAATGTATTACACGCCAAATTTATTATCAGTAACAAAACAAAAATGGAGACTACAGATATATATATACTTTCATCTCCAGCAAAATTGCCACTCGTCGCGGGGATATGACGCACAGCGTGTTTTGTGACGCTACTCGCTGTATTGCCGCGAAATGTCAAATCATGGCAGAAATGATCGTCTTATGGTGAGTATGAACAAGTAGTATCATAATGTATTTGTTTTATGTTCTTAATGTGGATCATTTAGTAAACCACAATGCATCTCAGTTAATTTTATGAATCTTACTGTATGTATTTGTAATATACAGACAACAATGAGAAGTAAAGTGAAAGCAGCTCCAGGGCCCCAAGGCAAGGATGCACTTCAACTCCTTCCACAGAAACTGCAGGAAAAGCTGATGTCTTTCCAGAGAGAGGGTGTCTGTTTTGCCCTATCGAGGGATGGACGGTCAGTTTACATCTTTAAACTTTCTATTTTAAATGTGAATCTATGTTTTCTCCCCCCCCAAAACATTGTCTGGGTTTTTTTTGTGCTCATAATCATGATGTCCAATTCTGTTCTTTTCTTTATCCCAAAGTGTATCAATATCAAACAAATGAGGTGCAACAAAACGAGTTGCACTTACATAAATGTACATCTTTCGATAAAATGTTAAGACAAATCTCAAATGCATGCATATGTAACCTGTATACGATCGGTCAAAAGTTTGGAATAATTACGTAATTTAATAAATTGTAATAATATTTCACAATATTACTCTTGTGTCTTGTCGCGCTTAGAAGCATTTACATGTATAAGAGCGTGATCATATGTAACGCTCAGCAAAAATGGATATAAAAACGGACGGTGGAAATTATCGCGGCCGGAAAAATTATCGAGCTAATTTTTTTAATCGTGCGATTAATTGATTTATTGATTATCGCGACAGGCCTACATGTGAGCAGCCGTTCCCGATCACAAAACTCTCCCCTCCACTGTGAAATAAACCACAATCCGAATGCACGAGGTTTAGGTTTTATCACTGAGGTGCTGCACAATCTGCAGTTATTGTTACGGTTTTCCATGCGAGAAACAGAGGCGAACGACACATGACATACGTCACGACCAGTGTTGGGGAAAATTACTGTGAAAAGTAAAAAGTAACTAATTTAGTTACTTTTTAAGAAAAGTAATGCGTTACATTACTTTTGCGTTACTTTTTTCTCACCTGGGCTGGGCTTGTTTTTTTGTTTTGTTTTTTAATCGCAAAAAAAAAACAGTTTTTTTGTGCAAATGTAAAGACCTCTTCATGCCAAAATTGAAATAATAAGCCTCAGGCTGAGGTAAAAATGTGCTGCCATTCTGGATAATGGAAGAATAGGACGCAGGAGAAAAAAGTTTACCAATAAAAACAAAAAATCTAGTAATATTTGCTCAAGGTTTAACTGAATCATCGAAGGTCAGCAGCAAGACATTAGTCAATAATAGTAGATTAAATGCATACAAATATTTGTTTTATTTAACATTTATATATTTGAGGTTTGCATTGTACTCCGATTTTGCATTTGACTGATTTTATTCATTTTGAGGAGTACAGAATCTTTACTGTGCAAGTGAGATGAGTAAATGCTCACATTTGAACTACTATAACACAATTAGTGTGTTTTCACACTTGGTCCTTTTCAGGGGGTCTGAGCGCGGTTTGCGTGATTTTGGCCCATATGTGAACACTCCAAACGATCTCAGACCCCTTTAAAGCGATTCAGAAGCATTAGGAGTCGTGTGCTCTCGCTGTACTCGTTGTCATTCGGCGATTGGTCTGCATCTCGAACAAACCTTCCATCAACAATGCAAACGTTGCGTTACTATCGAGGCACTTTACGATCCTACAACAAAACACAGCGAATCCAACGCATTCGTGCAGCTCGCCGTGATTTGTATTTCTATCTCCATTAGCTGCTATTTAAAATTACTTCCCCTCATGTCGTTGGACACCCGTCAGACCTCCGTTCATCTTCAGACACAAATGAAGATATTTTAGTGTAAATCTGATGCTCTGAAAGGCCTCCATTGGCTCAATGCACTTTACACTCTCAAGACCCTTAAAAGACACTAAAGACGTCGTTACAAAGTCCATCTCACTACAGCGGCTCTACAATAACAGGGTTTTTCCTGGGTCAAAAATGGTCTTTGGTGTTGTCTGACAGACATGGTCATCCACACACACAGTAAAAAAGTCCTCTACGTACGTGATCTGTGAGCGCAATACTGACAATACATTTAAAATAAATGCAAAGAAACCGTTTGTAATTTTTGCTTATCTTATTTTGACATCTGCTATTATGTATGATCTCTACCTTGATGTTTGTTTCTTTTCATCGTCATTTTTTACGATATTTACTGATAATTGTTTTGGTATAATCATATCAATATTAAAAAGTAGCACATAAAAGTAGCATTTTCTACCATATACAATTTTGTTCTGGTCTCACCTAACTCCAGTCTACACTAAATTATATTTCACTACACATTGTCAACATAAATAAGCTGAATGACTGTGGATGATTAAACTAATTCTTACTATCCACTCTTGCTAAATTGGGTAAGCACACTTGTGTTCTCGTTTCAGATGTGTTCTGAGTAAATTAATAAACTGATTCGTTCGTTCAGTGTTGGACGGATCAGTTGTTCTAACCAGTCGCTAAAATGATTCGATTCAAAGGAGTCATTGGTTCGCGAATCGGACATTAGCAGACGCGTTGTGTGCGAAACTGCGAATCCCGTCTGTTAGAACATCGCGAAAGATTTGTCAATACAGAATACACTTCATAACTGAATATAATGTTTTCCCGTTTATTGAAACTTGTGTTTATGTCAGCTGGTCAGAGAAGAGTCGATGTTTTTTGAGCGCAGTTCACACCCAGCGGGAATTCAAGGAAAAAAATATCCGAATGCGGCACGTGCAACATGGATTCGGTCTTCAGACCTTTTGATTTTGATTAATATGTGAAATATGAGCCAATATGTGAAATATGAGAAGACATCGACAGACAGAGAGCGCGTGCGCGCGGGAGTGGATCTCTCTGCTCGTTCTCTCTGTCACTCAGTTAACACGGCCATATCACAAGTGCAACAGTCATCTATTCTACACTTATAAATCACAATAACTCATCAAATAAGGCTTTGGCGGGCCAAAAATTTGTCTTGGCGGCCGGCAAAAAATTTTCAATGCAGGAAAAACCCTGAATAACTTTATGAATCGGCGAGAATAGTTTTTGTGCGCAAAAAAACCCTAAATAACGACTTATATAGTGATGACGATTTCAAAACACGGCCTCATGAAGCTTCGAAGCGTTATGAATCACTGAGTCGATTCATGATTCGGATCGCGTGTCAAACCGACAAACTGCTGATTCGACTCACTGATTCTTAACGCTTCGAAGCTTCATGAGGCCGTGTTTTGGAATCGTCATCACTATATAAGTCGTTATTTAGGGTTTTTTTGCGCACAAAAACTATTCTCGCCTCTTCATAAAGTTATTGTAGAGCCGCTGTAGTGAGATGGACTTTGTAACGACGTCTTTAGTGTCTTTTAAGGGTCTTGAGAGTGAACCGTGCATTGTGCCAATGGAGGCCTTTCAGAGCCATCAGATTTACACTAAAATATCTTCATTTGTGTCTGAAGACGAACGGAGGTCTTACAGGTGTCGAACGACATGAGGGTAAGTAATTAATGATAAAATAAATTTTGGGTGAACTAACCCTTTAAGAACCACTTTTCCTGGTTCAGAGCTGGTGCTTTGGGTGTGGAAAGACAGAACCGATTTGAAACTAGGCTCTGGCTCCGAACCAGCACCAGCACTGCCTCGGTGGAAAAGGGGTATTAAAGGATCTGCTGCTAACGTCTTGGTGCCAGATACCACAGCACACCTTCAGGGGTCTAGTGGAGTCCATGCCTCTGTTTTGGCAGCACGTACAGCATATTAGGTCATAATGTTTTGGCTCATCAATGTATGTATACTTTTTGTACCCCAAACTTGTTATTATTGCATCTGGTATCCATAAACGGAGCACCTTTCCCTCGTCATAATTCACTCTATATGTCCGGTTCTATCTCTTAACCTGTGCCTGATTTAAGCAGGTGAGAATCTAATTTACTTCAGTTCTGTCAGTCAATGTTCTGGGTCAGACGGGTCAGTTAGTCGACGCTCCCAGATCGATGGTAGGACACACGAGTTCTGTTTGGTGCAGACAGGGTCAGTCACTTAATTAGGCGGACGTTCAGCGGGGCGGATATTACAGAATCCCAAAGGAGTCACAGTGGCTGATGGGATGGATGCAGTTACAGATGTCTGATGGCTTTATTTAAGGGAGAGAACAAAACAGACAATTACTGACAGGGTTATTGTAATTAACTAAACCCATCGTTTTTTTTTTTTGCTATTTAAGATAAAATAAATACATAAAATATATATATACACTCACCTAAAGGATTATTAGGAACACACACTAATACTGTGTTTGACCGTTTCTCCTTCAGAACTGCCTTAATTCTACGTGGCATTGACTCAACAAGCTGCTGAAAGCATTCTTTAGAAATGTTGGCCCATATTGATAGGAGAGCATCTTGCAGTTGATGGAGATTTGTGGGATGCACATCCAGGGCTCGAAGCTCCCGTTCCACCACATCCCAAAGATGCTCTATTGGGTTGAGATCTGGTGACTGTGGCGGCCATTTTAGTTCAGTGAACTCATTGTCATGTTCAAGAAACCAATTTGAAATGATTGGAGCTTTGTGACGCTGCATTATCCTGCTGGAAGTAGCCATCAGAGGATGGGGACATGGTGCTCATAAAGGGATGGACATGGTCAGAAACAATGCTCAGGTAGGCCGTGGCATTTAAACCATGCCCAATTGGCACTAAGGGGCCTAAAGTGTGCCAAGAAAACATCCCCCACACCATTACACCACCACCACCAGCCTGCACAGTGGAAACAAGGCATGATGGATCCATGTTCTCATTCTGTTTACGCCAAATTCTGACTCTACCATCTGAATGTCTCAACAGAAATCCAGACTCATCAGACCTTCAGTCTTCAACTGTCCAATTTTGGTGAGCTTGTGCAAATTGTCGCCTCTTTTTCCTATTTGTAGTGGAGATGAGTGGTACCCGGTGGGGTCTTCTGCTGTTGTAGCCCATCCGCCTCAAGGTTGTGTGTGTTGTGGCTTCACAAATGCTTTGCTGCAGACCTCGGTTGTAACGAGTGGTTATTTCAGTCAAAGTTGCTCTTCTATCAGCTTGAATCAGTCGCCCATTCTCCTCTGACCTCGAGCATCAACAAGGCATTTTCTCCCACAGGACTGCCGCATACTGGATGTTTTTCCCTTTTCACACCATTCTTTGTAAACCCTAGAAATGGTTGTGCGTGAAAATCCCAGTAACTGAGCAGATTGTGAAATACTCAGACCGGCCCGTCTGGCACCAACAACCATGCCACGCTCAAAATTGCTTAAATCCCCTTTCTTTCCCATTCCGACATTCAGTGTGGAGTTCAGGAGATTGTCTTGACCAGGACCACACCCCTAAATGCATTGAAGCAACTGCCATGTGATTGGTTGATTAGATAATTGCATTAATGAGAAATTGAACAGGTGTTCCTAATAATCCTTTAGGTGAGTGTGTATATATATATATTACTATCGTTGTTGTTGCTCTATACACACACTATACACTGTGAATTTTGTAATGTTTTTTTCATGGGTGCTTAGGTGTGTATACATTTATTATATAATATAAGTATATGGACTATTATTATTAATATATGAATATTTGGTGTCCTTTTAGAGTCTCCAATGAAACTGAAAATACTAGTTTACTTTGCTGGATATAGCAAATGATGACAAAATTAATGTGTTTAATGAGATAAATGCTGTATGCTTTTGTCCGATTAAAAATGTAATCGTTTGACAGCCATAATTTGATTATAAAATTAAATATTTATTAACTGATGACTATTATATTTATGAGCAAAGCTGATATTGTGCAATTTTTTTGTGTGTGCACTCCTTTTTTAGTTTTTGTGTATTTTTGCATCCACAAGCAGGCGGATGTTTTGTTTTCTTTAAGCGGCCATAAATATTGCATCTTTTATTGAATGTCTTGAACAAACTGCTCTAGAAAACACAATTTTCCATTTTCCACACTGACGGATTTGGCGTAATGTGTTTGCTGTTTAGCCTTAAGTTAAGAAAGCCCTTAGTAATAATTGTAAGGGTTTTCTTCCTCCAAGGGGTCTGGTGCATCTGGCTGCAGAATAAACCAGCTTTTATTGACTGTAATCAAGACTGACTGTATTCAGTGAGCCGACACTGATTTCCTCTTTAACGAGACAGGTACGGTTTCACAAGTGCCAGCTGCTGATAGAGAGCTCTCTTCAATAAATAAACATCATTTTCTTCACTTGGATTCTCTTCACTTAATATTAGATGCTTTGATGATCTGAAAACGGTGTGAGGACTGTATCCCATGATGCAACGCGCTCAACTTGACCTTCCATTTGACGTTTTTACACAAAAATTAAATGAATTCAAAATGACAACATTGTACTAAAAAAATTGTGTTACAGGGTTAGTTCACCCAAAAATGAAAATTAGCCCATGATTTACTCACCCTCAAGTCATCCTAGGTGTGTATGACATTCTTCTCTCAGACGAACACAATCAGAGTTATATTAAAAATGTCCTGGCTCTTCTAAGCTTTATAATGACAGTGAATGAGTTTTTGAAGTCCATAAAAGGATGGACAGATGCACTTTTATGATGGACAGATGCACTTTTATGATGGACAGATGCACTTTTATGATGGATGGATGCACTTTTATGATGGATGGATGCACTTTTATGATGGACAGATGCACTTTTATGATGGACAGATGCACTTTTATGATGGACAGATGCACTTTCAGAGGCACTTTTATGATGGACAGAGGCACTTTTATGATGGATAGATGCACTTTTATGATGGATAGATGCACTTTTATGATGGACAGATGCACTTTTATGATGGACGGATGCACTTTTATGATGGATGGATGCACTTTTATGATGGATGGATGCACTTTTATGATGGACAGATGCACTTTTATGATGGACAGATGCACTTTCAGAGGCACTTTTATGATGGACAGATGCACTTTTATGATGGATAGATGCACTTTTATGATGGACAGATGCACTTTTATGATGGACGGATGCAGTTTTATGATGGATGGATGCACTTTTATGATGGACGGATGCACTTTTATGATGGACAGATGCACTTTTATGATGGACAGATGCACTTTTATGATGGACGGATGCACTTTTATGATGGATGGATGCACTTTTATGATGGATAGATGCACTTTTATGATGGATGGATGCACTTTTATGATGGATGGATGCACTTTTATGATGGATGGATGCACTTTTATGATGGATGGATGCACTTTTATGATGGATGGATGCACTTTTATGATGGATAGATGCACTTTTATGATGGATGGATGCACTTTTATGATGGACGGATGCACTTTTATGATGGATGGATGCACTTTTATGATGGATAGATGCACTTTTATGATGGATGGATGCACTTTTATGATGGATGGATGCACTTTTATGATGGATAGATGCACTTTTATGATGGACAGATGCACTTTTATGATGGATAGATGCACTTTTATGATGGACAGAGGCACTTTTATGGACTTCAAAACAGAAACAACCATTCACTGCCATTATAAAGCTTGGAAGAGCCAGGACATATTTTAATAGAAGAAAGTCATACACACCTAGGATGACTTGAGGGTGAGTAAATCATGGACTAATTTTAATTTTTGGGTGTACTAACCCTTTAAATACCTTATAAACTCTAGATCAACTCTTTATAAATCAATAGACTTAAAATATTATTTAACGTCTAATGTTAAAATGTATGTTTTTAATGCAATCTTTCCTATAGCTCAAACAGTAGAGCATCGCGCTAGCAACGCCAAGGTCATGGGTTCGATTCCCAGGGAAAGCAAGAATTGACAAAATGTAAAATGTGTACCTTGAATGCAATGTAAGTCGCTTTGGATAAAAGCGTCTGCCAAATGCATAAATGTAAATGTAAATGTAAATGCAATCTCCCTTTAAATACTTTGGTTAGTTGAAGAATATTTTATGCAATTCGATATTGTTTATTTGAAAGAATCAAGAATTAAATTGACTGGTCGAGGTTGATATGGGATGTAATGTAATCATTTTTAGAGTGAGTAATTCGTACAGTAATCGAATCTATAGCCATATATTTAATACTTCAAGACACGTATACAATCCCTTCTTAATAACAGTGACACATTGCATTCGGATTAACATCCTGGCACTGAAAACAACATTTGTTTAGACTCAATTTGTACGCAAACCAACCAATTTTACTTCCGAAATACTGAATAACTGCGTGGAAGAAGATAACAAAGTATGATCTGGCATTAAACTAGGACGTTAGTGATAAAGCAAATAAATAAACTGCTCAAAAGAGCGTGCCAACGTTAAATAAACCCAAGCAAATTTCACTTTGCCAATTTACCGTTTTAGCGTCAGCGCTGCAGCTCTAAAATCGTCCGCGTTAATGAGATTTTCTTTTAAGTCTGTCAAGTCTAATATGAAAAGTAAACAGTAACTAACCACCTTCATTTCCCACGGCAAAAAAACCTGAAACGAAACGTGGCTAGTCATTGGAGATGACACACAGCCGTGCGGACGCCTGTCCCGGTTCATTAGACGGTAGGTGGAGAGTCTCAGTACGGATAAAGTAATTACAGTCGAGGATTGCTCGGGTTATTGGCTGGAGTGGAGATTACATATTTAATTAGAGAGCAATTATCTTGGGCCGTAATACGCATACTAACTGATTAGCGGGATCAAAGCTCTACACAAGGGGAAATTAATCGCTAAATTAGATTCAAGAACAAAAAACAAAGGACGAAACACACACCCGTTCGGATAAAAAGTGATAGCTTCATAGAGGTGACTGATGTTGTAACTTCTAAGCGGCTTCTGTTATCAATAATGTCTAGATCCAGCAGAGAACACAGGACACTGAACAGAGACACGGCATCCAATCAATGGGAAATCTTTTCAATCATTGAATCTTTAAAGCTGCACTATGTAACATTTTTTCAGTCAAATATCCAAACACCACTAGGCCAGTGTTATATATTTTGTTCAGTTGAGTACTTGCAATATCCCAAATGTTTCTGACTATTTGTAAGTCGTGAGAAAATGCTATTTTAACCGAGGAACCGGGACGTGTGAGGGCGTGGCCTGTCGATGACATCATAACGTCATAACATCATTTTCAACACACTCAGATGTGTCTGATATGATAACAGAGCGATGATGGATGAATGCACTTTTATGATGGATGGATGCACTTTTATGATGGACAAATGCACTTTTATGATGGATAGATGCACTTTTATGATGGATAGAGCACTTTTATGATGGATAGATGCACTTTTATGATGGACAGATGCACTTTTATGATGGATTGATGCACTTTTATGATGGACAGATGCACTTTTATGATGGATGGATGCACTTTTATGATGGATTGATGCACTTTTATGATGGACAGATGCACTTTTATGATGGACAGATGCACTTTTATGATGGATTGATGCACTTTTATGATGGATTGATGCACTTTTATGATGGACAGATGCACTTTTATGATGGACAAATGCACTTTTATGATGGACAGATGCACATTTATGATGGATGGATGCACTTTTATGATGGATTGATGCACTTTTATGATGGATTGATGCACTTTTATGATGGACAAATGCACTTTTATGATGGACAGATGCACTTTTATGATGGATTGATGCACTTTTATGATGGACAAATGCACTTTTATGATGGACAAATGCACTTTTATGATGGACAAATGCACTTTTATGATGGATGGATGCACTTTTATGATGGACAGATGCACTTTTATGATGGATAGATGCACTTTTATGATGGATAGATGCACTTTTATGATGGATTGATGCACTTTTATGATGGACAGATGCACTTTTATGATGGACAGATGCACTTTTATGATGGATTGATGCACTTTTATGATGGACAGATGCACTTTTATGATGGATGGATGCACTTTTATGATGGATGGATGCACTTTTATGATGGACAGATGCACTTTTATGATGGATAGATGCACTTTTATGATGGATAGATGCACTTTTATGATGGATTGATGCACTTTTATGATGGACAAATGCACTTTTATGATGGATGGATGCACTTTTATGATGGACAGATGCACTTTTATGATGGATTGATGCACTTTTATGATGGACAAATGCACTTTTATGATGGATGGATGCACTTTTATGATGGACAGATGCACTTTTATGATGGATTGATGCACTTTTATGATGGACAAATGCACTTATGATGGATGGATGCACTTTTATGATGGACAGATGCACTTTTATGATGGACAGATGCACTTTTATGATGGACAGATGCACTTTTATGATGGACAAATGCACTTTTATGATGGATAGATGCACTTTTATGATGGACAAATGCACTTTTATGACGGATAGATGCACTTTTATGATGGATAGATGCACTTTTATGATGGTCAGATGCACTTTTATGATGGATAGATGCACTTTTATGATGGTCAGATGCACTTTTATGATGGACAGATGCACTTTTATGATGGACAGATGCACTTTTATGATGGATAGATGCACTTTTATGATGGTCAGATGCACTTTTATGATGGATAGATGCGCTTTTATAATGTATAGATGCACTTTTATGATGGATAAATGCACTTTTATGATGGTCAGATGCACTTTTATGATGGATGGATAGATGCACTTTTATGATGGATGGATAGATGCACTTTTATGATGGACAAATGCACTTTTATGATGGATAGATGCACTTTTATGATGGATGGATAGATGCACTTTTATGATGGATGGATAGATGCACTTTTATGATGGACAAATGCACTTTTATGATGGATAGATGCACTTTTATGATGGATAGATGCACTTTTATGATGGATAGATGCACTTTTATGATGGACAAATGCACTTTTATGATGGATAGATGCACTTTTATGATGGACAAATGCACTTTTATGACGGATAGATGCACTTTTATGATGGATAGATGCACTTTTATGATGGTCAGATGCACTTTTATGATGGATAGATGCACTTTTATGATGGTCAGATGCACTTTTATGATGGACAGATGCACTTTTATGATGGACAGATGCACTTTTATGATGGATAGATGCACTTTTATGATGGTCAGATGCACTTTTATGATGGATAGATGCGCTTTTATAATGTATAGATGCACTTTTATGATGGATAAATGCACTTTTATGATGGTCAGATGCACTTTTATGATGGATGGATAGATGCACTTTTATGATGGATGGATAGATGCACTTTTATGATGGACAAATGCACTTTTATGATGGATAGATGCACTTTTATGATGGATGGATAGATGCACTTTTATGATGGATGGATAGATGCACTTTTATGATGGACAAATGCACTTTTATGATGGATAGATGCACTTTTATGATGGATAGATGCACTTTTATGATGGTCAGATGCACTTTTATGATGGATAGATGCACTTTTATGATGGACAGATGCGCTTTTATAATGTATTGATGCACTTTTATGATGGATAGATGCGCTTTTATGGACTTCAAAAAGGACTCAACAGTCACTGCCATTATAAAGCTTGGATTAGACAGTACATTTTTATTATAACTGATTGTATTCGTCTGAAAGAAGAATATCATACACACCTAGGCGAGTAAATCATGGGCTAATTTTCATTTTTGGGTGATCATACCACACCGATTATTGGATTATCCTTATTTCATTCAGAAATTCTGCAGTAAAATGGGTTGTTTTCAGTGTCCGGTTGTTAATGCAGACATGAGACATTAAAACTAAAGATTTGTCGTACTTGGTGGTACAGTTGTGGCCACTGAGAACTGAGGCAGGAAGTATTTAGTGGTGTTTGCGTTTGTTTACGTGTTTGGAGAGTCTGTTTCGTTTAATCGTGTGAATCTTTACCTTGCGGTTGGAGTAGATGTGCCTCTCATGTAATAGAATACAACCACTCTGTGTTTTCTAAACCATCGATTTCCGTTTTTTCGCTCTCTTTATCTCCCACCTCTCTCTCTGCAATTCAATAATCCCCCTGAAGCAGAATTGCTTTTTTTGTGTTACAGCACAGCCAAACCACACACTGAGACCCGATACTTGCTCAGATGATGCAGTGTTTTAAGCCGCTCCGTGCTGCTTATAGCAAGATTTCATCAGCGGCTTGTTACCAGTCGAGAAGATAGATATCCGTGGTTGCTTTCATATCTTGGAAGCACAAAAGGTGAACGGCACCCATTACTTGATATAACCTTACTTGCGTCTTGAAGTATTAGATCTAAGGCTAGAGATTGCGAAAAATTACCACAGTTGTCTCTAAAATACTGTAGTCGGTTATTGTTACTACTGTAAAATCATAGTAGATTAATTTTGAGCTTTTTGGCTCATTTCTCATTGCTTTTCTAACCGATTTTCGTTCGGGAAAATAGACACAAAAGATCAGAATATTATAAAGGAGTGAGCTCTTTTGATCCTAGCAACCACCTAATACACCCTAGCAACCATTCAAAAATATCTTTGCAACCTATGTTTACATGGTTTTGGTCACACTTTAGTTTAAGGTCCAATTCTCACTATTAACTACGACTTTTGCCTCAATAAACTCCCACTAGTTATTAAGCAGTGGCGCAAAAAGTGGGTATGCGCTATATGCGGCGCAAAAATATGGCGCCAAAGCGATGGTATGAAAATTTTTTTGTGGTATTTTCTATATATAGCTGCTGTTGTGCGTTTCTAAGTCATTTCTGTATTGCCTCTATATTATATAACATTTTGGAGGACTAATAGGCTAGAGTAGGCGCCCTCATAAGATTCCATAATATAATTTTGGATAATAATGGAATATCGCGAGTGGGCGCGCCTGGTGCTGGTGGCAAGCCAAAGTGTTCATATTGACACATCAAATTGACACGTCAAAAGCGTGCGATTTGACAGCAAAACGCATGTCCTTGACGCGTGATTTACCACAAAACCGTGCGTTCTTATAAGGTGCGCTTTGGGGTCAAGAAAAACGCGCGTTTCCGTTGCGGGTTTTTATATCAAAGCGCGCGTCCTCGACGCGTGATTTGCTATTTAAAAAACCGACGCGCGTTTTCCGTGACCCCAGAGCTAGTGTTGTAGTCAAGACCAACTAAACCGAGACCAAGTCGAGACCAAGACCAGCGTGTGCCGAGACCAAGACAAGACCAAGACTTTGTGGGGTTGAGACCAAGACAAGACCAAGACCAAGACAGGGCGAGACCGAGTCAAGACCAGACCAGCACTCCTTAAATTAATCTAAAAGATCCACATCTACTGTCTGAGAAATGACTTATATTTAATGAATAAATACAATTACAATAGTAAGACACTATAGCGCTGTTACCAATCAAATCACTAACAATAAAAATCATGGCACAGAAGCTGCATCTGAATTGGTACAATTACACCTGCATAAATAATGTTGATTAATTTAACATTAAAACATTAACAGTATTTAACAGTCACAGAATCCTTTATTCAACCGATTTGTTCAAAGCAGTTGTTATAAATCAATATAATTTGCAATCACGCTTATATTCACGAAAATAGCTCTCTTGCTCTTGCGATATTGCTTAATTATATTCTATGTTATATAAAAAAACTAAATCTCAATCTAATTTTGGGCATTTTTGAGACAATGCTGCATTGATTTTGAACCCGGCAGCACAGTAACAAAAGAAATCATATTTCAAAGTTATTTATTGCATTTTAAGCTGTACATTTTACATCAAATCACATTAATGATGTTAAATCAGACAATGCACCGGCAATTTAGTGATATCCTTGCAGTTGTGGTCTTGACTGGTCTTGAGATAAAATCCCGAGTCCTCTAAGTCCGAGACCAAGACAAGACCGAGGAGAAATGCAGTCGAGACCGAGACAAGACCAAGACCTTCAAAAAATGGTCTTAAGACCGGTCTCGAGACCAAGACCGGTCTCGAGTACTACAACACTACCCAGAGCGCATGTTAAGAACACGTGCTTATATGGTAAATCATGCGTCAAGGACGCGTGCTATGAGTCGGACAAAACGCACGTTATTAACGTGTAGGCTAAACAGGTAAACCAAACAGGCAGTGCAAACTTGTGTTTGAAGGATCCAAATAGACGAAAGAACGCGCTCTTTCCTTGGTGTTCTCAAAATTGCATACTTACTTTTTAGGGCACATCTCTTATAAAGTAAAGTTACATATTTATTGTTGACCATCTTTTTAAGTCATTACACTATTTACCACGATACACTATGGCTGTTATAGAATCAAATGAAATCAGTATCAACAAAATCCATCTTACCATTTATCAAAATCCACTTACACTGTAATTACAATTGCCTAAATAATGTCATGAGATTTTTAGATTTATGTTCTAAATATAATATTTTAATTATAGGAATGTGAAATTATTCCAGGCCTATGAAACTATAAACTGCCAGTATATTTGGCGGCGTGAGTGGATTCTAGAATCATTCAACTAATTCGTTCTAACCGACTGTTCAAAAACTGTGTATTATTCGAGAACGAAACCTATACTTTGTTTGAATCTATTTTTTGGGGGGGGGGAATGGAGCAAAACTGTAAAAAATGACAACTTGTTGTTTATTGAACTGTTGTATAAAATTAATGTCGCATTTTGCAATTGTGCTGATATAGGCTACTCTGGAAAATAGCACTCTTGCTCGTATGATATTGCTTAACTCATAATTTCCTCTTTAATTACTATCAAAAGAATGTTTATTTTCATGTTTTATAATTTTTATGGGGGGGGGGTTGTTGCTGAAAAATTGTTGCTGCTCTGGCACTGGGTAGTTGCGCCCCTGTTATTAAGTAGTTAATAATAGGACTGTCAAAAGATTAATCGCGATTAATCGCATCCAAAATAAAAGTTTGTGTTTACATAATATATGTGTGTGTACTCTGTTAATTATTATTTATATATAAATACACATACAAGCATGTATATATTTAAGAAATATTTGCATGTATATACATTTATATAATATATAATATATACAAATATAAATGTTTTATATATAAAAATATTTTTTTCTTAAATATATACATGCTTGTGTGTGTATTTATATATAAATAATAATTAACAGAGTACACACACATATATTATGTAAACACAAACTTTTATTTTGGATGCGATTAATCGCGATTAATCTTTTGAAAGCCCTAGTTAATAATAATAATAAACGTTATTTTATATATCGCCTTTAAAGGACAACTCCGGTGAAAAATGTACCTAGGGGTAATTAACACATGGTTAGCGAGTAGATCGTTCTCTGGGATGCGTTTTCATGAAAATCGAATGTAAAGAGTTTTATCTCTAAAAACAGATTAGCTTATAACGCTAGTATATGGGGCAGAGAATAAGTCAAATTAAACCGCTAGTTAATACCACAAACAAGGCTCAAAATAGCCTCACACTAACATGGTAGCATAATGAGGGTCCCTACTAGGGATGCACAATATTATTGGCACGACATCGGAATCGGCCGATAAACGCTTAAAATATAAAAATCGGTATTGGCCGATATGAAAAAATTATGCCGATATGCCATGCCGATATGATAACGTGTTGATATGCGCCTGCAATAACTAACGTGTGCAAGGACTTCTATAGCGATAAGATCACGTCAGCCGTGTGCTCATTCTTCAAGTGAAAACAAGCAAATGCATGGCATGTATGGTGATTTATATTGTCAGTTTTTAAATGCTGCCTTGAATTTGTGAATCAACGCAGGATTGCCAGGTTTTCACAACAAAACTAGCCCAAAACAAGCACAATCGCGTCTCCACACTCTCTAGCGCGCGCAGCAGCCTCCACAGCAGCTGAAGCTCCTCCAGGTCCTAGTGCCTGACCGGGAGAATGTTATATATAGTGGAGGCGCTGTTGTTACAGTAATAAAATGAAAAGTAGAATACACAAATAAATAGAAGTTACTTCTTTTTATGAATAAATAAAGCAGTAATGATGTCAAAGCACAAGCATGACACTTGTAAATTAAATACTTTTACATACAGTTTATTAATCTGTAATAACATTTTATGAAATGGATGATGAAAAATAATCCAAGGAGCTCTAAAATAACTGTGAATGTTTTTATCTGAAGCTAAATACAGCATCAGCTGATGCCATGCCACCCCCACTTCATGTGAACAAACATTAAACCCAAAAATAAAATATTTAGGTTACAACTGCATCTGTCTGGGGTGAAAAATTACTGACTTTATTATTGTTATTTTCAGCGCTTTTAATATACTGTTATTTAAAAAAAGAACTTTATTAACTTTAATTTATTTTTAACAAGTATCCTTTTAGTAAGAAGACCTCAGAAATCTGAAACCAGAATGAAAAAAAAACTTTTTTTTTGCTCAAAATGGTGGTTTCCAAACAAATGGAAAAAACAAACATATATCGGTATCGAAATCGGCATCGGCCAGAATGAGTTGAAAAATATCGGCATATCGGATATCGTGCATCCCTAGTCCCTACATGCAAACCGAAGCATTGAGAACCTTGTAAGTGTACAAACAGTTTAATAAGAAGATACTTTATAAAGACAGAACATTACGTGTATACAGACAGGAGCCATCTTGGAAAACAGTCTGGACGAGTCGAGCCACGAACGCTGTGCTAAGAGATAAACTGTTGTTTTTCTTTTCCGGAAGAAAGCACTGAATGCAACAGAGAAAATATATAAATAAAAAATAAATAAAAAAACTGAATGCAACAGACACTAGTGCTTCCAAAGGACACACACTAAAGAGATGGCGGATTATTCAACTGTGGCTCGACTTGCCCAGACTGTTTTCCAAGATGGCTCCTGACGCGTAATGCACTGTCTTTATAAAGTATCTTCTTATTAAACTGTTTGTACACTTACAAAGTTCTCAATGCTTCCATTTTTTTATGGGCTTCAAAAACAGAGCAACTATTACTGCCATTATAAAGCTTGGATTAGCCAGAACATTTTTTAATATAACTCAGATTTTATTGGTCTGAAAGAAGAATGTCATACACACCTCGGATGACTTGAGGGTGAGTAAATCATGGGCTAATTTTCATTTTTGGGTGAACTATCCCTTTAAGGGATGTAGAATATGACCATGCAGAATAAGGCATTAATATGTGCTATAAGTATACTAATAAACAGCCAATATTCTTGTAATATGCATGCTACACTAAAAAAATGCTTTTCTTACTTAGTATTTTTGTCTTGTTTTCAGTCCAAATATCTAAAAAATCTTACATTAAGAAGCATTTACTAGACAAGCAAAAGTTTTTGTCTTGTTTTGGGGGAAAATAACTCAAAATTAAGGGAGTTTTTGCTTAAAATAAGCAAAATAATCTGCCAATGGGGTAAGAAAAATAATCT
>NC_137120.1:39513583-39536083 GCF_949357685.1 Gobio gobio
GAGTATAATTTAGGTATAAAAAATGTTCATATTTCCATATCAATAAAAAAAAACATTAAAGGTATCTAATCTTATTTAGATGCAGCTTCTTAAAAACAGCCAATAATATGCTGTTAAAATAATAATATTTTAATTAAAATCTTAAATTTTCCTTTTATCTTTATTATAAACACTTTAATATTGTAATATGATTATTTAATTTAAAGGCATTTTTTTATATATATTTTGTATTAATCTTTTTATGCTTAAACCCTTTAATATTTATTTAATATCTTTAAATAGTTTAATATTTTCTTAACATTTAATTTCATATTTATTTAAATTGTTTTCAAATATTTAAATTCACTAATGATGAGGAAATACAATAAAGTCTGGGACTAGGCAGATTAACCTCTTTTGTGAATTGTACAGTTATCTGCCAATTATGATATTAACAAAATGGTCAAATATCTGCAAACTTGTTAAGTACAGTAACAAAAATAGAGTGTTTAATTCTAAAGGTTATCGAGCGGGTGTAGCATCTTCAAATTTTTGGTTGACAAATATTGAAAAAAAAACAACTGTAATGCTACAAAAGTGTACAATATGGATCTTTTTTTAACTTCTTGTTGCTGCATTGATTAGGACTCAAGTGGCTCATATTTCCAACGACTACATGCTGAGCTCAGGGTGTTGGGTAAATTTCATTTAGAGGAGCTTGATTGATACAAGGCTTATATTAGTTGTTTATTGGGGTCTGAAATGAATGGCCGTTTTAAATAAACCCGAATGCTGCAACGGCTCTGCTTCGGGATTGAGTTTTTCCAAGCCGTCTGACTGCCAGTGTGAAATTGGTCGTTGAGTTCAGGTGTGCGGGAAATTATATTGAGCAATGTGCACTGGCTAGGAAGCCCAGCTTTCACAATATTGCCTGGATCAATACATGCCCCTCCGGACATCGGTTTAGGGAAGAAATTAAAAACGTGACGCAGAGGGGAATTATTTAGAGAATGACTTGAAGATGTTCTGGGGTCTTGATAGGTCATCGTCACTGAACTCTGAAAGCGTGAGTTTGAGATGACTTATTAGTTTTCATTTCTCTTTTGCAGGTGTATGATTGCAGATGAGGTAAGAGCCATTTTCCTTTTCTCTACTCTGATCCAATTCGTTTTCCCAGAGACTCCTAAGACCTCTAACCATTTTCACCAATAGATGGGTTTGGGAAAGACGATCCAGGCCATTTCCGTGGCGTATATCTTCAAACAGGAATGGCCTCTGCTGATTGTGGTACCTTCATCCCTCAAATACCCTTGGATTGAAGAGCTGGAGAAGTGGCTTCCCGAACTCGACCCCAGAGACATCAACTTGGTGGAAAGCAAGACAGATACAATGTATGACAACACGAAAGTGAAGTGACAATCACATTTTCTTTCACATTTCTCCATTGAGAAATTCATTCTTAATCTAAAATAAAATTATAAACATATTATATAAACGCAAATTTATGTTAGATGCGATTAATCGATTTGACAGCACTAGCACACATATACTATAATATATATATATATATATATTAGTGCTGGGCATCGATTAAAAAAAAAGAACGTATTAATCGCATTTTTTTCTGTAATTAATCGCGATTAATCGCAAGTTTTTAATATTTTACGTTTTTTATATTTTGATATTGTAATAATTTCAGTTACTCTCCAAATTAATGTAGGCTATAAACAATTTAAAGACAGCATATTTTAAATATGTGTTGTATTGTCATTTTTATGAATGAAGGCCAGTATCACTGATACTCAAGTGTCTATGAAACATTAATGACGTTACATTACAGTATAACTGAAAGCTCCCAATTTCAACATTTATTAGGCTTTTAAAAAAAACAACTTTTAATTTAAGTGAACTTAAAACAATCTTTACATAAACCCAAAATAATAAATGTTATATTTACCCATGGCCTTCCCTGTTATACGTATACAGAAATGTAATAGTTATCTTTCTTAACTGCATAAATAATAAATTAAATATAGATGAATCATCATTAAAGCTAAAATTTTCTCTGTTCCCGTTGTTCTTTGATGAACATTAATGACATCATCATCAGTGCTACTGTCACTTTAAGAACAGCCGCGGATCTCACGCGCTGTCCCGCGCATCTCATTTCCTCACAACTCTTTAAGTTCATTTAAGACGTTATTTAACTAATTTAAGACTCCTAATATGAGAATACTCCAAATCCTCTGTGTTATTGTTTGTTCAAGAGCAAAAGAGAACTCGATGTGAGCAGGAAACTGACGCGAGTCTATCTATGCGTCGAGTGTGTGTGTGTGTGTGTGTGTGTCCCTTGATTAGGGACATGAGACGCATCCACACAGACAGGACACTGACACACACACACACACACAGGACATTGGCATACAATGTGTTCTCTTGTGTCTTGTCACGCTTGGAAGCATTTACATGAATAAGAGCGTGATGATCATGTAACGCTAAGCAAAAATGGATATAAAAACGGACGCTGCGTTATTTGCGTTAAATATTTTTAATGCGTTAAGCTGAAAAAATGAATCGCCCGCGTTAACGCGTTAATTTGCCCAGCCCTTATATATATATATATATATTACAATTATTAATATATATATATATATATATATATATATATATATATATATATATATATATATATATATATATATATATATATATATATATATATATATATATATATATATATATATATATTACAATTATTAATATATAAACGCAAACTTATGTTAGATGTGATAAATCGCGATAAATCTTTTTGACATCACTAATACATATATTATAAATACAAACGTATGTTAGATGCGATTAATCGATTTGACAGCACTAACACATATATTATATAAACGCAAACTTATGGTTGATGCGGTTAATCGCGATTAATTGAACTCGACAGCACTAGCACACATTATATAAACACAAACTTATGTTAGATGCAGTTAATTGCGATTAATCGGTTTGACAGCTCTAGCACACATTATATAAACACAAACGTATGTTAGATGCGATTAATCGATTTGACAGCACTAACACACATATAATATAAACACAAACGTATGTTAGATGCGATTAATCGATTTGACAACACTAACACACATATATTATATAAACGCAAACTTATGGTCGATGCGGTTAATCGCGATTAATTGAACTAGACAGCACTAGCACACATTATATAAACACAAACTTATGTTAGATGCAGTTAATCGCGATTAATCGATTTGACAGCTCTAGCACACATTATATAAACACAAACGGATGTTAGGTGCGATTAATCGCGATTAATCAGTTTGACAGCACTAGCACACACATTATATAAACACAAACGTATGTTAGATACGGATAATCGCGATTAATCAGTTTGACAGCACTAGCACACACATTATATAAACACAAACGTATGTTAGGTGCGATTAATCGCGATTAATCAGTTTGACAGCACTAGCACACATTATATAAACACAAACGTATGTTAGATGTGGATAATCGCGATTAATCAGTTTGACAGCACTAGTAACACATATAAACACAAACATATGTTAGATGCGGATAATCGCGATTAATCAATTTGACAGCACTAGCACACACATTATATAAACACAAACATATGTTAGGTGCGATTAATCCGTTTGACCGCACTAGCACACACATTATATAAACACAAACGTATGTTAGATGCGGATATTAGCATTTAATCGATTTGATATATTTAATCGATATATATTACAATTATTAATATATAAACGCAAACTTATGTTAGATGTGATAAATCGCGATTAATCTTTTTGACATCACTAATACATATATTATAAATACAAACGTATGTTAGATGCGATTAATCGATTTGACAGCACTAACACATATATTATATAAACGCAAACTTATGGTTGATGCGGTTAATCGCGATTAATTGAACTCGACAGCACTAGCACACATTATATAAACACAAACTTATGTTAGATGCAGTTAATTGCGATTAATCGGTTTGACAGCTCTAGCACACATTATATAAACACAAACGTATGTTAGATGCGATTAATCGATTTGACAGCACTAACACACATATAATATAAACACAAACGTATGTTAGATGCGATTAATCGATTTGACAACACTAACACACATATATTATATAAACGCAAACTTATGGTCGATGCGGTTAATCGCGATTAATTGAACTAGACAGCACTAGCACACATTATATAAACACAAACCTATGTTAGATGCAGTTAATCGCGATTAATCGATTTGACAGCTCTAGCACACATTATATAAACACAAACGGATGTTAGGTGCGATTAATCGCGATTAATCAGTTTGACAGCACTAGCACACACATTATATAAACACAAACGTATGTTAGATACGGATAATCGCGATTAATCAGTTTGACAGCACTAGCACACACATTATATAAACACAAACGTATGTTAGGTGCGATTAATCGCGATTAATCAGTTTGACAGCACTAGCACACATTATATAAACACAAACGTATGTTAGATGTGGATAATCGCGATTAATCAGTTTGACAGCACTAGTAACACATATAAACACAAACATATGTTAGATGCGGATAATCGCGATTAATCAATTTGACAGCACTAGCACACACATTATATAAACACAAACATATGTTAGGTGCGATTAATCCGTTTGACCGCACTAGCACACACATTATATAAACACAAACGTATGTTAGATGCGGATATTAGCGATTAATCGATTTGACAGCACTAGCACACACATATAAACACAAACGTATGTTAGATGCGGTTAATCGCGATTAATCAGTTTGACAGCACTAGCACACACATTATATAAACACAAACGTATGTTAGGTGCGATTAATCGTGATTAATCCATTTGACCGCACTAGCACACACATTATATAAACACAAACGTATGTTAGATGCGGATAATAGCGATTAATCCGTTTGACCGCACTAGCACACACATTATATAAACACAAACGTATGTTAGATGCGGATAATAGCGATTAATCAATTTGACAGCACTAGCACACACATATAAACACAAACGTATGTTAGATGCGGTTAATCGCGATTAATCGATTTGACAGCTCTAGCACACATGTATCATATAGACACAAACGGGTGTTAGATGCGATTAATTGTGATTAATCAATTTGACAGCTCTAGCACACATTATATAAACACAAACGTACGTATCGCAATTAATCGATTGGACAGCAGTAGCACACATATATTATTTAAAATCAAACTTATGTTAGATACGATTAATCGTGATTAATCGTTTTGACAGCACTAACACACACACACACACACACACACACACACACACACACACACACACACACACACACACACACACACACACACACATATTATATAAAAGCAAACTCATGGTAGATGCGGTTAATCGCGATTAATCGGACTCGACAGCGCTAGCACAAATTATATAAACACAAACGTATGTTAGATGCAGTTAATCGCGATTAATCAATTTGATAGCACTAGCACACACATTATATAAACACAAACTGATGTTATATGCGATTAATCGTGATTAATCAATTTTACAGCACTTGCACACATTATATAAACACAAACTTATGTTAGATGCGGTTAATCGGAATTAATCGATTGGACAGCAGTAGCACACATATATTATTTAAAATCAAACTTATGTTAGATACGATTAATCACGATTAATCGATTTGACACCACTAGCACACATATATTATATAAACACAAACTTGTTAGATGAGATTAATCATGATTAATCGATTTGACAGCACTAAACTTAATATATACATTTAAAAAAATATATAAATATAAATAAATAAAAAAAATATTTTTTTTCCAAACAAATTCAATATTTAATGTAAAAGATTTTTAAATGTAAAAGATGAAAATTATATATAAAATAACTTTTTTCATTATTATTTGTATTTATTCAACTATTTGCTAAACGTACACCATCTGGAAAACATTGCGTGCTATTTTAAGCGTTATATTTTTCTATATTATATCTTAGTGTTGTTAAAGTGGAGAAAGTTGAATGCCTTGTAAATATTTGCTACATTTTGCCAAACACCCAATGGGCATCTTGGGTAATCGATCGTTTAAGTTTGTTTTGCAGTCTCTGACCAAAAAAAAGGACATCAGTTCGTAATTCATTGCGATCCAGTGGACCGTACTAGAGGACGTCTGTACTGGTGGCAGAGATTTTTTTTCTTCTCAAAATGAAAGATTGATTCTTTCAGACTGTGTGTGAATTTAATCAGAGTGGCAAAATTGATTCATGAAATTTATGACTGAGTATGACTTTGCAGAAGCCTCCGGAAAAGTTAGAAAGAAATCTCCTCCTCTTAGTGTGCCACATTTTTATGAGTAGCTTTAGAAAGTTATGAAAACCATTCTTGCAGATTTTCCGCCTGTAGAAATACAAAACAGAAGTAAAATCTCCTGTTCAGTGACTACATAATTATACCACAATTACACTGCAGACATATGAAATCAAATCACCTCCCCAGAGAGATATTAAACAAATCCTAAATTATCTCACCTTTTACAGCTACGAATCTTCCATGAAGAATACTTTAGCGCTATCTTAGGATACAGAGAGAGCTTATGAGAGCTGCCCTTCCACAGAGGATGCTGGGATTGATTGTACATCCCATGCAGTCAGAGGGTCATGTTGTCTTTTTGCCCGTTATTGATGCTTCTAAAAAGAGGCTCACAAATTGCTCTGTTTACCCTGAGAATTCTGGCCCGGGGTTGAGTCGACCTGTAAAGTCGTTACCATGGCAACATCTCCCTCCGAGCTTGATGAAGGCCTGTCAACATGGTGAATGATATTTTAACTCTAATGGCTCATAGTGCACAAACATCATTTCCTCTCAGCATACGGTTGGCGTCTTTACACAGTCTGTAACTGAAAACTATGAGGCTAAAAAGCGTAAAATGCTTTTACGACCTTGTGGCTCCGATAAAAACACTCATATCTATTATGAATATGGCTAAGTGTACACAGTATCTGTTGTGACGGATTTGTAAGCTACGACTTACTTGTGTGTTGTGAGCAAAAATTGGTTTTGTTTAAGACAAAAAAAAATAGACACTTGTTGGCAGTTGCAATTTCCACTAATTTCTCCCACTGACCAGGGGCCTCATTTATAAACGTTGCGTACGCACAAAAGAAGGCGTACGCTGCTCTCTGCGCAATAATTGGTATTTATAAAAAGCAAACTTGACGGGAAAATGTGCGGTCCTTCACGCAAGCTCTGACCCAGGCGTACGCACAAAAACGGGTGAAATGAGAAATGGCGACACCGTCGGCAGATGGAAGAAGCACGTGAAAGTGTGTGAAACTGTAGACCGTTGTGTAAAAGAAATGGCAATACTGCCTCTCATAAATAACTTGAAGACTTCACAAAGCAAGGCTTACAATTAACAGCCTACACCAACACCCGTTTGATCGATCTGCAGTGTAAAACAAACAAAATCAAACGAAAATTACAACAGAAATGCAAAAAAAAAAAAACTGTTCTTAAACAATATTGGCATGTTATGCAATTCATCCTCATAAATATGGTAAACAGAACGAAATAATGTACAAAACTGATATTCTCGTCAATGTGTCCGTCTGGCGGAGCAGATATAGATGCAATTAGATAGATAGATAGACAGACAGACAGACAGACAGACAGACAGACAGACAGACAGACAGACAGACAGACAGACAGACAGACAGACAGACAGACAGACAGACAGACAGACAGACAGACAGACAGACAGACAGACAGACAGACAGACAGATAGATAGATAGATAGATAGATAATTAGGGAGAGCGATAGATAGATAGATAGATAGACAGACAGACAGACAGACAGACAGACAGACAGACAGACAGACAGACAGACAGATAGATAATTAGGGAGAGAGAGAGAGAGATAGAGATAGATATAGATAGATAGATAGATAGATAGATAGATAGATAGATAGATAGATAGATAGATAGATAGATAGATAGATAGATAGATAGATAGATAGATAGATAGATAGATAGATAGATAGATAGATAGATAGATAGATAGATAGATAGATAGATAGATAATTAGGGAGAGCGAGAGATAGATAGATAGATAGACAGACAGACAGACAGACAGACAGACAGACAGACAGACAGACAGACAGACAGACAGACAGACAGACAGACAGACAGACAGACAGACAGACAGACAGACAGATAGATAATTAGGGAGAGAGATAGATAGATAGATAGATAGATAGATAGACAGACAGACAGACAGACAGACAGACAGACAGACAGACAGACAGACAGACAGACAGACAGACAGACAGACAGACAGACAGACAGACAGATAATTAGGGAGATAGATAATTAGGGAGATAGATAATTAGGGAGATAGATAATTAGGGAGATAGATAGATAGATAGATAGACAGACAGACAGACAGACAGACAGACAGACAGACAGACAGACAGACAGACAGATAGACAGATAGACAGATAGATAGATAGATAGATAGATAGATGTATTAATTGTCCACTGGGGAAAGTTGTTTTCATAGTAAACATTTCTTCATCAGCTACGGAATCATGGTATTCATGCAAATGCCTTTAGTTTGTTTTATTTTCGATAAAATAACATATGACGTATGTTTCAACCATTCAGAAAACTGCATGAAATTACATTTGCACTGAACTATTTCCCATTTCCACGTAGATGATAGGGATAGGGATTAATAGGGATTCCCCAATAATTGCCGCCAGTCTCTCATCAAGAGGGGTCAGCTCCGGTGTAGGGGTCGACCGATATGGATTTTTTAGTGCCGATGCCGTTACCGATTTTTTTTCATCAGCCTTAGCCGATGAGCGATACGGGCTGCCGATTTTCTTGAGCCGATATTTGGAGCCGATACTGCTTTTGCTCCCTCAATTTACATCATAAAAATGACACAATGATCATAATGATAACAATTTAAAATTTAAAAAAGGAACATTTATTGAACTAAAAAAAACAATATTTTACAAATAGTAAAAGCAGGTGATGTAGAACAAGAAAAAAAGAGTTCAGTGGTGAAACTAAATTCTGAAAATAAATATTTAAGCATAAATAAAATAATTACACTATTGCACACAGTATCAACAAGCAAGCAGCATAATAAAGTGCACACTGACTGTACTATACTTAACTTTTATACTTTTAAAACTATTCACAACCTAGTCATTTAATGCTTAGGTGCACTTAACTTAATCTCTTGAAAAAAATATCGGCGAACGCAGCAGCCTGTAAAAATATATCGGCCGATGCCGATACATGTAAAAATCGCAAATATCGGCCCGATATATCGGTCTAACACTACTCCGGTGTCCCCTTTTCTCTTTTCCACCTCGCCAACGATCATTTCTACTTCACATTGAGTGAAGTTACGTTTTTTGATTTCCTCTCTGTGTTTGTCATGATTTCGCAACTGATGAATATTAACTTGTGGGCGTTACACAGACTATTTATGGGCAACTATGGGCGTGACATGAAGACGCAAAAGCTGCGCTACATTTAGAATTGATTGTGATTTATTACGGGAAAACTGCGTAGGATGTGCGTGCGCACGGTTTTATAAATCCGAATATTTCTGTGCGTACGCACGTCCTATGTTTCATCCGTACGCCACTTCTGACGCAAATCCTACGCAAAGTTTTATAAATGAGGCCCCAGATCTGGATTGTGAATAATACCACTAGTGCACGTGGCAGAAAGTTTTGACGCAAATTGGCTCGAATTGACCCTTTTTCCCATCACATATCAGATCGGAAAGTTAAGAAATTATTTTTGAAAATATTCAAAAAGTGAAAATAATGTCTAATATGTATTTAATTATAAAGAGTTTATCGGTTAGGGATAGGTGTGGGGAGGACTTTATTGTCCCAATAAGGTGTAATCCATTTAATAATTTTAATAAATATAATCATTTACACTATATTATTATTGCATCCTGTTAATTTACAACAATACTGAGGTGCAAACAGTGGTGGGTAAGTTACTCTAAAAAAGTTATTAATTACTAGTTACTAATTCAAAAGTGTAATTAGATTACTGTACAAATTACTCTCTCCAAAAAGTATTTAATTACTTATAATTACTTTCTAAATCCTATATCAATCTCGACTAGTTAAGTGATTCAAGGATAGACATGAAACGGCTCTTTTTAATTTATTCAAATACATCATATAAAACTACATCAATTATTCTTATTAACTGACCAAAGTATTACAAATATGAGAAGGATAGATAAAAACATGTATTTTAAAGTTAACTTTAAATTTAGATGTTAATTCCACTATTGTGTTATATATAATTGAACTAAATACTGTGTATAGACTGTAGAACAATTACATGTGAAGTAACTGTAATTAAATTACACAAAAAATAAGAGTAATCCCTTACTTTACTTTTTGAAGGGGAAAGTAATTCAATTACAGTAACTACCGGTAATTACTTAGTAACTAGTTACACCCAACACTGGGTGCAAATAGTATCTGCCAATATTTAAAAGTATAAATAGATTTTAACTAAATATATATAACTATATAAATATAGCTAAGAAAAGGCTGCTATTTTCATTTATTGTAAACAGCATCTATCACTAAGAAAATACGCAATTTTCACTTGGTGTAAACAGCATCTATCACTAAGAAAATACACTATTTTCACTTATTGTATTTTAAGTTATTGTACTTATTGTACTTAGCTATATTTTCACTTATTGTAAACAGCATCCATTGCTAAGAAAATACACTATTTTCACTTGGTGTAAACAGCATCTATCGCTAAGAAAATACACAATTTTCACTACATTTCAGCTACATTTTTGTAAACATCAACATGAAGATGTTGCATGACATTTTTTGCGCAAAATATATACAGTCAAACCAAAAATTATTGAGACTCCAGGTGCAGGACACTATAGTTATTTTATGTAAGTGTGGATGACAAAATAAAGTAAACTGTGAAATATTATACTCAAAAATTCTTCATACAGTTGATTACCAGTAAATTTGTTTACAAATTTGGGACCAAAAGGATTCAAACACTCTGACCTGACCATGTTTTGCTAAAGTGTTTCTTCTTTAATTGCTAATGCGACCACAGACTGAACAAAGTTCACCAGTGCTTGCTCATTGGTTGAGCTAAACTGGTATTATCTAAATGTGTACTTGCATTTAACAGCTGATTAGTTGATTATAATCCATTACATCCCTTTCTATCACAGTTTAATGAGTTGTTGACATATTTTATTATCTTTTTTTTATAACTATAGCAAATAAACTGATAATGTGAGAAAATGTTGAAGGTATTTGAATCAATTTTGGTTTATTATTTTATTTTTAGGTTTATTTTATTTTAGGTTTTTTATTAGGAACAACTGTTCAATTTCTCATTAATGCAATTATCTAATCAACCAATCACATGGCAGTTGCTTCAATGCATTTAGGGGTGTGGTCCTGGTCAAGACAATCTCCTGAACTCCACACTGAATGTCGGAATGGGAAAGAAAGGGGATTTAAGCAATTTTGAGTGTGGCATGGTTGTTGGTCTGATTATTTCACAATCTGCTCAGTTACTGGGATTCTCACACACAACCATTTCTAGGGTTTACAAAGAATGGTGTGAAAAGGGAAAAACATCCAGTATGCGGCAGTCCTGTGGGAGAAAATGCCTTGTTGATGCTCGAGGTCAGAGGAGAATGGCCGACTGATTCAAGCTGATAGAAGAGCAACTTTGACTGAAATAACCACTCGTTACAACCGAGGTCTGCAGCAAAGCATTTGTGAAGCCACAACACACACAACCTTGAGGCGGATGAGCTACAACAGCAGAAGACCCCACCGGGTACCACTCATCTCCACTACAAAGAGGAAAAAGAGGCGACAATTTGCACCAGCTCACCAAAATTGGACAGTTGAAGACTGAAGGTCTGATGAGTCTGGATTTCTGTTGAGACATTCAGATGGTAGAGTCAGAATTTGGCGTAAACAGAATGAGAACATGGATCCATCATGCCTTGTTACCACTGTGCAGGCTGGTGGTGGTGGTGTAATGGTGTGGGGGATGTTTTCTTGGCACACTTTAGGCCCCTTAGTGCCAATTGGGTATCGTTTAAATGCCACGGCCTACCTGAGCATTGTTTCTGACCATGTCCATCCCTTTATGAGCACCATGTCCCCATCCTCTGATGGCTACTTCCAGCAGGATAATGCACCGTCACAAAGCTCCAATCATTTCAAATTGGTTTCTTGAACATGACAATGAGTTCACTGAACTAAAATGGCCGCCACAGTCACCAGATCTCAACCCAATCGAGCATCTTTGGGATGTGGTGGAACGGGAGCTTCGTGCCCTGGATGTGCATCCCACAAATCTCCATCAACTGCAAGATGCTCTCCTATCAATATGGGCCAACATTTCTAAAGAATGCTTTCAGCTCCTTGTTGAATCAATGCCATGTAGAATTAAGGCAGTTCTGAAGGCGAAAGGGTCAAACACAGTATTAGTGTGTGTTCCTAATAATCCTTTAGGTGAGTGTATAAAAAGAGTGAACGGTTTAATAATGGAATCTGCAAAATATCTGTAACTTGATGCATTTTCCAAGTACGTCTGGTATTTTTAAAACTAATATTAATGTTAATATAATTTTTTCCACATCCTTGGTTACATCAGCAGAAATAGAGAGAGCTGTTTTTTACGTACATTAACAGACAAGACGACCTGGTGCATTTATTGAGAAAGTGAATATAAATTTGAAGTAGTTTTATTTTTGTTTTGCAGGAGTATCAGCACTAGCAAAGTGACAATACTGGGATACGGACTGCTCACGACGGACGCACGCCCCCTGCTGGAGGCCCTGAACAAGCAACGTTTCGGCGTTATCCTGGTGGATGAATCCCACTACCTGAAATCTCGCAACGCAGCTCGTAGTAAAATACTGGTGCCAATCATTCAGAACGCCAAGCGCGCCATCCTTCTAACTGGCACCCCGGCGCTGGGCAGACCAGAGGAGGTATGGTTTCCTCCAAATCTGTTTGTCATTTGCTTTGATTTATTAAGCCATTTGGTAATATGCGGCACGGTTTTGTTTGAGCTAAACCAGGAGGAGATCTTGTCATTAGCTGACATATTTCCCCATCCTCCAGTCATCGCTCATGTCCCCCAAAATTGCATGTACGATAATATCATAAACTTAAAGTTCTGATAAGTTTCCCCCCTGAATATTATCACTAAGTTATTAAAATCATTTATTTTACTATTGTACTACTACTCGCTACAAAATGATCGGATTATTACATGAAGTTCCTGTGCGGCACATTAGTTTGTGTTAGGAATAAACACGTATAGTCGTTCTCATTCCTTTTGTAAAGTGACAGCTTGAAATTTGTCACGCAGTTACTATCTCTCTGGTCTAATGACCCACTTGCAGCGAAATTAAATTAATCAATCAAACAAGAGATCGTTTTCAACGTTTATCCTTTTTATACGACACCAGCCCAATAATTTGACACCAGTGACATCCCATTTCATGTGGTTTTGTCCACCTTGTTCTGTTTGCCTCGATATTACGCTGGCGTGGGTGTTTATTTAACCCAGTGACCTCTATTGAAGGGGAATATCAATGCCAAGGGGTGATGTGAGTAAAAATGAGGGGATTTTAAGTGATTTTGGAGCCACGGCTCTGAATGAGAAGGAAGAGAGAGAGAGAGTGCTCTCTTTCTGAGGTCTCAAAAGCACAACGCTCATCTCTGCTGTTATTACTCTGTCCAGAGGTGTGCCAGCAATATTTGTAGTTTGCACAAACACCCTTGTCCTCACACCGTCTCGCTCTCTCTCTCTCTCTCTCTCTCTCTCTCTCTTTTACATTTTCTGCCTCTGTGCTTTCATGTCCTAATCTTTATTCATGGCAGTTTTAAAACTACACAAATCAGAATTCTAGTAGATTTTAATCAGGGTGGATTTAAATTGAATATATTTAAATTGAAAACTATTTAAATTGACACTATATTTAAATTGAAACCTGGCCAGGGACCAGAATCGGACGATTTTCCACATGCTCGGCCTGGACTGGTGACCGTATAAATTGATCATAAAACTATTATGTTAAAGGGTTAGTTCACGCAAAAATGAAAATTCTGTCATTAATTACTGACCCTCATGTCGTTGGACACCCGTCAGACCTCCGTTCATCTTCAGACACAAATGAAGATATTTTAGTGTAAATCTGATGGCTCTGAAAGGCCTCCATTGGCTCAATGCACTTTACACTCTCAAGACCCTTAAAAGACACTAAAGACTAAAGTTACAAAGTCCATCTCACTACAGCGGCTCTACAATAATTTTATGAAGAGGCGAGAATAGTTTTTGTGCGCAAAAAACCCCTAAATAACGACTTATATAGTGATGACGATTTCAAAACACAACCTCATGAAGCTTCGAAGCGTTATGAATCAGTGAGTCGAATCATGATTCGCGTGTCAAACCGCCAAACTGCTGAAATTTGGCGATTCAAACTGCTGAATCGACTCACTGATTCATAACGCTTCGAAGCTTCATGAGGCCGTGTTTTGAAGTCGTCATCACTATATAAGTCGTTATTTAGGGTTTTTTTTGCGCACAAATCTATTCTCGTCACTCCATAAAGTTATTGTAGAGCCGCTGTAGTGAGATGGACTTTGTAACGACGTCTTTAGTGCCTTTTAAGGGTCTTGAGAGTGAACCGTGCATTGAGCCAATGGAGGCCTTTCAGAGCCATCAGATTTACACTAAAATATCTTCATTTGTGTCTGAAGATGAACGGAGGTCTGACGGGTGTCCAACGACATGAGGGGAAGTAATTAATGACAGAATTTACATTTTTTTTTTGGGTGAACTAACCCTTTAAGAGTGAATTTCTCTGCAAAACCATTCGTACGAGCAGGGTCGTAATCACCATAGACATCTCCCTGAATAATTAGAAATAGGCAAATTGACCCCCCCAATATTTGATATTCTTGATGCTGCTCTGCTGTACTCCAATATAGGGGTCGACCGATATGGATTTTTTAGTGCCGATACCGATTTTTTCCATCAGCCTTAGCCGATGAGCGATACGAGCTGCTGATTTTCTTGAGCCGATATTTGGAGCCGATACTGCTTTTGCTACCTCAATTTACATCATAAAAATGACACTATGATCAGGATGATAACAATTTAAAATGTACAATTTAAAAAAAGAACATTTATTGAACAAAAAAAAACAATATTTAACAAATAGTAAAAACAGGTAAGGTAGAACAAGAAGTTTAGTGGTGAAAATAAATTCTGAAAATAAATATTTAAGCATAAATAAAATAATTACACTATTGCACACAGTATCAACAAGCAAGCAGAATAATAAAGTGCACACTGACTGTACTATACTTCATTTTAAAACTATTTACAACCTAGTCATTTAATGGTTACCCTCTAAAAAATGCTAACCCAGCAATTGGGTTGTTTTGACCCAGAGGTTGGGTTAAATGTTTGCTTAAAACAACCCAATCGCTGGGTTAAAACTACCAGTCACTGATGGCCAGTTAATTGACCCATAAATTATACAGGAAGTACTTAAGGCTTCACTTAGAGGGATGGTACATTCTGTGTACTTTCCTGGTATATTGTGAGAGCTGCTATTTTCCTTCTTGAAAATGTTCACGCAAAAATGTAAAGACCTCTCAAGATGACCCTTGTGTGTATATTATGGGAGTCTCAACCTCTATTGCTTCCCTAATTCCCCCTGAAACGTCTTTCTGGACTTCTTATGAAAGACAGTGTTTTCTTAATTCATCAAGATAATCGCTGTTTGTTTATACTAACTGAGCATAATGTGCACTGTGAGACTTTCTCTTAGAGGAAACGCGTTTGCAATTTATGAACTTAATACCTGATTTAATCAGCTTTAATCAGCAGAGTATTCGTACGCACCAGCTATAAACAGAAATCTGCTGACCAATTTTCAATAAATTCATAATTGCAAAGGTCAGAACTGTGTGAGTGTCGCTTCTTTTTTAATGGTATTTGTTCCCATTTGGAAGTTGCTACTGTAAAGTTAGTTCTGTATATGACTTTTATGATGTCCCATTGTTTGATGTTTTGTCATCTTGCTTTCTCTTTCAGCTCTTCATGCAGATCGATGCTTTGTATCCACGCAGATTTGGAACCTGGAGCGACTACGCCAAACAATACTGCAACGCACATTACAAGTAAAAACCTTTATTTTTTCACACAAATTAGTCTCAAATGCGCACTTCAGAATTTCGGACAGCTGGATTTGACTGAGTCTGCAAGGTTTGTGAAATTAAATGTCTATTAGATATTCAAAGATTTGTTTAATTGTTAAAGGAACACGCCACTATTTTTGAAAATAGGCTCATTTTCCGACTCCCCTAGAGTTAAACAGTTGAGTTTGACCGTTTTCTAATCCATTCAGCCGATCTCCGGGTCTGCACTTTTAGCATAGCTTAGCATAGATCATTGAATCTGATTAGACCGTTAGCATCTCGCTCAAAAATTACCAAAGAGTTTGGATATTTTTTCTATTTAAGACTTTTGTGTTGATCCATCGTGTGCTAAGACCGACGGAAAATGAGAAGTTGTGATTTTCTAGGCCGATATGGCAGGAACTATACTCTCATTCCTGCGTAATAATCAAGAGCTGTGAGCCGCCCCATGAGTGCAGCGGCGCAATGATATTACACATCAGTTGAATATTCCTGATATTTTAATTATCATTCATTTTAATTATATTTTCAGTATTTCACGAAATTTACTTGTCAACGTCCATCTTAGATATTTTTTCACTTTTTTTTATCATAGTGCATTCTGGGATTGTTTTCTCTGACTGCGTTCGCACCAGACGCGACTTGCACGAATAAATCGCGCTATTCGCGCGTAGTTGGACGCTTGAACATTTTGAGTTTACTCGCTTCATTCGCGCGTGACATTCACTTCACAACAGACGTGAATTCGCGTCATGGGAGGGGCTTCTGCCAGCAGCTCGTCTCGTTACAAAATGGCTGACATGGATTGTTTTAAAATACGGCAAATAAACTCAATTATTTGATTGTAAATGTATATATATTGTAGGGCTGTCAAAAGATTAATCGCGATTAATCGCATCCAAAATAAAAGTTTGTGTTTACATAATATATGTGTGTGTACTCTGTTAATTATTATTTATATATAAATACACACACATTCATGTATATTTCTAAGAAATATTTGCATGTATATACTGTATATACATTTATATAATCTATAATATATATATAAATCTAAATGTTTTATATATAAAAAATATACATGCTTGTGTGTGTATTTATATATAAATAATAATTAACAGAGTACACACACATATATTATGTAAACACAAACTTTTATTTTGGATGCGATTAATCGCGATTAATCTTTTGACAGCCCTAATATATTTTATATATATAGTTGTCCTTATGCAAGATCCTTTTTATTCCTGTTTCTATAAAGTATGAAGACGTGTCGTACAGCTCCGGGTATCCAGATATGATTTTCTCCTCATTGTTGTCACTACTAGAGCAAGCTCCTGATTGGTTAACACGGCGCGAATATCCGCCAAAGTTCAGATTTTTCAACTCGAGCGAATCGCGCGTCAAACGCAAAAAATGTCATTCGCGCAAAACGCGTCTTTGCATTGACTTAACATGTAAATCACTTAATTCGTGTCTGGTGTGAACGCACCATGAGTATACATGTGACACTAACTTAAAATTTGGTAAAGAAAATAGGGATGGACGATATATCGGCCACCATATCGGTTATATTTTCATTTTAATGTTATCATTATCAGTGTTTGGGAAAGTTACTTTGAAAAGTAATTAATTACAATATTGCATTACTCCCTTAAAAAGTAGCTAATTGAGTTACTTAGTTACTTACTTCAAGAAAAGTAATGCGTTACGTTACTTTTGCGTTACTTTTTCTCACCTGCGCTGGGCTTGTTTTTTGTTTTTTTTTCTATTTTGTGCAAATGTACAGACCTCTTCACACCAAAACTTAAAAAATAAGCCTCAGGCTGAGGTAAAAATGCAAATTCAAACGTGTACAGTAGAGGGCGCAGTAGGGCTGTGCAATTAATTGAATTTCGATTTCGATTTCGGCTCCCAACGATCACCAAAATAGTACAATCGAGAAAAAACGATTATTTTGCCATGTTCAGTTTTGCAAGAACACTCTTATTTTGTCTTGCGTTCTGAATGAAACGCGCACGCGCACATCCGCCCCTCCCGAAGCCACAAACTCTCAGGTCGTGAGTCTCGTGACTCGTGTGCATATCATCCGCTGGAATTTAAAAACTCTGCGCGAGTAAAGATGGCAGAAGGAGGGCAGTTACAGCAGCGTTTGGTGAGCAAAAAAGGCAAAACCAACTCCGTTGTCTGGGAACAGTTTGGCTTCGAGGAATCAGACGACGAGCAAGAAACATGCTACGTGCAAGATTTGCTACATGGTAGTGACTGCAACGCAAGGGAACACCACGAATTTGTTTAACCACTTGAAAATTAAACACAGAGTGACCTATGACAATCTAATAAAGAAACAAAAACTGACGAGAGCAGGGGTGCCGTGTAAACGTCCTTTTTTTTCCTTCATATTTTTCAAATTCTCTCTTTGTAAACGTTGTTCAATGCATGCGAGTGCTGCCGTATGTTTGAATATGACGAGTCATTTTCGCCGTCCTCACCCGGGTTTAGTGCCAGAAGACGCGAATGAGAAGTCACGCGTGCTGTGAGAAAATGTGTGTCTGTGCGCTCATCCGAGAGCGCGCACACGTCTCACAGCGCGCAAATATTGAGTTCTCTTTCAAGTCTAGCTCTTGAACGGACAAACTCACACAAAAAGTATGTCAACGTCCATCTTGATGAGTATTCTAGCAGACATAGTCTGTGTATGCCTTAAGTAAACTTTATACAGTCGAGAAAGACGACGCATATCCGAGCATTAGGTCTTAAAGGGGCAGTAGCTTTAGGTCTTAAAGGGGCAGTAGCCTTTACTGCTGTCTGTTTAGTCAAACAACAAAAGACAAGGACATCACTCACTGCTCTTGATTGAATAGCTTTAATCTTTAATTTATTCACTCAAATATGCAATGTTATTTTACATTTGATACATTTCTGTACCTGAAAACTAATGTTAGACATACCTGAAAAACCCGAAAAGCATAGCCGAACCATATTGTTGAGCTTATTTATTTGTGGTTATCATTTTTACTTGAATACTTTTATACTTTCATTTGAATATATGTTATATTATTTATTTTAATAGTTCAAAAAGTACAACAAATGTTACAATTTCAATTGAATTGTTGAAAGGTGTCTTTTTTAACAAATGCAACACATTCCCAAAGTCATGTGAAATAATCGTGTTACATAATCGTGATTTCAATATTGACCAAAATAATCGTGATTATGATTTTTTCCATAATCGAGCAGCCCTAGGGCGCAGCTCAAACAAACCTTTCAGATGTGCTGCCCATTCTGGGTAATGGAAGTATAGGTTGCAGGAGAAAAAAGTTTAACACTTACTTCACCAATAAAAACAAAAAAAATCTAAAAATTGTTTAACTGAATCATCGAAGGTCAGCAGCAAGACATTGGTCAATAAAGTCAGATTAAATGCATACAAATATTAGTTTTTTTAAAGGTGCACTTTTTTTTCGCCGGCTGCTATGACACTTGTTCACACTGCAGTGAGAGTAAAGCGCAAACCGAGGGGAACGCAGATATGATGTCATCGACAGGCCACGCCCTCACACGTCCCGGTTCCTCGGGTAAAATAGCATCTCACCATTTACAAATAGTTGGAAACATTTGGGATATTGTAAGTACTCAACTGAACAAAATATATAACACTGGCCTAGTGGTGTTTGGATATTTAACTGAAAAAAATGTACATAGTGCAGCTTTAATATTTAATTGTTGGAGGTTTAAATAGGATTTTACATTTGACCGATTTTATTCATTTTGAGGAGTACTGAATCTTTTTTTGTGCAAGTGAGATGAGTAAATGCTCACATTTAATAATCTCACTCTGCACTTACTCTCGATTTTTCTCAACATGGGAGAGCTGTCAGTCAAATAAATGTGAAAAAGTAACTTGTTGTAAATTTTAAAAGTAATCCATTACTTTACAAGTTACTTAAAAAAGTAGTACTAAAAGTTACTTGTATTGCGTTACCACAACACTGATCGTTATCGGCCCGAAACGAAAAGTTCCCCGATATATAAAAGCCGATAAATAATGTATTATTTCCTTCAGATGTGCACTGTTCACCATGATGGATTTGAATTATGATTGGATTTAGATTTATCAGCTAATATATCGGTTATCAGCGTTCAAATTTAAAGAATTATCGGTTATCACATCGGCCAACATTTTAATATCGGTGCATCTCTAAAATAAAATGTATTTTACACTGGTAACACACCTCTATGAAGGATTTAGATTTATCGGCTAATATATCGGTTATCAGCGTTCAAATTTAAAGAATTATCGGTTATCATATCGGCCAAAGTTTTCATATCGGTGCATCCCTAAAATAAAATGTATTTTACACTGGTAACACACCTCTATGAAGGATTTAGATTTATCGGCTAATATATCGGTTATCAGCATTGAAATTTAAAGAATTATCGGTTATCACATCGGCCAACATTTTAATATCGGTGCATCTCTAAAATAAAATGTATTTTACACTGGTAACACACCTCTATGAAGCTGAAATGTAGATAGCTGGCTAGGTTTTGGTGCAGAGCTAATTTGTTTATGTGTGTGTGTGCGGTAGCAACATTAATATGAGTTGTGTCATGAAGATGAGTGGTGTTCAGAACATCTGAGAGGAGATTTGTCCCTCTGTTCCTCTTATCAAATCTACAGAGGAGAAATGAAACGACAGCGATTCACACAAGGGTCTCCGAGTACAAATTAATCTACCGAGGAAAACGCTCTGCCACTCGAAAGCGTGCACACAAGTTCCTGTCAATCATTCGTATACGCTGCAGTAAATATAAAATATTCATCGTTAAATCTCTCGCACACACACATTTGGGACGGAAAAGGGCTCATTACAATGATAATACCTGAGGATTGTGGTGAGATGAGGTGGATATACAGCAAAAGTGTGTTTACTTGTGCAGGTTTTTCGGGGCCAGGCGTCAGTGGGACTGTCGCGGCGCTTCTCATCTGGACGAGTTACACCAACGTCTGAGTGAGATTATGATTCGTAGACTGAAGAATCAGGTGCTGACTCAACTGCCACCCAAAATACGTCAGCGAATTCCCTTCGACCTTCCCAAAGATGCCGCCAAGGTATGCAGTGAACGTTTGGAAACCAGTTTCTCAGCTTCCCACAGCTTCACACAATATAAACACGTGTCACCATATTATTGTTATTATTATTATTTTTTTTACTGTTTTTTACTACCAAGTTACAACCATGGTACATGGATTTCAGTGGCATGGTAAAAACTGTAATTATTCTAAATTATAATTCTAAAACATTTTATACTTTCCTTTTTACTAGTAATTCAAGTAATAATACCGTAAATCTAAAAATAGTTTGAAGGAATAAAAAAAAAACATATATATAAATGTGTGTGTGTATGTATGTATGTATGTATGTATGTATGTATATGTATATATATATATGTATGTTTTTATTTAGATAATAATTTCACCTGCATAAAACGAAAAACAATAATGGCTATTTTTATATAATTCCTGTGCAGTTTATATATATATATATGCATTAATTTGACTAGTAATTTAATTAATAATACCTTAAATCTGAAACTTGTATTAAACAAAAATAAAAACAAATGTTTTTAAAAAATATATATAATTTCTGCATAGTTTATGTATGCATTAAGTGTACTAGAAATGTAATTAATAATATCTTAAATCTAAAATAGTTTGAAGAAAAACCTTCATAAAAGAACATTTAAAAAGAAAAACAATAACGATTACAAAAAACAACATTTTTAAATTTATGAATTGATTTAAAAAAAAAATGTAAACATTAATTTCACTAGTAATTCAAGTAATAATACCTTAAATCTAAAAATAGTTTGAATGAAAAAAAAAAAAAAATAATAATATATATAAAAATGTTTTTTATTTATATAATAATTTCAGCTGCATAAAACAAAATAAAAATGAAAAACAATACTGGCTATTTTTATATAATTCCTGTGCAGTTTATATATATGCATTCATTTTACTAGAAATGTTATTAATAATACCTTAAATCTAAAAATAGTTGAAGGAAAAACCTGCAAAAAACAAAATTTAAAAAGAAAAACAATAACGATTACAAAAAACAACATTTGTAAATTTATGAATTGATTTAAAAAAAAATTTAA
>NC_137120.1:39543583-39751083 GCF_949357685.1 Gobio gobio
TTGTTCTTCTGTTTATCTATCTGTCTGTTTGTCTGTCTGTCTGTCTGTCTGTCTGACTCTGTCTGTTCTTCTGTCTGTCTATCTGTGTCTATCTATCTGTCTGTCTATCTATCTGTCTGTTCTTCTATCTATCTATCTATCTATCTATCTATCTATCTATCTATCTATCTATCTATCTATCTATCTATCTATCTATCTATCTATCTATCTATCTATCTATCTATCTATCTATCTGTTCTTATGTCTGTCTGTCTATCTGTTTTTCTGTCTGTCTGTCTATCTGTTTTTCTGTCTGTCTCTCTGTCTGTCTATCTATCTATCTATCTATCTATCTATCTATCTATCTATCTATCTATCTATCTATCTATCTATCTATCTATCTATCTATCTATCTATCTATCTATCTATCTATCTATCTATCTATCTATCTATCTATCTATCTGTTCTTATGTCTGTCTGTCTATCTGTTTTTCTGTCTGTCTGTCTATCTGTTCGTCTGTCTGTCTGTCTGTCTGTCTGTCTATCTATCTATCTATCTATCTATCTATCTATCTATCTATCTATCTATCTATCTATCTATCTGTTCTTATGTCTGTCTGTCTATCTGTTTTTCTGTCTGTCTGTCTATCTGTTCGTCTGTCTGTCTGTCTGTCTTTCTGTCTATCTGTCTGTCTCTCTGTCTGTTCATCCATCCATCCATCCATCCATCCATCCATCCATCCATCCATCCATCCATCCATCTATCTGTTCTGTGATTGCCGTAACTCTTAGTGGTCGTTGCATCACTCGGCCCAACTTTAACGTCACAATTCGGTCAATAAAGTGTGTCCGCGCAGTTTTGTCGTTCGTTCTTCCCGAACTACAACCTCTTTATATCGTCCTCTGAGCACAGCGTGTGTCTTGAATGAATCTTTCCACCGTGTGTGTGTGTGTGTTTCTTCTTTTAATTTGTCAAACCCGTGTGTTCTGGCCCCTGCTGCTCTAGTCCTGCTCGCTCTTTCATGTATTGTTTGCCGCTGAGATGATTTCCTCTCGCTCTCTCGGGGCAGAAATGTGCGGTGTCAGGAATGGTGTCACTTTTTGAAATCGCTGTTTTTTTGCCAAGTGAAAATGAGTGAACCGCACGTACACTTGAGGCTGTAAAAAAAGCCTTTGCGCTCCTTCACAGACAGTTTTGGGCGCCAATTAGGCGATATTAAAAAGGCAAAACTCTCCAGTAATGAGAAACCGGAGCGCAGCTTTGAAACTCAGGAAAAGCGGACTCGCAAACGACTCGATACGCTGCTCGTTTAACAAGTAATGGGCATTAGCCGTCGAGTTCATCTCAAAGTTTAAGGATTTTGACATGTTTCATGTCTTTTTTTATTATTTGGAGAGGGAAAAGCAGGTACATTTGGGATTAAACTCTGGCCAAACTGAGCCGCTTTAAGTGTGTAAATCACAGCAGTTGTGAAACACGGAGACTGCAGTATTATAAAATACACCAATGTCTTATAAATAATTATATTAATGACTAGATTTTTACTGAAGCTGCTAGGAGGATTGCCAGGGCATTGCTATGTGGTTGCTAGGGTGGGCTGTATCACACGCACGCACGCACGCACACAGGTTTGTTTTGCTATCTAAGTGACAACATTCCATAGGGGTAATGTTTTTATACTGTACAAACTGTACATTCTATCCCCGTACACTATCCATCTCACACACACACACACACACACACACACACACACACACACACACACACACACACACACACACACACACACACACACTACCCCTAAACCTACCCATCACACACACAACCTACCCATCACACACACTACCCCACCCCTAAACCTACCCCACACACACACACACACACACTACCCCTAAACCTACCCATCACACACACACACACACACACACACACACACACACACACACACACACACACACACACACTACCCCTAAACCTACCCATCACACACACACTAACCCTAAACCTACCCTACACACACACACACTACCCCGAAACCAACCCAACACACACCCTAAACCTACCCAACACACACACACACAACCCCTAAACCTACCCATCACACACACACACACACAACCCCTAAACCTACCCATCACACACACACACACACAACCCCTAAACCTACCCATCACACACACACACACACAACCCCTAAACCTACCCATCACAGGAAACATTAAGCATTTTTAAATTTTTAATACAACACTGTTTAGTGTGTTTCTAAAGCTAAAAATAGGAACATCAGTTCCTAAATTCTGATTGGTTGGGCAAGGCAGACGTTTGGCCCGCGCTTCAGGTGTGTGTGCACAGATAACAGCGCCTGAGTCCCGGTTTTCTCCTTCCGCATTTAAAATCGTTTGAATGTGTAAATTAACAAGACAAAACACGACACCACACACATTTATGTTACAAATGCTGTTCTTTTGACTTTAATTCTTTAATTTTCTATATATCAAAGAATAAAATGTATCATGGTTTCCTCAAAAAAAAACTGTTTTTGATAGTAGAAATAAATGTTTCTGGAGCAAATCAGCATATTATAATGATTTCTGAAGGAAAATGTGACAAAAACTGAAGTAATGATGCTGAAAATGTAATGCTATTAGTATTTTACTGTATTTTTGGTCAAATAAATGCAGCTTTTTTGAGCACGAGCAAACATTTGATCAGTAGTGTATATAAATTATTCATTTTATAATTAATTTAGCGTCATATTAGTCCCTAAATGGGACATTTTATCCTCATAACGTAGGGTTTACCCAGACCACACACACATTTATAATGTTACAAATGCTGTTCTTTTGACTTTAATTCTTTAATTTTCTATATATCAAAGAATCTAATGTATCATGGTTTCCTCCAAAAAAACTGTTTTTGATAGTAGAAATAAATTTTTCTGGAGCAAATCAGCTTGTTATAATGATTTCTGAAGGAAAATGTGACGACAAACTGAAGTAATGTACACATTTTTTAAAAATACTATTAGTATTTCACAATTTTACTGTATTTTTGGTCAAATAAATGCAGCTTTGTTGAGCACGAGCAAACATTTGATCAGTAGTGTATATACACTCACCTAAAGGATTATTAGGAACACCTGTTCAATTTCTCATTAATGCAATTATCTAATCAACCAATCACATGGCAGTTGCTTCAATGCATTTAGAGGTCAAGACAATCTCCTGAACTCCACACTGAATGTCGGAATGGGAAAGAAAGGTGATTTAAGCAATTTTGAGCGTGGCATGGTTGTTGGAGCCAGACGGGCCGGTCTGAGTATTTCACAATCTGCTCAGTTACTGGGATTTTCACGCACAACCATTTCTAGGGTTTACAAAGAATGGTGTGAAAAGGGAAAAACATCCAGTATGCGGCAGTCCTGTGGGAGAAAATGCCTTGTTGATGCTAGAGGTCAGAGGAGAATGGGCGACTGATTCAAGCTGATAGAAGAGCAACTTTGACTGAAATAACCACTCGTTACAACCGAGGTATGCAGCGAAGCATTTGTGAAGCCACAACACACACAACCTTGAGGCGGATGGACTACAACAGCAGAAGACCCCACCGGGTACCACTCATCTCCACTACAAATAGGAAAAAGAGGCGACAATTTGCACAAGCTCACCAAAATTGGACAGTTGAAGACTGAAGGTCTGATGAGTCTGGATTTCTGTTGAGACATTCAGATGGTAGAGTCAGAATTTGGCGTAAACAGAATGAGAACATGGATCCATCATGCCTTGTTCCCACTGTGCAGGCTGGTGGTGGTGGTGTAATGGTGTGGGGGATGTTTTCTTGGCACACTTTAGGCCCCTTAGTGCCAATTGGGCATGGTTTAAATGCCACGGCCTACCTGAGCATTGTTTCTGACCATGTCCATCCCTTTATGAGCACCATGTCCCCATCCTCTGATGGCTACTTCCAGCAGGATAATGCAGCGTCACAAAGCTCCAATCATTTCAAATTGGTTTCTTGAACATGACAATGAGTTCACTGAACTAAAATGGCCGCCACAGTCCCCAGATCTCAACCCAATAGAGCATCTTTGGGATGTGGTGGAACGGGAGCTTCGAGCCCTGGATGTGCATCCCACAAATCTCCATCAACTGCAAGATGCTCTCCTATCAATATGGGCCAACATTTCTAAAGAATGCTTTCAGCAGCTTGTTGAATCAATGCCACGTAGAATTAAGGCAGTTCTGAAGGCGAAAGGGTCAAACACAGTATTAGTGTGTGTTCCTAATAATCCTTTAGGTGAGTGTATATTATCCATTTTATAATCAATTAAGCGTCATATTAGTCCCTAAATGCCATTTCCTGGCTGGATCACGATGTGTTTTCTTTATTTGGTTCTTTATTTCCGTTTCTCTCAGGCCGGAGCGGTGAAAGACTATATAAAGATGATGCTGGAGACGGAGCAGCTGAAGTTTCTGGTCTTTGCTCATCATCTCAGCATGCTGCAGGCGTGTACTGAGGCTGTCATCGAGGCCAAGGTAGGTGTGTGTGTGTGTGTGTGCGTTGAGACTCTAGTGAAAGCAAAAGTATGTCAGCACCTCAACACTGTTCATTAAATCAGCCAGCAGCAGAGCCTGTCACAACGCCATCCCAACACACACACACTGACCCATTCAGAGAGAGAAAGAGAGGTGTGTATTTGTGTGTGTGTGTGAGCTGAATGAGAGATAAGGCCAAAAAAAGTGTTTGTGTGAAAGAGAAAAAACCGAATGAAAGGGCCTGACAGGACTAAAGGAGGTGAAGGAGAGCGTGTTGATTCCCTGGGTAGAGTGCATTCTTTGCTTTAACACATTCCCTCAGTAGGGCACTGGTTCATTCTTTCGCCAAAAGAATGGCTCAGAGTCTCGCTGTCAATCTAGTGAGTCTGTGTATTTGAACTATATATTACATATAAAATGTTATATTTAGAAAAAAGTCATTGCAAAACGTCAATTCAGTTCTAAAGCTAAATTACTTTATTCTGATGAACAGAATTACTGACGTTTTGAATATCGTGCCATTGGAAAGATTCATAAAAGTATAATATAAATCGTCCATTCGGCTCGTGCACTATATTATTATCTTATGAAATCATCCTAGTGGGGTAACGATGTCTGATTCATGAATTAAACACTCTTTTGTGTCGGATCTTTGATTCAGTGAGTAGACTGATTTTGTGAACTGAATCAAACAAATCTGTATTTTTTTCTTTTGCTAAAAAGTGAGTTGAGTCCGAGAAGCAGATCAGGGGCCGGATTCACGAAACATTCTTAAGAATTTAATTCTTCTTAACTGACTATTTCTACTGCAACTTCCAATTGCATGGAAGCGCTGTACGCTACTGTGATTATTATTAGTGATGCACCGAAATGAAAATTCTGGGCCGAAACCGAAAATTTAGGATGCACTTGGTCGAAAACCGAAACTGAAGCCGAAAATGGCTTCTTTTAAAAACTTATATATATATATATATATATATATATATATATATAAATTGCTTGAATTTAATGGATCTGAAATGAAAAAATCACGAACCAATAGAATAATCAAACTTTTATTAAGTTACATAACAAAACCTAAAATATTTTTAACAATAAATATAAATAATAATACCAAATTATATTATTCTTTAAGTTTTATGTTCCATCAAATAAAATAGTTTTTTAACAGTTATCACACACAATTATCTGAATAACTGCACACAAAATCACAGAATGGTTCTCATTAAGAACATGGGATGCTGCACTGAATAGTCTCTCACTGTCTGTCACTGTTCTCCGGGACAAATGGCATTTGGGGGGTAAAATATGTGTTTTTTTGGCAGGGTTGCCTGCTAAAATTTGCATTCCTGGGTCTAAATATCACATAATTGGGGTCGCTTCAACCCGCGGACATGGAAAAACATCCCGCAGGAAAACCGCGGACTTCGCAACACTGCTTGGGGCAGATAAATAACCTGCGTGCAATCCGCGCAAGCAATGGAAAGCGGCCTTCGTTCGCGCGCCAGTTGTCAAGGGGATTGTCGCTTCTGGCAATGGGTAGTTCAGCTGGAAACTTTTACGTTTTCGGCAGTTTTTTTTATTTCGGCCAGAAAACCGATAATGCCATTTTCGGCCAAACATTTTCGGCGGCCGAACATTTTCGGTGCACCCCTAATTATTATGACAGCAAACACCAAACTATTACTACTTGGATACACTTTTCGGGTCTAATCAAGTATATTTAGGTATATAACGGTCCTGGTTCTCACTTTATTGATGAGCATGAATTGTAGTTTGCGAGTAAAGCTGCAAATTCCTCCATCAAAGTCAGCTGTCTCCGTAATAATCTTCTGATACGTGCAGTGCAGTCAAGTGAAAATCGCTGCGCGGCATAAATGATAAATCTTTTAGGCAGTCTATTAGCGAAAGCGCTTCTTCAAAACAAAAAGTGAATGTCGTAAGTGTGCTCCGGCCCAGTACGTTAAGTGCAATGTGAATGCGGGCCAGTAGGGGAGTGGGGCAACCGTGCCTAGTGTGAGTACACCCTAAGAAAAAAATAAGAATATTTTGTATTCTCAAAAACTTTTCTTAAGAATGTTCTTATCTTTTTTCTTAAGATTGCTCTTAAGATTACATTTTAGAAATATTCATATTCCCGAAAAGAATGTTCTTAAAAAGAATCGTAAATAACTTCTTAAAGTTACCTCCAACCTATCTTAAATACCCAAATGTAAGATGCATAGTGAATTTATTGGGTTGTTTCAATTATTAACCATTACAACATAACAGTAGCTAGTTAAATATAATATATAGTACTAATAGTACTATGAAAAATGGACGAGTACTGTGAAGTGACACGGATCGATCATTTACACGTTTATGATGCGCTCACTCAAGCTAGAACTAGAGCGGCAGCACAACACACACACACACACACACACACCGGATGCATTCACTCTAGAGAGAGTGCAAAAGGCCGAGTGCAAATGAAAGGGAAAGTCAAGACCGCTGCATCTTGAGACAGGCTCTTTGAAAATAAAGATTTTAACGACACGGCACATTAAAAACACGACATTGAGTGATTAACTCCCGTCAAGCCAGTCACAACGAAAATAGTCTGCACACTTATTATGATATCTACGGTAATCTGCTGGCAGCGCAAAAAGACGGGCTTTAAGGTGTTTTTCATTCAGCGAGTCTTCAGCAATACCCACATTTCATTAAAGGGGTGGTTGCATGCAATTTAACTTTTTTAACTTTAGTTAGTGTGTAATGTTGCTGCTTGAGCATAAACAGTATCTGCAAAGTTACAGCGCTGAAAGTAAAATGCAAACGGAGATATTGTCTTTTAAAGTTATGGCAGTTTATTGCCTACAAAAACGGCCGGTTTGGACTACAACAAGCTTCTTCCCGGGTTGGTGACATCATAAACACCTGCTATTAACAAACACTGCCCCCGCGAACACGCAACAAAGTGTGCGAGGCCACGTCGCAGTTATTACGAAAGAGAGAGAGCTGTTGCAGAACTACAAACTACATGTGGCCATCTAACCAATCTAAGACCATTGCGTTTTTCGGAGGGATGGGCTTCACAGAAGCAGGAAGCAAACGAGCCGTTCAAAGGACAGTGGAGACAGCGGTATGGAATTAAGGTAAAATATAAGAAAAATACGGCGTTTAAAAAAAAAAGAAGTATTAAGACATGTTATACTGCGCCCCATAAACACAACCAAGCCTAGAAAAAAAACACGGAACCACCCCTTAAAATAACACCTTTTATTTTCTTCTTAAGTAAAAAATTAAGATATAAAATATTTGAGAATTGCACTTAGGAAAATCCTTACGAACTTCTTTCTTAAGAAGATTTTTGTGAATCCGTCCGGTTGGAAATGAATCGTTCAGAGTTGTTTTGTGAACTGGATCAAGTTATTCAGTAATATTTCCTCCATTAAAATTGTGTTGCGTTTGAGAACCTGATTAGTCCCCCTCAAGTCGGCGGTCGCTTTTTTTCTTATCAGTGCCAAAGAGACTCAAATAACTCTGTCGTTTTTTTATCATTCAGGTAAGTGTTATACATCATTATAATCTGTTAAGTTTGTGCAGTCACAATAAAAACAAAATGATTTGCTTTTTGCCAAATAAAGAAAACACACATGATGCGCGATCAGCAGCCTCTCTCTCAAAGACATTCATTCAGATAGTCTTCAGAAAAGGAACTCTAGCTTAGTGAATACTTGTCTCACAAACATGAGACATATGTCTAAAGAAACGCTGAAATTCAGGTTTTAAATAATGTAAACCAAATCGAAAACAAATATTCTTGGTTTATGTAATCTGTTTGAAAAGAGAGATGATCGCGCGCTCTTTCAGATTCAAATACTGACGAGCAGGAAGCAAACGAGCCGTTCAAAGGACAGTGGAGACAGCGGTGTGGAATAAAGGTAAAATATAAGAAAAATACGGCGTTTTTAAAAAAAAAGAAGTATTAAGACATCTAATGCTGCGTTCACACCAAACGCGAATAGAGCGTCTGGCGCAAGTGATTTCAATGTTAAGTCAATGGAAAGGCGCGTTGACGCGCGTCTGGAGGTCTCGCGGCGCGTTTTGCGCGGCGCGAAGTACGCGAATCCGCCTCGCGCGAATGGCGCAAATTGGACGCAAATTGAGCGGCTTGCGCGATACGCGCGTTACACGCGAATGGTGCTATTGTGCATTCACGCGTTTGAAGCGAATTCGCGTCCGACGCCCGAGTTGAACATTTTTAACTTTGGCGTCAATTCGCGCCGCATTAACCAATCAGGAGCCTGCTTGCTGCTGTCACGTGGTAAAGTGACGTGTATGAGAAACCCTGCATAAATTAAAAATAGTACTATTGTGTCACAAAATGTAGTTTTAAGACTTTTTCAGGTGGGAATGTAGTTGTTTAAAGCTCAAATCTGTGGTTTATTTATAAAGAGAGCGCCTGTTTAAAAAAATAATCTTGTGTTTTTGGAGTTGTGAGATCCAGGCAATCACCGGGCAATCACCGCTCATTAACCCCGGCGAGAGCAGCCTTTCCTCGGCCAGTCCTTCTGGCGTCTGCCGCTGGCTCTGATGTCCTGTAGTGGTTCGTTTTGTGTAGATTTAACGGCCGAGCTTTGCTCTCATGAATCTATAATTTGTTGTCTGCCAAATCGTTTTGACTGAGGGCAAAGAGAAGTTTCATAACTTTATATTTTAAGGATATTTAAATATACATGTAGTGAAGATAATGTACAGTTGCCTGGACCACATTTGTGTGGCTATTAATGCTTAATATATATGTTTAGGGTTGGGCATCGTTTTGATTTGAACGATTCTGATTCCGATTCCGATTCTTAGTTTCGATTACGGTTCTTTTCGATTCTCGATTCCGATTCTTTGAGGGGTGGAGTCACAACATGTCACAGGCTCATTTCACAGAGGAAAATTGTATTTTGATTCAATAATGAGTTTTAGTTTTGGGACTTTCTCCGCTGGCATTTTCACTTGCTTTGCTGCAAAGGTGAATGGAGTTCCACACCGAGTCCCGGTTTAACAATAGCATTAACAGCAGTCATTAGGACTGCTACTAGCGTGGGCAATTTGCGTATAGCTACATTTATCTACGAGGGGGAAAAATAATTTCAGTAACGTTGTTGTTCACCACAATTCGCAATTTGGTCAAGGGGTTTACACTACAATCACTTACCTGATTATGATGAGGTGGGATAATGTTAGTTCACCCTGAAATGAAAATAAAGCCATCTTTTACTCACCCAGCTGTTGTTCAAATGCGCGTGTTCCAGTGTGTGCGCACTCCAAGCCGCAGTAGCCTCGTGCAATATTGTCATGACAACCGGTACACAATATTCACTTAAGGAGGTTATATTATTAGTATTATTTCTTATCATATACGTTATAGAAAAGACGAGAATCGCGTTTTTTTCTATTGAGCTTGATTTCTCAAAATGGTGCGCGCGCGTGTGTGTGTGTGTGTGTGTGTGTGTGTGTGCTTATCGTGGGTGCAATGACAACAGTGCGAGTTATTATAGTAGGCATGAGCACCGGCGGCTGCTGACGGCTCATAGTGTACACAGAGGAGCGCGCTCAGAGTAACGGCCGAGCTCAGTGTTTTGACTGAATAATACGGTTTCTTTCTCGCAAAACCTATAGTGTGCCCACTGAACACTTTCCATATGGCGCGCGTCTCCCTGTATCGTTGCGTGATACATTTGTTTACTTTTTGTAATGTTTTAGCTGATCGCCATTCACTGCCATAATAGGAAGGAGCGCGTGCAGGAACAGTATTTTAAATGTCATAGGACATAGGGCACTGGGACAACATCAGGGTAAGTAAAAGAAGGCTTTATTTTCATTTCAGGGTGAACTATCCCGTTAATAACGTTGGTTAGCGCAGGGTTGCCCGAGGGACAGACCTGCGCAGCATTTCAAACACGCTACACTCGTTAATTTATAGCTACACCACATATTTGTAGTGCATCCTCCCGTGCAAGAAATAAGTTTGTCATGTGTTGCACTGTGCCGACCCAGGTTTTTTTTTTTTTAGTGAAATAAAGCCACACTTTTGAGCGCCGCTTACCGTGCTCCATGGCTGCAACAGAACAAACGGGCGCGGCAAGCACTTCCGAAAACTTGCGCGTTTGGAACCGATGATCGGAATCGAAAACAAAATTTCTAAACGATTCCAATGGCATCGTTATTTTTTAAACGGTTCCAAGTTGGAACCGGTTCTCGATGCCCAACCCTATATATGTTTAATGAAAATGTAAAGAGGCAGAGTGGTGTTTTATGACATATTTCTCCTGGAGTGCCTTGAACGCGCGTCAATTTCGCTTCCAGCGCTCAATTTCTACGCGCGTCCAATTCTCTGCGGACACGCGAATGCATTCAAAATGTTCGCGCGTGAAACTAGATGCGGTAGACGCGATTTTGACGCTCAATTCGCGTTTGGTGTGAACGCAGCATTATACTGCGCCCCATAAACACAACCAAGCCTAGAAAAAAAACACGGAACCACCCCTTTAAAATAACACCAAATAACACCTTTCATTTTCTTCTTAAGTAAAAATTAAGATGTTCTTAAGAAAATATTTGAGAATTGCACTTAGAAAAATCCCACACATCAACACCCACACATCAACTCATACAAACACATCTAGTGAAGCGCTGTAACGTTACTTCAGCTACATTGTTTTGAGACGCGTTGAGGAATAATTCACCTCATGAAAAGCTCTCAGTTTATAGGGTTATGGAAACAGCATGGAAATAAAAACTATTCAAATGTTTTGCTCCATTATTTGGCTTCGATCTTTAGATTTGAATCCACAAAACGTTCTGAGTGATTCATTTACAAATCGAACTGATCAAGACTCTCTGACAACTTTGTTGTGACTCAGACCTGCACTTCTGAATCGTGTTGGCCCAAAACTTGCATTGCATCACTCGACAAATCCATTTTTGTTGCCTGACAGACACTTCATCAGAGCTGTTGATTCATCTTCCACCACGATATATTCTTTTTGTCCCTGTTCACACAGCCGCGCGCTAAAAACACTTTGCACCCTAAAGAGCGCGGCTGGTTGCCGACACGGTGTCTTCACAGATGTCTCACTGTTTTAATGAGAGCTTGTTTTGTCAATTTCCTCCTCTTTTTGGCCCCCAGCCCCCTCTCTTTTCCTCCATCTCTCTCACTTTCTTGTTTCGCTACTCTCTGGCCAGACGTTTGATCCCAGACACTGTGAAGATTTTCTTCCCTTTTTATCCGTCCTGCCGTTAATTGGTGCTTATGAATCTTCTGGGAAAGAGGGTGCCCCGCACCAGCAGGTGTGATCGCATGCGAAAGGGGCAGCGTATGCGCTCCCTACGTTCTCACACCTGTCATGCTCCTTGCACCCCGAGCGAGAGATGGGAAGAAATGTTTGGCAGGAAGCTAAAATTAACACGGGTGAGAAAAGTTCTGAAGTTCTGCCAGGCGGAGAGAGAGAAAGGTGTTGTACACCGCTTCACCTGTGTTTTACAGTTATCAGATGATGGGAGGAAGATGATAATCCCCAAAATCTACTTGAAACACTAAAAAGTCGCCAACTCTGGAAGTTTTGACTTGATCCGCAAAACTCTTTATGGCATTGATCGATAGTTATGAAGGGTTTTGGTACTCTTTACTGTGCGTTCACACCAGATGCAACTTGCGCGACTGAATTGCGCTATTCGCGCGTAGTTGGACGCTTGAACATTTTGCGTTTACATATATACAGTGAGGAAAATAAGTATTTGAACACCCTGCTATTTTGCAAGTTCTCCCACTTAGAAATCATGGAAGGGTCTGAAATTGTCATCGTAGGTGCATGTCCACTGTGAGAGACATCTAAACAAAAAAATCCAGAAATCACAATGTATGATTTTTTAACTATTTATTTGTATGATACAGCTGCAAATAAGTATTTGAACACCTGTCTATCAGCTAGAATTCTGACCCTTAAAGACCTGTTAGTCTGCCTTTAAAATGTCCACCTCCACTCCATTTATTATCCTAAATTAGATGCACCTGTTTGAGGTCGTTAGCTGCATAAAGACACCTGTCCACCCCATACAATCAGTAAGAATCCAACTACTAACATGGCCAAGACCAAAGAGCTGTCCAAAGACACTAGAGACACCACAAGGCTGGAAAGGGCTACGGGGAAATTGCCAAGCAGCTTGGAGAAAAAAGGTCCACTGTTGAAGCAATCATTAGAAAATGGAAGAAGCTAAACATGACTGTCAATCTCCCTCGGACGGGGGCTCCATGCAAGATCTCACCTTGTGGGGTCTCAATGATCCTAAGAAAGGTGAGAAATCAGCCCAGAACTACACGGAGGAGCTGGTCAATGACCTGAAAAGAGCTGGGACCACCGTTTCCAAGGTTACTCTTGGTAATACACTAAGACGTCATGGTTTGAAATCATGCATGGCACGGAAGGTTCCCCTGCTTAAACCCCTGCTTAAAGCCAATGACCATTTGGATGATCCAGAGGAGTCATGGGAGAAAGTCATGTGGTCAGATGAGACCAAAATAGAACTTTTTGGTCATAATTCCACTAAACGTGTTTGGAGGAAGAAGAATGATGAGTACCATCCCAAGAACACCATCCCTACTGTGAAGCATGGGGGTGGTAGCATCATGCTTTGGGGGTGTTTTTCTGCACATGGGACAGGGCGACTGCACTGGATTAAAGAGAGGATGACCGGGGCCATGTATTGCGAGATTTTGGGGAACAACCTCCTTCCCTCAGTTAGAGCATTGAAGATGGGTCGAGGCTGGGTCTTCCAACATGACAATGACCCGAAGCACACAGCAGGAGAACCAAGGAGTGGCTCTGTAAGAAGCATATCAAGGTTCTGGGGTGGCCTAGCCAGTCTTGTGATTTCTTGATTTTTTTTTTAGATTATGTCTCTCAGAGTGGACATGCACCTACGATGACAATTTCAGACCCCTCCATGATTTCTAAGTGGGAGAACTTGCAAAATAGCAGGGTGTTCAAATACTTATTTTCCTCACTGTATGTATATATATATATATATATATATATATATATATATATATATATATATATATATATATATATATATATATATATATATATATATATATATAAAAAAATTATATAATTATATTCAATGGGAAAAAATGGGTCATAATTATTGCATAAATATTAAATATTAATTATAAATCATAAAATGATCTCAAAACACCAAAAAAGTAAAGAAAAAAATATTATTGAACAAAAATATATTTCATTGATTTTACTCAAATCTTTTTTATCTTAATCCTGCACTCCGGGTCATTTTTGACCCAAAGGTCCTGAGTGTGACCCATAAATGAAGAACCCCAGAGGGTTAAGTAAAAAATTAAGATGTTCTTAAGAAAATATTTGAGAATTGCACTAAGGAAAAGCCTTACAAACTTCTTTCTTAAGAAGATTTTTGTGAATCCGGCCCATGATCAGTCCGGTTGGAAATGAATCGTTCAGAGTTGTTTTGTGAACTGGATCAAGTGATTCAGTAATATTTCCTCCATTAAAATTGTGTTGAGTTTGAGAACCTGATTAGTCCGATTTGGAAATGAATAATTAAGTGTGTTTTTTTTTTTTCAACTACATCCAATGATTCAGTATCTAATTTTCGTTTAAAAATGTAGACGTAAATTCGAAAAATATGTATTTATTAAAAAAAAAATTTAAACATGGGAATATCAAGGACTTTCACAGAAAAAAAAAAATATTTCAAGGCCTGGAAAAGTCATGGGAACTTTTCTCTGCGCGAATAAATTGCGCTATTCACACGTGACATTCACAACAGATGTGAATTTGCGTCATGGGAGGAGCTTCTGCCAGCAGCTCGTCTCGTTACAAAATGGCTGACATGGATTGTTTTAAAATACGGCGAATAAGCTCAATTTGCCGGCTTTAGCTAGCTTGTAGTCTTAATAGGGTGGGACACTTTTTCCAAGTCATCTCAATGGCAAAATGTGACCCAATCACCCTGATATCACCCTATAAACAGCTCAAATTGAGTAAAAAGCGTTTTTAACAACTTACCAGACTGTCCGACCTCCTCACTCACTTTCTTCCAAGCAAGATCCTTTTATTCCTGTTTCTATAAAGTATGAAGACGTGTCGTACAGCTCCGGGTATCCGCATATGATTGTGTCCTCATTGTTGTCACTACTAGAGCAAGCTCCAGATTGGTTAACGCTCAATTCGTGCCAACTCATTCGCGCGAATCGCGCCACAGAATGTCTTTTCGCGTCTTTGCATTGACTTAACATGTAAATCGCTCGAGCGAAACGCTTCATTCGCGACTGGTGTGAACGCACCATTAAAATGCTTTGAGTTGATTTTAATTTATAGGTTCAATTTTTCTTTCTTTAAAAAGATTTTATACATAAGAATGTTTGAAATCAATTTACTTTGGACTCTCTTTTCTGCGTTCTTTTCCAGGCTAGTTATATCCGCATCGATGGCAGCGTTCCATCTGCAGAGAGGATCCAACTGGTGCATCGTTTTCAGAACAATCCGGACACACGTGTGGCCATACTAAGTATACAGGCAGCTGGACAGGTACTGAGTACTCAACATTAAAGGTGCACTATGTAACATTTTTTTCAGTAAAATATCCAAAAACCACCACAGTGTTATATATTTTGTTCAGTTGAGTACTTACAATATCCCGAATGTTTCCGACTATTTGTAAATCGTGAGATGCTATTTTACCCGAGGAACCGGGACGTGTGAGGGCGTGGCCTGTTGAAGACATCATATCCGCGTTCCCCTCGGTTTGCGGTTTTATTCTGCAGAAACGCTTTACTCTCACTGCAGTGTGAACAAGTGTCATAGCAGCCGCCGAGAGAGGCCTCTTCTCATAGGATAAGGACATGCGGGCTCATGAATAATTAATGAGACACCGATGAATCATCGGCGTACTATAGAGACCGAGCGTATTTAGGCCACGCCCACACCAGGGGGGAATCAATCCAATGCTCTCCATTGACTTTGCATTGCGTGAGGCTGCCTCATTGTCATTTCGGACTTATAACAAAAAACAGAACAATGTCTAAAAGCTGATATGTGACAAGGTGTACAGCAAACAAGCTAAACAACACAGAATTTTTTTTTTTTTCATAAGCTGTCGACCCAAAAAAACGAGCGTTTAAGAAGATAAAAGTGGATACAGGCAATACGAAGTGAAGCTTCAGCTGAAGAATGGGTAAATTTTGGGATCCTGACACTCAGTATGCCTCAATATGTCTATGTGTGCAGTAAACATTTTGTCTCTGTTAAGTCAAATATCAAAATGTCCGTTTTATATATTATATTTACTGTCGCTGATTACGTTATCCTCTAGTCGTCGTAGTTCTCAGTGTAATATGACCCGCGCGCTCTGTCTCAATGGCCTGAATCCACTTTTTTGTACTTAAACGCTCGTTTTTTTGGGTCAACAGCTTATAAAAACGTCTGGGTTTTTGCTTCTGGGTTTTTGTTTAGCTTGTTTGCTGTACACCTTGTCACATATCAGCTTTTATACATTGTTCAGTTTTTTGTTATAAGTCCGAAATGACAAAAAGGCCGCTTCACGCAATGCAAAGTCAATGGAGACGGTTTGATTGTTTTCCCCCCCGGTGGGCGTGGCCTTCAGATTATGACGCGTGTCGCTCTGTCTCTATAGTACAAGAAAACGTCACATTCTGTGACGTTGATACAAAGATGAATTTAAACCCGGTAGTTGAATATAGCGCAATTTTTTTTTTTATTAACTCGTTTTCTCCAACAATCAAAACGAATGGATGGTAACATTGACATCTATGATGCTCAACACTCATAACAGAAAATTTGGTTTAGGGTTTCATGACCCTTTAAAGGGTAAGTTCACAAAAATGAAAATTCTGTCATTAATTACTTCCCCTCATGTCGTTCGACACCCGTCAGACCTCCGTTCATCTTCAGACACAAATGAAGATATTTTAGTGTAAAGCTGATGCTGAGAAAGGCTTCAGATAGGCCTCCATTGGCATTCAGTACATTCACACTCACAAGACCCATAAAAGGCACTTAAAACGTCGTTACAAAGTCCATCTCACCACAGTGGCTCTACAATAATTTTACGATGCGACGACAATAGTTTTTGTGCGCAAAAAAAAATCGAAATAACACCTTTATCCAACTTGTTCTTGTCTTCCGTGTGTGCCTCCACGACGTATGCGCGAGAATATGACGCAGATCCGGCGTTCGGACACATGACCCAGAAGAGATTTGTTTACAATCAGAGGAAGACGCGCGTGTCTAAGCTGTTGAATTCTACATTGATCGTGCTTTAGGTCTCGGCGTAGTTCTCAAAATGGGGTCAAAGTGCGCATTTCATGGATTCCCGAACGCTGGCGCTACGTCATATTCTCGCGCATGCGTCGTGGAGACACACACGGAAGACAAGAACAAGTTGGATAAAGGTGTTATTTTGATTTTTTTTTGCGCACAAAAACTATTGTCGTCGCATCGTAAAATTATTGTAGAGCCACTGTGGTGAGATGGACTTTGTAACGACGTTTTAAGTGCCTTTTATGGGTCTTGTGAGTGTGAATGTACTGAATGCCAATGGAGGCCTATCTGAAGCCTTTCTCAGCATCAGCTTTACACTAAAATATCTTCATTTATGTCTGAAGGTGAACGGAGGTCTGACGGGTCTCGAACGACATGAGGGTGAGGAATTAATGACAGAATTTTCATTTTTGGGTGAACTAACCCTTTAATAACTTATTGTGTTGTATTTTTGGATGACATGCAAATATTGCTGTAATACTGTATAATGTATCCACTTGTGATCAGGGGTTGACCTTTACGGCAGCGTCTCACGTGGTCTTTGCCGAACTCTACTGGAACCCAGGACAAATCAAACAAGCAGAGGATAGAGCACATCGCATAGGGCAGACCTCGACCGTGCACATCCACTACCTCATCGCCAAAGGAACCTTTGACACCGTCATGTGGTCCATGCTCAACAGAAAGGTAGATCGGGAATACATGTGTCCTTCAATATTCATAGATGCACTCAAAAATATTTTTTTTTTATAGATGTACACTTTTGAATTGGTGGGAACTTAGTTTTCAGACATGCCAAACTACTCTTAAAATAATCAATATATAATGTCTTGGGACTAGATAAAGAGGAAACACTATCTACAGTAAGCTTTGGAGTGTAAAATAAGGGCTTGTTTGTATAATTATCTTTCATTTGCTGAGATTCTAACTAATGATATTGGACAGGAAACGGTTACGGGCAGCGCTCTGAACGGAAAGAAAGAGTATTTAAAGGCTGAGGTGGGGGACCAAGAGAAATGGGACTTTCTGAACTTCGCTCAGGCATGGACGCCAAGCGCGAACGTGAAGGGCGACTCTGAGGACGACAAAGACGGAATTTTCTTTTCTCACGTATGTAAACATTTTCATCGCCACACAATGTATCGTTAAAGGTTGTCATGATACCATTCACACAGCAAAAAAAAAGAATATGCTAAATTCACTGAAATTCATTGTTTTCATTATCACTAATTAGGGCCTTCCATCGCTGCTTGCAGCTTTAATTATTATTATTATTATTCTCCCAAATGAATCACATTTTTGAGGGCCTAAACATGCTTGAAAACTTGTGAAACTTTGCACATGCGTCAGAAGTGCCGAAAATGTAAATCTGATATGGGTTTCAGAATTAGGCGTGACAAAATGGCTCGATAGCGCCACCTATAAAATTTCAATTAAACGCTGTTCGCGCCACGTTTCACGTACTAGTATGAAATTCGGTACACATGTGTAACAGCCCAATACCTACAAAAAAGCCCATGGGAGCAAAATCTGAAAACCCAACAGGAAGTGAGATATTTTTAATTTTGAAAGTTTTTGCCATTTCCAGACGTTGTACTTTAACTAACTCCTCCTAGGGCCAGTTGTTCAAAGGTAAGAGGTATGATTGGAATCCAATCCCAGTTTTAATCAATTAATCAATTATTTTATTTTGCTCTTGATTAATTCAATTCAATTCAAATTTATTTGTATAGCGCTTTTCACAATACACATTGTTTCAAAGCAGCTTTACAGAAAGTGCATTTCATAAATGTACATTGAAAAATGTTAGAAAGAGAATGTTAAAGCAAAATCTTAGATTAGTTAGGCTAATTGTTAAAGTAATAAATTAGAAGAAGACATTAGGCCATTAGACTATTAAGCCTTTCGGTAGCCTACAGTCAAAGTAAAAAAAGATTTAGCTGCCATTAAATAATCCCAAAACAAAAATATTATATTAAATTTAAAGTGTTTTTTATCACTTATAAGAATTTTTACTTATCAATAATAAGAGATGAACCAGTCAAAAGTTCTTGGCGTGCGAACGCAAGGTTTCTCGGGTGAACGCTACACAAAACTTTTATGAGAGAACGCAAAAGCATTTGAATTATTTAATTTTTTTTTCTCAACTCATTTTTTCCATCACCATGTCCCTTTAGGGTCTCCGTAGAGCACTAGTAATCCAGATTTGGTAATCTGAAAAGGTGTGTATCTAGATCAAGGTAATCCAATCCAATTTTGCTTTGAAAAACTGGCACAAAAGTAAGATGGGTTACCTGATCCTGGATAGCTAAACATGGGATTTCCAAATCCAGATCATTTTGATCCAGATTAAATGTTTTGAACAACTGGCCCCTAGAGATTTAATCAGATCAACATCATATTTGGTTAGTCTAAACTAAAGGGCTTAGTGATGTTAAATTGTGAGGATCTTGAGTTTTCACCTCCGAAATGAATCAAATTTTTGAGGGCCTAAACATGCTCGGAAACTCATGAAACTTTGCAAACGCGTCAGAAGTGCTGAAAATGTACATCTGATATGGGTTTCAGAGTTAGGCGTGACAAAATGGCTCAAAAGCGCCACCTACAATTTTTAAACAAAGTGCTCCTCGCATTACGTTTCACGTACAGGTATGAAATTCTGTACATGTGTGTAACAGCCCAATACCTACAAAAAAGTATCTTGGTGCAAAATCCGAAAACCAATAGGAAGTGAGATATTTAGAATTTTCTTTGCACAATTTTAGCAAATTTTGCCATTTCCAGACGTTGTACTTCACCTTTGCGGTCTGACACAGTTCGATGTTTCGCCACGAAAGCAGAAGTTGTTGTAACTCGGGCATACAATGTCCAATCGGCCCCAAACTTCACGTTTGCCAAGAGTCCTGGCCTGAAGACATCAACATGCCAATATTCAGTCATAGCGCCACCTGCTGGCAACAGGAAATAGCATGCTTTACACTGTAATTAACTCATTTAAATATGCCATGAAGTACCAAAAATGCTAGAAACACGTTAAATCATGCAACACTCGGCTAAGTGCTAATGTATGCGATTTATGAAACAACAGGAAGTTGTTGTAACTCAGGCATACAATGTCCAATCTGCCTTAAACTTCATATTTTTGGTAGTAGTCCTGACCTTAAAGGGGGGGGGGGACACACTCAGTTTCAGTCAGTCTCATGTCAATCTTGAGTACCTATAGAGTAGCATTGCATCCTGCATATCTCCGAAAAGTCTTTATTTTTATTATAATTATAAAAGGAAGATGCGCTGTTCCGAGTCTTTCCGAAAAAAGCCGTGCGGCTGGGGGCGTATCGTGTGGGCGGAGCTAAAGAATGTCGAGCGCGCGCCGCTGTTACTGTGTTGAGTGCGTCTGAAAGCTGCGTCATCCCTAAAAGCAGGAAAAAACTTTATTCAACATAAAAAATGGCTTTTAATCAGATACAGCCATACATCTATGATCCGGAATCAGACCCAGAGGCTGAAGTTGAACAGGAGCAGCAGCAAAAACGACTAGAGCAGGACATCTCTATGTGGTATAAGTTACACTAACTATATAATATGCTTAGCGGCTTGTGTTATTTACACATTTATACTTTAATTATATTGTGTGTGTGTGTGTGTGTGTGTTTACGCGTGGTTTGTGTAGACATGATTTGTAGTAAGCGGACTGGTTTTGCGCGTCAGGCTAGTGTTTACATAGAAAGACATGGAATAGTAGCGCATTTGAATGAAGAAGCGCGCTTATTTAGTTCAACATATTTCCCCACTCTTTTTGTATTGTTGTTTGGAGTGCTTTTACAATACACAAACATACACATATAGTGGCCAGCTAAACAAATGTACACACTATACATCGCATGCTCCATTGATCAATACGTGATCATGTTTGGGCTACTTGATGGGCATAGGCAAAAACAGACATTTGAAGCAGTCTTACTCACTGCCTGCGGTTCCAACGTTGGGACCTTTATCGTTGGGACCGCTCCATCCTTCAGTATTAAGCGATTTGAAAATCCGGCGTCGAACTGGGCCTTGTTTATAAAACAATCGGCACCGAAATGCAGGGAACAAACATAAATATTTGCGCAACTCAGTTGCTGATCCGGAAAAGCAAATTCCATCCACTTTTGCCTTAACGCGGGGTTATTTGGCTACGAGCCAGCGCTTTGATGGGCGTAGCCTATTGCTTTCACGCGCTCTCTCTCTCTCTCGCGCGCGCGCGCGCACTCTTCCGGTAGAATTGTCCGTACGGCCCATACAAGGAAATTCCGCCCTGTTGACGTCAAGCGGACCCATGATCGAAAAAAACTTTCCGAAACTTATGACTAACAGGAAGTACTAATTTTGGCAAAGAATTACTCCCATCAAACGTCCACCTTAGCTTTTGAAACTGTGTCCATGTTTAGCATGGGAATCCAAGTCTTTAACAGTGCAAAAAGATCAGTATGCATGAAACAGCATTTCACCCCCCCTTTAAGACCATGCCAATATTCGGTTATAGTCAATGCGCCACCTGCTGGCAGCAGGACGTGTGGCACATCGAAGTGACTTCTCCTATAATTACCCACTTACAGTAAATGAATGTCGCCCACCATTCACTAAACATTTGTTTTCCTGAGGCCACCGGGTCGCTGCTCGCAGCTTTAATGTAATTTGTTAATGATTTGACATTGCTTGTGACTAGGGCTGACAAAAGATTAATCGCGATTAATCGTATCCAAAATAAAAGTTTGTGTTTACATAATATATGTGTGTGTACTCTGTTAATTATTATTTATAATATAAATACACACACAAGCATGTATATATTTAAGAAAAAAATATTATTTTTATTAGGGCTGTCAAAAGATTAATCGCGATTAATCACATCTAAAATAAAAGTTTGTGTTTACATAATATATGTGTGTGTACTCTGTTAATTATTATTTACAATATAAATACACACACAAGCATGTATATATTTAAGAAAAAAATATTATTTTTATTAGGGCTGTCAAAAGATTAATCGCGATTAATCACATCTAAAATAAAAGTTTGTGTTTACATAATATATGTGTGTGTACTCTGTTAATTATTATTTACAATATAAATACACACACAAGCATGTATATATTTAAGAAAAAAATATTTTTATATATAAAACATTTATATTTCTATATATTATAGATTATATAAATGTATATACATGCAAATATTTCTTAAATATATACAAGAATGTGTGTGTATTTATATATAAATAATAATTAACAGAGTACACACACATATATTATGTAAACACAAACTTTTATTTTGGATGCGATTTAATTGCGATTAATCTTTTGACATCCCTAAACATGACTAGATTTCCCAATCGTGGAAACCTCACAAAGTGCTTTTCTTTCAGAAGTGTCTGTGGTTTCATCACTTTGCTGTCATGAGGTGAAGTTTCACTTTGTGTGTCTTTTTCTTCCCATCCGCCACAGTTTGAAAAGGACAAGCAGCACGACATCCGATCGTTTTTTTCCCCCTCTGTGAACAAAGAAAAGAAGAGGAAGCGATCTGGGGACGGATCGCCTCTTCCCCAATTACCAAAGGGGGCGGAGTCTATTCGGACTCCGGAGATCCAGAGTTCGGATTTGAAGGCTGACAAGGGGGAGGATTTTTCCCCGCAGGTGAAGCGCTTTAGGCAGGTTAGCCCCTTGTCGCGACGCGGGGGTAAGATGAGCCCCCTGTGCGCCCCCCGCAGGCTCTCAGCGGGACTTCAGGCTCCGCGCCACACTCAGAAGTGGAACTGCTCGTCATGTACGTTCTCCAACAGCGGACTGCTGCTACGCTGCGAGATGTGTGAAAGTCCACGCAACCTGCAGAAAGGTGAAGTCTACACACACACCGTTTACATGAGTCAGTTTTATTTTACATGGACCATCAACATATCAAAGCAGCGTCCTCATTCGTCACGTGGATAATGCCTCAAATCTTGTGGTTTGTTGAGGAAAGTTGTGTTGTTAAGGGTTAGTTCACCCAAAAATGAATTTATTCGCCCTCAAGTCATCCTAGGTGTGTATAACATTCTTCTTTCAGACGAATAAAATCAGAGTTATATTAAAAATGATCTGGCTAATCCAGGCTTTATAATGACACTGGCTTCTGGCGGAAGCTAGATATTTTACTTTATAGTTTTAAATATGGATATTTTTCTTACACAAACGCATCACTTCCCTTCAGAAGGCCTTTATTAACCTCCTGAGCCGTGTGGAGCAGTTATATGATGGATGGATGCACTTTTATGATGGATAGATGCACTTTTATAATGGATAGATGCACTTTTATGCTTTTAAAAGTGCATATATCCATCATAAAAGTGCATCTATCCATTATAAAAGTGCATCCATCCATCATAAAAGTGCATCTCTCCATCATTAAAGTGCATCTATCCATCATAAAAGTGCATCTATCCATTATAAAAGTGCATCTGTCCATCATAAAAGTGCATCTGTCCATCATAAAAGTGCATCTGTCCATCATAAAAGTGCATCCGTCCATTATAAAAGTGCATCTATCCATTATAAAAGTGCATCTGTCCATCATAAAAGTGCATCTGTCCATCATAAAAGTGCATCTGTCAATCTGTCCATCATAAAAGTGCATCCGTCCATCATAAAAGTGCATCCGTCCATCATAAAAGTGCATCCGTCCATCATAAAAGTGCATCAGTCCATCATAAAAGTGCATCTGTCCATCATAAAAGTGCATCTATCCATCATAAAAGTGCATCTATCCATCATAAAAGTGCATCCGTCCATCATAAAAGTGCATCTGTCCATCATAAAAGTGCATCTGTCCATCATAAAAGTGCATCTGTCTATCATAAAAGTGCATCTGTCCATCATAAAAGTGCATCTATCCATCATAAAAGTGCATCCGTCCATCATAAAAGTGCATCTGTCCATCATAAAAGTGCATCTGTCCATCATAAAAGTGCATCCGTCCATCATAAAAGTGCATCTGTCCATCATAAAAGTGCATCTATCCATCATAAAAGTGCATCCGTCCATCATAAAAGTGCATCTGTCCATCATAAAAGTGCATCTGTCCATCATAAAAGTGCATCTGTCCATCATAAAAGTGCATCTGTCCATCATAAAAGTGCATCTATCCATCATAAAAGTGCATCTGTCCATCATAAAAGTGCATCTATCCATCATAAATGTGCATCTATCCATCATAAAAGTGCATCTGTCCATCATAAAAGTGCATCTGTCCATCATAAAAGTGCATCTGTCCATCATAAAAGTGCATCTATCCATCATAAAAGTGCATCTGTCCATCATAAAAGTGCATCTATCCATCATAAATGTGCATCTATCCATCATAAAAGCGCATCTATCCATCATAAAAGTGCATCCGTCCATCATAAAAGTGCATCTGTCCATCATAAAAGTGCATCTGTCCATCATAAAAGTGCATCCGTCCATCATAAAAGTGCATCTGTCCATCATAAAAGTGCATCTGTCCATCATAAAAGTGCATCCGTCCATCATAAAAGTGCATCTGTCCATCATAAAAGTGCATCTGTCCATCATAAAAGTGCATCCCTCCATCATAAAAGTGCATCCGTCCATCATAAAAGTGCATCAGTCCATCATAAAAGTGCATCTGTCCATCATAAAAGTGCATCTGTCCATCATAAAAGTGCATCTGTCTATCATAAAAGTGCATCTGTCCATCATAAAAGTGCATCTATCCATCATAAAAGTGCATCCGTCCATCATAAAAGTGCATCTGTCCATCATAAAAGTGCATCTGTCCATCATAAAAGTGCATCCCTCCATCATAAAAGTGCATCCGTCCATCATAAAAGTGCATCAGTCCATCATAAAAGTGCATCTGTCCATCATAAAAGTGCATCTGTCCATCATAAAAGTGCATCTGTCTATCATAAAAGTGCATCTGTCCATCATAAAAGTGCATCTATCCATCATAAAAGTGCATCCGTCCATCATAAAAGTGCATCTGTCCATCATAAAAGTGCATCTGTCCATCATAAAAGTGCATCCGTCCATCATAAAAGTGCATCTGTCCATCATAAAAGTGCATCTATCCATCATAAAAGTGCATCCGTCCATCATAAAAGTGCATCTGTCCATCATAAAAGTGCATCTGTCCATCATAAAAGTGCATCTGTCCATCATAAAAGTGCATCTGTCCATCATAAAAGTGCATCTATCCATCATAAAAGTGCATCTGTCCATCATAAAAGTGCATCTATCCATCATAAATGTGCATCTATCCATCATAAAAGTGCATCTGTCCATCATAAAAGTGCATCTGTCCATCATAAAAGTGCATCTGTCCATCATAAAAGTGCATCTATCCATCATAAAAGTGCATCTGTCCATCATAAAAGTGCATCTATCCATCATAAATGTGCATCTATCCATCATAAAAGCGCATCTATCCATCATAAAAGTGCATCCGTCCATCATAAAAGTGCATCTGTCCATCATAAAAGTGCATCTGTCCATCATAAAAGTGCATCCGTCCATCATAAAAGTGCATCTGTCCATCATAAAAGTGCATCTGTCCATTATTAAAGTGCATCCGTCCATCCATCTTTTATGATTGACAGATACACTTTTATGATGGATAGATGCACTTTTATGGACTTAAAAAATTAAACAACCATTCACTGTCATTATAAAGCTTAGAAGAGCCAGGACATTTTTAATATAACTCTGATTGTATTGTCTGGAAGAAGAATGTCATACACACTTCTAGGATGACTTGAGGGCGAGTAAATCATGGGGTCATTTTCATTTTTGGGTGAACTATCCCTTTAACTTTCGTAACATCAGGTGTATGATAAAACTTTAGAGATTCAAGCTATTATTTAACGACCTGTTTTTAATTGGGTCAAAGTTTAAGAATGTCTTCGAATTTGCATTTTTCTTTTGTGTTAGTGACAGCCGCACACAAATCCTAAAACGTTATTTATTTCCAGCTTTAAATTCGATTTTCGAACCCCAGGTTTTCAGACTTTTGGACCCCTTTTGTATTTGATGGGCTTTATAAAGGCACGGCTGATCCGAGGCCCTGATCCTTCGTAAAGCGATGTTGAAACCCTCTTCCCCTCAGTCGCAGACGCTACAAAGAGAATCCAAATGTGAAAGAACAACAGATAGAAATGTTTTGAAGGGAAAAAAAGGAGGTGTGCACAATGAACGACAGAAATAGATCAGATTGAAAATGACTCATTATCACGGCCACGGTGAGGCGGAATGGATTTTGGCACCTGTCAAATCTCGAATGCCGCTTTCGCTCAGCGTCTCCGCTGGAAAAGTTTGTGAAATCTTGGCGAGCTTTGTTTTCGCCATCAACTCCAATGCCATCGATCAGATCGTCAGGCTGTCCTCTGACAACAGCCTGTGATGCTAAATCAAACAGAGATATAAGCACATAGCAGGCCAGCTGCTGCTGTCTTATCACACACGCACATCTCTGTGTGTGTTTGAAAGCCACAATCTGTACACACGTACACTTAAAACCACGTCTTTGTTCTTTAAAGGAATCGTTCAACTAAAAGAGGAAATTGTGATGATTTATTCACCTTCACGTCACTCCAAACCTGTGTGACTTTCTTTCTTGGAACACCAAAAAGAGACGTTTAGCAAAAGGTTGGCACTATTTCGCACTCTTTTATCATTTAATGAAAGCGAAAGAGGATTTGAAACCTGTTCATTATAATAATAATAATAATAATAATAATAATACATTTTTAAATTTACATATTTAAAAACAGAATATAAATGTATGAAAAATATAATGTATAATAAATATATACATATATAAATGATTTATTATTCATTTATTTTATTTAATTAAATTTAATATATAATATATGTGTGTGTGTGTGTGTGTGTGTGTGTGTGTGTGTGTGTGTGTGTGTGTGTGTGTGTGTGTGTGTGTGTGTGTGTGTGTGTGTGTGTGTGTGTGTGTTATATTAAATTAAAGAGAAAATAATATAAATTTTATATATATATATATATATATATATATATATATATATATATATATATATATATATATATATATATATAATGTATATATTTTCTAGAATATATTTTTAGAAAATATATTATATTTTTTATTTAATATACATTTAAAAATAGTAATAAGTAATATATACGTGTGTGTATATATATATATATATATATGTGTGTGTGTGTGTGTGTGTGTTATATTAAATTAAAGAGAAAATAATATAAATTTTATATATAGATATATATATATATATATATATATATATATATATATATATATATATATATATATATATATATATATATATATATATATATATATAATGTATGTGTATATATATATATATATATATATATAATGTATATATTTTCTAGAATATATTTTTAGAAAATATATTATATTTTTTATTTAATATACATTTAAAAATAGTAATAAGTAATATATACGTGTGTGTGTATATATATATATGTGTGTGTGTGTGTGTGTGTGTGTGTGTGTGTTTGTGTATATATATATATATTTAAATGTATAATTGTTATATTTAAATGTTATATTAAATGTTATATATATTTAAATGTTATATTAAATACAATTAAAGGGAAAATATAAAATGTGTATAATATATATATATATATATAATATATATATATATATATATATATACACACACACACATTTACATATACTTGCATATATTTTTTTCTCTTTAATTTTATTTTATTTAATATAACACACACACACATATATATATTAAATATTAAATAAAATTAATTAAAAGAAAAAAGAATAATAATAATTTAAAAATGACTATTTAAAAAATATCAATTTTAAAAAATCAAAATGTATACATTTTAAATGTTATAATACTTCTCTTTTTTTATCATTAATATAATTTTTATTTTCTAAAAACTGCATCTATAACTAGAGTTTTTTTTTTTACAAAATATGCAAGTGTTTTATTATTATTGTGAGTTGTTATTATTATTATTATTTTGTATTTTTAGACTATAGTGAAGTGGCATTTAGCTGTTTGCCTTGTACTTTTATACATTGTTTCGGAAATGTATAACTTATTTATAATATTTTAATATTTATTATTTACTATAGTATATTATATTATATTATATCATATTATTCTAAACTAGATGGTGCCATGCAGCAGTTGCTAAGGTGTTCTGCATTGGTTTAACACGTTGCTATGTGGTTGCTAGGGTGTTCTGAGTGGTTGCTAGAGGTGTTGCTATGCAGATCTTTATGGTAGGTCACTGTCACAGCGACTGCAGCTAAATTAATAACTAAAGCTTAAAAATATCAATTATATTTACTTAAATATTAGGGATGCAAATGGAATAAAAAAAAATTAACTGCACCCTTTTTGTGCGATTTAATTGCATACTTAACATAAAATGAAGCGAACATTATTTATCTTGTTTAACATGTTTATTTTGTCATCATTTGCTATGTCCATATATTGCTATATGCACTGTTTTAGGTACATTTTAGTGTCTTTCCAAAAAAAAAAAGGACACCAAATAGGATCACAGGAGTTTAGCGGCTTCAAATGATCCGATCGCAAACAAGCGAAATCATGTTAATTAGTGTTAGAATAGAAATGTCCACCAACCAGGGTTATTACGCTAATGCCGCGGTTTCACGTGCTTCAGTAAATTGCCTTATTTGTGTTAAATTATTTAAATGCGTTAAGGATTTTAAATTGATCGCACGTGTTAACCAAGCGGCTCCTCCCGCAGTTTCTCTTGAAGCCGATACTGAAGTGAGTTAAACTGCAGTTCATGGACTGGCCACTAGAGACAGACTCCAGAAGGAGCAGAATCTCATTGAGCTCATGTTAAAATGGCCAACTTTACAGCAGAAGAACACATGTTTACAGTCTGGGACAAACTGTGCTTTTGGTCTGTACGGCTAATGTTGCCCTTCATGACGACTGTGAGGGGGGAATTTATTTATAACTCATTCGTTTACATTATATAAAGCCTTATGTGGTGTTCACACGGGATGCGAATAAATCGTGCTATTTGCGCGAAGTTGGACGCTTGAACATTTCGAGTTTTCTCGCTTCATTCACGCGTGACACAACAGACGCGAATTCTCATCATGGGCGGGGCTTCTGCAAGCGACTCGTCTCGTTGAGAAATGGCTGACATGGGCTGTGTTTACACGTCTTTTTTGTTAAATCTACTGTTAATATGTGACAACTTAGTTTTAAGACTTTTTTAGGCGATAATGTAGTTTAAAGCTCAAATCGGTGGTTTATTTATAAAGAGAGCGCCTATTTGAACATGTGATCTGGTGTGTGTGGAGTTGAACATGTGATCTGGTGTGTGTGGAGTTGATCATGTGATCTGGTGTGTGTGGAGTTGAACATGTGATCTGGTGTGTGTGGAGTTGAACATGTGATCTGGTGTGTGTGGAGTTGAACATGTGGTCTGGTGTGTGTGGAGTTGAACATGTGGTCTGGTGTGTGTGGAGTTGAACATGTGATCTGGTGTGTGTGGAGTTGAACATGTGGTCTGGTGTGTGTGGAGTTGAACATGTGGTCTGGTGTGTGTGGAGTTGAACATGTGATCTGGTGTGTGTGGAGTTGAACATGTGATCTGGTGTGTGTGGAGTTGAACATGTGATCTGGTGTGTGTGGAGTTGAACATGTGGTCTGGTGTGTGTGGAGTTGAACATGTGGTCTGGTGTGTGTGGAGTTGAACATGTGGTCTGGTGTGTGTGGAGTTGAACATGTGGTCTGGTGTGTGTGGAGTTGAACATGTGGTCTGGTGTGTGTGGAGTTGAACATGTGGTCTGGTGTGTGTGGAGTTGAACATGTGACCTGGTGTGTGTGGAGTTGAACATGTGGTCTGGTGTGTGTGGAGTTGAACGTGGTCTGGTGTGTGTGGAGTTGATCATGTGATCTGTTGTGTGTGGAGTTGAACATGTGGTCTGGTGTGTGTGGAGTTGAACATGTGGTCTGGTGTGTGTGGAGTTGAACATGTGATCTGGTGTGTGTGGAGTTGAACATGTGGTCTGGTGTGTGTGGAGTTGAACATGTGATCTGGTGTGTGTGGAGTTGATCATGTGATCTGGTGTGTGTGGAGTTGAACATGTGGTCTGGTGTGTGTGGAGTTGAACATGTGATCTGGTGTGTGTGGAGTTGAACATGTGATCTGGTGTGTGTGGAGTTGAACATGTGATCTGGTGTGTGTGGAGTTGAACATGTGGTCTGGTGTGTGTGGAGTTGAACATGTGATCTGGTGTGTGTGGAGTTGAACATGTGATCTGGTGTGTGTGGAGTTGAACATGTGGTCTGGTGTGTGTGGAGTTGAACATGTGACCTGGTGTGTGTGGAGTTGAACATGTGGTCTGGTGTATGTGGAGTTGAACGTGGTCTGGTGTGTGTGGAGTTGATCATGTGATCTGGTGTGTGTGGAGTTGATCATGTGATCTGTTGTATGTGGAGTTGAACGTGGTCTGGTGTGTGTGGAGTTGAACATGTGGTCTGGTGTGTGTGGAGTTGAACATGTGATCTGGTGTGTGTGGAGTTGAACATGTGGTCTGGTGTGTGTGGAGTTGAACATGTGGTCTGGTGTGTGTGGAGTTGAACATGTGACCTGGTGTGTGTGGAGTTGAACATGTGGTCTGGTGTGTGTGGAGTTGAACGTGGTCTGGTGTGTGTGGAGTTGATCATGTGATCTGTTGTGTGTGGAGTTGAACATGTGGTCTGGTGTGTGTGGAGTTGAACATGTGGTCTGGTGTGTGTGGAGTTGAACATGTGATCTGGTGTGTGTGGAGTTGAACATGTGATCTGGTGTGTGTGGAGTTGAACATGTGATCTGGTGTGTGTGGAGTTGAACATGTGATCTGGTGTGTGTGGAGTTGAACATGTGGTCTGGTGTGTGTGGAGTTGAACATGTGATCTGGTGTGTGTGGAGTTGAACATGTGATCTGGTGTGTGTGGAGTTGAACATGTGGTCTGGTGTGTGTGGAGTTGAACATGTGACCTGGTGTGTGTGGAGTTGAACATGTGGTCTGGTGTATGTGGAGTTGAACGTGGTCTGGTGTGTGTGGAGTTGATCATGTGATCTGGTGTGTGTGGAGTTGATCATGTGATCTGTTGTGTGTGGAGTTGAACATGTGGTCTGGTGTGTGTGGAGTTGAACATGTGGTCTGGTGTGTGTGGAGTTGAACATGTGATCTGGTGTGTGTGGAGTTGAACATGTGATCTGGTGTGTGTGGAGTTGAACATGTGATCTGGTGTGTGTGGAGTTGAACATGTGATCTGGTGTGTGTGGAGTTGATCATGTGATCTGGTGTGTGTGGAGTTGAACATGTGATCTGGTGTGTGTGGAGTTGAACATGTGATCTGGTGTGTGTGGAGTTGAACATGTGGTCTGGTGTGTGTGGAGTTGAACATGTGATCTGGTGTGTGTGGAGTTGAACATGTGATCTGGTGTGTGTGGAGTTGAACATGTGATCTGGTGTGTGTGGAGTTGAACATGTGGTCTGGTGTGTGTGGAGTTGAACATGTGGTCTGGTGTGTGTGGAGTTGAACATGTGATCTGGTGTGTGTGGAGTTGAACATGTGATCTGGTGTGTGTGGAGTTGAACATGTGATCTGGTGTGTGTGGAGTTGAACATGTGGTCTGGTGTGTGTGGAGTTGAACATGTGATCTTGTGTGTGTGGAGTTGAACATGTGATCTGGTGTGTGTGGAGTTGAACATGTGATCTGGTGTGTGTGGAGTTGAACATGTGATCTGGTGTGTGTGGAGTTGAACATGTGATCTGGTGTGTGTGGAGTTGAACATGTGGTCTGGTGTGTGTGGAGTTGAACATGTGATCTGGTGTGTGTGGAGTTGAACATGTGATCTTGTGTGTGTGGAGTTGAACATGTGGTCTGGTGTAGGTGGAGTTGAACATGTGATCTGGTGTGTGTGGAGTTGAACATGTGATCTGGTGTGTGTGGAGTTGAACATGTGATCTGGTGTGTGTGGAGTTGAACATGTGATCTGGTGTGTGTGGAGTTGAACATGTGATCTGGTGTGTGTGGAGTTGAACATGTGGTCTGGTGTGTGTGGAGTTGAACATGTGATCTTGTGTGTGTGGAGTTGAACATGTGATCTGGTGTGTGTGGAGTTGATCATGTGATCTGGTGTGTGTGGAGTTGAACATGTGATCTGGTGTGTGTGGAGTTGAACATGTGATCTGGTGTGTGTGGAGTTGAACATGTGATCTGGTGTGTGTGGAGTTGAACATGTGGTCTGGTGTGTGTGGAGTTGAACATGTGATCTGGTGTGTGTGGAGTTGAACATGTGATCTGGTGTGTGTGGAGTTGAACATGTGGTCTGGTGTGTGTGGAGTTGAACATGTGATCTGGTGTGTGTGGTGTTGATCACGTGATCTGGTGTGTGTGGAGTTGAACATGTGATCTGGTGTGTGTGGAGCTGAACATGTGATCTGGTGTGTGTGGAGTTGAACATGTGATCTGGTGTGTGTGGAGTTGAACATGTGGTCTGGTGTGTGTGGAGTTGAACATGTGGTCTGGTGTGTGTGGAGTTGAACACGTGATCTGGTGTGTGTGGAGTTGAACATGTGGTCTGGTGTGTGTGGAGTTGAACATGTGGTCTGGTGTGTGTGGAGTTGAACATGTGATCTTGTGTGTGTGGAGTTGAACATGTGATCTGGTGTGTGTGGAGTTGATCATGTGATCTGGTGTGTGTGGAGTTGAACATGTGATCTGGTGTGTGTGGAGTTGAACATGTGGTCTGGTGTGTGTGGAGTTGAACACGTGATCTGGTGTGTGTGGTGTTGATCACGTGATCTGGTGTGTGTGGAGTTGAACATGTGATCTGGTGTGTGTGGAGCTGAACATGTGATCTGGTGTGTGTGGAGTTGAACATGTGATCTGGTGTGTGTGGAGTTGAACATGTGATCTGGTGTGTGTGGAGTTGAACATGTGATCTGGTGTGTGTGGAGTTGAACATGTGGTCTGGTGTGTGTGGAGTTGAACATGTGGTCTGGTGTGTGTGGAGTTGAACATGTGGTCTGGTGTGTGTGGAGTTGAACATGTGATCTGGTGTGTGTGGAGTTGAACATGTGATCTGGTGTGTGTGGAGTTGAACATGTGATCTGGTGTGTGTGGAGTTGAACATGTGATCTGGTGTGTGTGGAGTTGAACATGTGATCTGGTGTGTGTGGAGTTGAACATGTGGTCTGGTGTGTGTGGAGTTGAACATGTGGTCTGGTGTAGGTGGAGTTGAACATGTGATCTGGTGTGTGTGGAGTTGAACATGTGATCTGGTGTGTGTGGAGTTGAACATGTGATCTGGTGTGTGTGGAGTTGAACATGTGATCTGGTGTGTGTGGAGTTGAACATGTGATCTGGTGTGTGTGGAGTTGAACATGTGATCTGGTGTGTGTGGAGTTGAACATGTGATCTGGTGTGTGTGGAGTTGAACACGTGATCTGGTGTGTGTGGAGTTGAACATGTGGTCTGGTGTGTGTGGAGTTGAACATGTGGTCTGGTGTGTGTGGAGTTGAACATGTGATCTTGTGTGTGTGGAGTTGAACATGTGATCTGGTGTGTGTGGAGTTGATCATGTGATCTGGTGTGTGTGGAGTTGAACATGTGATCTGGTGTGTGTGGAGTTGAACATGTGGTCTGGTGTGTGTGGAGTTGAACACGTGATCTGGTGTGTGTGGTGTTGATCACGTGATCTGGTGTGTGTGGAGTTGAACATGTGATCTGGTGTGTGTGGAGCTGAACATGTGATCTGGTGTGTGTGGAGTTGAACATGTGATCTGGTGTGTGTGGAGTTGAACATGTGATCTGGTGTGTGTGGAGTTGAACATGTGATCTGGTGTGTGTGGAGTTGAACATGTGGTCTGGTGTGTGTGGAGTTGAACATGTGGTCTGGTGTGTGTGGAGTTGAACATGTGGTCTGGTGTGTGTGGAGTTGAACATGTGATCTGGTGTGTGTGGAGTTGAACATGTGATCTGGTGTGTGTGGAGTTGAACATGTGATCTGGTGTGTGTGGAGTTGAACATGTGGTCTGGTGTAGGTGGAGTTGAACATGTGATCTGGTGTGTGTGGAGTTGAACATGTGATCTGGTGTGTGTGGAGTTGAACATGTGATCTGGTGTGTGTGGAGTTGAACATGTGATCTGGTGTGTGTGGAGTTGAACATGTGATCTGGTGTGTGTGGAGTTGAACATGTGATCTTGTGTGTGTGGAGTTGAACATGTGGTCTGGTGTGTGTGGAGTTGAACATGTGGTCTGGTGTGTGTGGAGTTGAACATGTGATCTGGTGTGTGTGGAGTTGAACATGTGATCTGGTGTGTGTGGAGTTGAACATGTGGTCTGGTGTGTGTGGAGTTGAACATGTGATCTGGTGTGTGTGGAGTTGAACATGTGATCTGGTGTGTGTGGAGTTGAACATGTGGTCTGGTGTGTGTGGAGTTGAACATGTGGTCTGGTGTGTGTGGAGTTGAACATGTGGTCTGGTGTGTGTGGAGTTGATCATGTGATCTGGTGTGTGTGGAGTTGATCATGTGATCTGGTGTGTGTGGAGTTGATCATGTGATCTGTTGTGTGTGGAGTTGAACATGTGGTCTGGTGTGTGTGGAGTTGAACATGTGGTCTGGTGTGTGTGGAGTTGAACATGTGATCTGGTGTGTGTGGAGTTGAACATGTGATCTGGTGTGTGTGGAGTTGAACATGTGATCTGGTGTGTGTGGAGTTGATCATGTGATCTGGTGTGTGTGGAGTTGAACATGTGATCTGGTGTGTGTGGAGTTGAACATGTGATCTGGTGTGTGTGGAGTTGAACATGTGGTCTGGTGTGTGTGGAGTTGAACATGTGATCTGGTGTGTGTGGAGTTGAACATGTGATCTGGTGTGTGTGGAGTTGAACATGTGATCTGGTGTGTGTGGAGTTGAACATGTGGTCTGGTGTGTGTGGAGTTGAACATGTGGTCTGGTGTGTGTGGAGTTGAACATGTGATCTGGTGTGTGTGGAGTTGAACATGTGATCTGGTGTGTGTGGAGTTGAACATGTGATCTGGTGTGTGTGGAGTTGAACATGTGGTCTGGTGTGTGTGGAGTTGAACATGTGATCTTGTGTGTGTGGAGTTGAACATGTGATCTGGTGTGTGTGGAGTTGAACATGTGATCTGGTGTGTGTGGAGTTGAACATGTGATCTGGTGTGTGTGGAGTTGAACATGTGATCTGGTGTGTGTGGAGTTGAACATGTGGTCTGGTGTGTGTGGAGTTGAACATGTGATCTGGTGTGTGTGGAGTTGAACATGTGATCTTGTGTGTGTGGAGTTGAACATGTGGTCTGGTGTAGGTGGAGTTGAACATGTGATCTGGTGTGTGTGGAGTTGAACATGTGATCTGGTGTGTGTGGAGTTGAACATGTGATCTGGTGTGTGTGGAGTTGAACATGTGATCTGGTGTGTGTGGAGTTGAACATGTGATCTGGTGTGTGTGGAGTTGAACATGTGGTCTGGTGTGTGTGGAGTTGAACATGTGATCTTGTGTGTGTGGAGTTGAACATGTGATCTGGTGTGTGTGGAGTTGATCATGTGATCTGGTGTGTGTGGAGTTGAACATGTGATCTGGTGTGTGTGGAGTTGAACATGTGATCTGGTGTGTGTGGAGTTGAACATGTGATCTGGTGTGTGTGGAGTTGAACATGTGATCTGGTGTGTGTGGAGTTGAACATGTGGTCTGGTGTGTGTGGAGTTGAACATGTGATCTGGTGTGTGTGGAGTTGAACATGTGATCTGGTGTGTGTGGAGTTGAACATGTGGTCTGGTGTGTGTGGAGTTGAACATGTGATCTGGTGTGTGTGGTGTTGATCACGTGATCTGGTGTGTGTGGAGTTGAACATGTGATCTGGTGTGTGTGGAGCTGAACATGTGATCTGGTGTGTGTGGAGTTGAACATGTGATCTGGTGTGTGTGGAGTTGAACATGTGATCTGGTGTGTGTGGAGTTGAACACGTGATCTGGTGTGTGTGGAGTTGAACATGTGGTCTGGTGTGTGTGGAGTTGAACATGTGGTCTGGTGTGTGTGGAGTTGAACATGTGGTCTGGTGTGTGTGGAGTTGAACATGTGATCTGGTGTGTGTGGAGTTGAACATGTGATCTGGTGTGTGTGGAGTTGAACATGTGATCTGGTGTGTGTGGAGTTGAACATGTGGTCTGGTGTAGGTGGAGTTGAACATGTGATCTGGTGTGTGTGGAGTTGAACATGTGATCTGGTGTGTGTGGAGTTGAACATGTGATCTGGTGTGTGTGGAGTTGAACATGTGATCTGGTGTGTGTGGAGTTGAACATGTGATCTGGTGTGTGTGGAGTTGAACATGTGATCTTGTGTGTGTGGAGTTGAACATGTGGTCTGGTGTGTGTGGAGTTGAACATGTGGTCTGGTGTGTGTGGAGTTGAACATGTGATCTGGTGTGTGTGGAGTTGAACATGTGATCTGGTGTGTGTGGAGTTGAACATGTGGTCTGGTGTGTGTGGAGTTGAACATGTGATCTGGTGTGTGTGGAGTTGAACATGTGGTCTGGTGTGTGTGGAGTTGAACATGTGGTCTGGTGTGTGTGGAGTTGAACATGTGGTCTGGTGTGTGTGGAGTTGATCATGTGATCTGGTGTGTGTGGAGTTGATCATGTGATCTGGTGTGTGTGGAGTTGATCATGTGATCTGTTGTGTGTGGAGTTGAACATGTGGTCTGGTGTGTGTGGAGTTGAACATGTGGTCTGGTGTGTGTGGAGTTGAACATGTGATCTGGTGTGTCTGGAGTTGAACATGTGATCTGGTGTGTGTGGAGTTGAACATGTGATCTGGTGTGTGTGGAGTTGAACATGTGATCTGGTGTGTGTGGAGTTGAACATGTGATCTGGTGTGTGTGGAGTTGAACATGTGATCTGGTGTGTGTGGAGTTGAACATGTGATCTGGTGTGTGTGGAGTTGAACATGTGGTCTGGTGTGTGTGGAGTTGAACATGTGATCTGGTGTGTGTGGAGTTGAACATGTGATCTGGTGTGTGTGGAGTTGAACATGTGATCTGGTGTGTGTGGAGTTGAACATGTGGTCTGGTGTGTGTGGAGTTGAACATGTGGTCTGGTGTGTGTGGAGTTGAACATGTGATCTGGTGTGTGTGGAGTTGAACATGTGATCTGGTGTGTGTGGAGTTGAACATGTGATCTGGTGTGTGTGGAGTTGAACATGTGGTCTGGTGTGTGTGGAGTTGAACATGTGATCTTGTGTGTGTGGAGTTGAACATGTGATCTGGTGTGTGTGGAGTTGAACATGTGATCTGGTGTGTGTGGAGTTGAACATGTGATCTGGTGTGTGTGGAGTTGAACATGTGATCTGGTGTGTGTGGAGTTGAACATGTGGTCTGGTGTGTGTGGAGTTGAACATGTGATCTGGTGTGTGTGGAGTTGAACATGTGATCTTGTGTGTGTGGAGTTGAACATGTGGTCTGGTGTAGGTGGAGTTGAACATGTGATCTGGTGTGTGTGGAGTTGAACATGTGATCTGGTGTGTGTGGAGTTGAACATGTGATCTGGTGTGTGTGGAGTTGAACATGTGATCTGGTGTGTGTGGAGTTGAACATGTGATCTGGTGTGTGTGGAGTTGAACATGTGGTCTGGTGTGTGTGGAGTTGAACATGTGATCTTGTGTGTGTGGAGTTGAACATGTGATCTGGTGTGTGTGGAGTTGATCATGTGATCTGGTGTGTGTGGAGTTGAACATGTGATCTGGTGTGTGTGGAGTTGAACATGTGATCTGGTGTGTGTGGAGTTGAACATGTGATCTGGTGTGTGTGGAGTTGAACATGTGGTCTGGTGTGTGTGGAGTTGAACATGTGATCTGGTGTGTGTGGAGTTGAACATGTGATCTGGTGTGTGTGGAGTTGAACATGTGGTCTGGTGTGTGTGGAGTTGAACATGTGATCTGGTGTGTGTGGTGTTGATCACGTGATCTGGTGTGTGTGGAGTTGAACATGTGATCTGGTGTGTGTGGAGCTGAACATGTGATCTGGTGTGTGTGGAGTTGAACATGTGATCTGGTGTGTGTGGAGTTGAACATGTGGTCTGGTGTGTGTGGAGTTGAACACGTGATCTGGTGTGTGTGGAGTTGAACATGTGGTCTGGTGTGTGTGGAGTTGAACATGTGGTCTGGTGTGTGTGGAGTTGAACATGTGATCTTGTGTGTGTGGAGTTGAACATGTGATCTGGTGTGTGTGGAGTTGATCATGTGATCTGGTGTGTGTGGAGTTGAACATGTGATCTGGTGTGTGTGGAGTTGAACATGTGGTCTGGTGTGTGTGGAGTTGAACACGTGATCTGGTGTGTGTGGTGTTGATCACGTGATCTGGTGTGTGTGGAGTTGAACACGTGATCTGGTGTGTGTGGAGCTGAACATGTGATCTGGTGTGTGTGGAGTTGAACATGTGATCTGGTGTGTGTGGAGTTGAACATGTGATCTGGTGTGTGTGGAGTTGAACATGTGATCTGGTGTGTGTGGAGTTGAACATGTGGTCTGGTGTGTGTGGAGTTGAACATGTGGTCTGGTGTGTGTGGAGTTGAACATGTGGTCTGGTGTGTGTGGAGTTGAACATGTGATCTGGTGTGTGTGGAGTTGAACATGTGATCTGGTGTGTGTGGAGTTGAACATGTGATCTGGTGTGTGTGGAGTTGAACATGTGATCTGGTGTGTGTGGAGTTGAACATGTGATCTGGTGTGTGTGGAGTTGAACATGTGGTCTGGTGTGTGTGGAGTTGAACATGTGGTCTGGTGTAGGTGGAGTTGAACATGTGATCTGGTGTGTGTGGAGTTGAACATGTGATCTGGTGTGTGTGGAGTTGAACATGTGATCTGGTGTGTGTGGAGTTGAACATGTGATCTGGTGTGTGTGGAGTTGAACATGTGATCTGGTGTGTGTGGAGTTGAACATGTGATCTGGTGTGTGTGGAGTTGAACATGTGATCTGGTGTGTGTGGAGTTGAACACGTGATCTGGTGTGTGTGGAGTTGAACATGTGGTCTGGTGTGTGTGGAGTTGAACATGTGGTCTGGTGTGTGTGGAGTTGAACATGTGATCTTGTGTGTGTGGAGTTGAACATGTGATCTGGTGTGTGTGGAGTTGATCATGTGATCTGGTGTGTGTGGAGTTGAACATGTGATCTGGTGTGTGTGGAGTTGAACATGTGGTCTGGTGTGTGTGGAGTTGAACACGTGATCTGGTGTGTGTGGTGTTGATCACGTGATCTGGTGTGTGTGGAGTTGAACATGTGATCTGGTGTGTGTGGAGCTGAACATGTGATCTGGTGTGTGTGGAGTTGAACATGTGATCTGGTGTGTGTGGAGTTGAACATGTGATCTGGTGTGTGTGGAGTTGAACATGTGATCTGGTGTGTGTGGAGTTGAACATGTGGTCTGGTGTGTGTGGAGTTGAACATGTGGTCTGGTGTGTGTGGAGTTGAACATGTGGTCTGGTGTGTGTGGAGTTGAACATGTGATCTGGTGTGTGTGGAGTTGAACATGTGATCTGGTGTGTGTGGAGTTGAACATGTGATCTGGTGTGTGTGGAGTTGAACATGTGGTCTGGTGTAGGTGGAGTTGAACATGTGATCTGGTGTGTGTGGAGTTGAACATGTGATCTGGTGTGTGTGGAGTTGAACATGTGATCTGGTGTGTGTGGAGTTGAACATGTGATCTGGTGTGTGTGGAGTTGAACATGTGATCTGGTGTGTGTGGAGTTGAACATGTGATCTTGTGTGTGTGGAGTTGAACATGTGGTCTGGTGTGTGTGGAGTTGAACATGTGGTCTGGTGTGTGTGGAGTTGAACATGTGATCTGGTGTGTGTGGAGTTGAACATGTGATCTGGTGTGTGTGGAGTTGAACATGTGGTCTGGTGTGTGTGGAGTTGAACATGTGATCTGGTGTGTGTGGAGTTGAACATGTGATCTGGTGTGTGTGGAGTTGAACATGTGATCTGGTGTGTGATCTGGTGCGAATATCCGCCAAAGTTCAGATTTTTCAACTTGAGTGATTTGCGCAATTCGCGTCATTCGTGCGGCCTTATTCGCGCGAATCGCACCGCAGAATGTCTATTCGCGTCTTTGCATTGACTTAAAGGGTTAGTTCACCCAAAAATGAAAATTCTGTCATTAATTCCTCACCCTCATGTCGTTCGACACCCGTTAGACCTCCGTTCATCTTCAGACACAAATGAAGATATTTTAGTGTAAAGCTGATGCTGAGAAAGGCTTCAGATAGGCCTCCATTGGCATTCAGTACATTTACACTCACAAGACCCATAAAAGGCACTAAAAACGTCGTTACAAAGTCCATCTCACCACAGTGACAATAATTTTACGATGCGACGACAATAGTTTTTGTGCGCAAAAAAAAATCTAAATAACACCTTTATCCAGCTTGTTCTTGTCTTCTCTGTGTGTCTCCACGACGCATGCGCGAGAATATGACGCAGATCCGGCGTTCGGACACATGACCCAGAAGAGATTTGTTGACAAGCAGAGGAAGACGCGCGTGTCTCAGCTGTTGAATTCTACATTGATCGCGCTTTAGGTCTCGGCGTAGTTCTCAAAATGGGGCTTAAGTGTGCATTTCATGGATTCCCGAACGCCGGCGCTACGTCATATTCTCGCGCATGCGTCGTGGAGACACACACGGAAGACAAGAACAAGTTGGATAAAGGTGTTATTTTGTTTTGTTTTTTGCGCACAAAAACTATTGGTTTCACTTTATTTTGATGGTCCCTTTAACACATTCTGTTGACTATAAATAACATTGCACCTACATGTCTACTAATTCTCATTAGAGTGTTAGTAGAGTATTAGTAGACTGGTAGGGTTAGGGTTAGAATAAGTTGACATGTACTTGCAAAGTTACTTATAGTCAGTAGAATGTCTGTTGGAGGACCATCACAATAAAGAGTTAGCAGATATTAAGCAGACAGTCTACTGATAATCTAATGAGAGTTAGTTGACATGTAGTTGCAAATTTACTTATAGTCAACATAATGTTCAAAAGGGACCATCAAAATAAAGTGTTACCAAACTATTGTCGTCGCTTCGTAAAATTATTGTAGAGTCACTGTGGTGAGATGGACTTTGTAATGACGTTTTTAGTGCCTTTTATGGGTCTTGTGAGTGTAAATGTACTGAATGCCAATGGAGGCCTATCTGAAGCCTTTCTCAGCATCAGCTTTACACTAAAATATCTTCATTTGTGTCTGAAGATGAACGGAGGTCTGACGGGTGTCCAACGACATGAGGGTGAGTAATTAATGACAGAATTTTCATTTTTGGGTGAACTAACCCTTTAACATGTAAATCACTCGCGCGAATCGCGTAATTCGCGTCCGGTGTGAACGCACCATTAAAGTTCTGCATAATTAAGGGCGTGGCCACTTTGAGTGACAGGTGGATTGCCGTTTGTCTGCTGTCTGTTAGTCGTCACCTCAGCTCCGCCCACGTCCCGCCTCTTTGCCCATTTTCTGTTATCCGGGAGTGACTCGACAAGATGGCGACGGCCCGACTTTACGCTTCAAAACTGCTCTTCAGATCCTACGAGTGACATCACGGACACTACGGCCATATTGTTTTACAGTCTATGGTGTTAACGCCTTTAAAAGTTGACAGCCCTATTAAAATATTCCAACCGTTGACTGAGGCTTTATGAGTAATTAAACACTCACTTCTCACTCTCACACACTTGCACACACAAAAACAGACGCAGCGCTGACACCACATCATTGTAGATCAATCATTTGCAGCAAATATCAGATTCTGTGTGACTATCGGCTTAATTTGAAGCGTAAAACAAACAAGCGGTGCGCTGCGTCTCTGTCAACTCGACACACACCCATCAAAGCGCGAGAGAAAGGCTGTGATTTGAGAACGACAGCGACGGTATGTCAAGACTTCACTCAAGATTAGTTTTCTGAGAGGAGCCAGGCATCTCCAGGAATACTGATCTAAACACTAGCGCATATTTACACAGCTTCATCTGCATATCATTCACTGTAGTCCTTTGAAATCTCCCATCATGCATCAGCTTGGCCTTTGGATGTTTGGTAAACCTTTCTTTTTTTCTTTCTTTGAAAAATCTTCAGGATGTTTATCGATCTAAAGCATTTACGTCCGGTTATGGGGAATTTGTGGGGGAAAAGTGGGACAAAAATCTGAATTTGATTCACTGCAGTCCTCTAAAAAACTCCCATCATGCATACGTTCCTTCAGAAAACAATATTTTTTGTATTTTTAAAATATGTATATAATTTAAAAAATAATAATAGAATAATAACAAATATTTGTGTGACATTTGGCTGTCTACAATCATACATTTGCAGAAATATGTAATTATTGTGTTTATTGGTTTTGTGCTTTTTTTAAATTATATTTTATTTTATTATTTGTTTTAAATATTATTTAATTTACTGCTCTCCTAAAAAAACATATTTTTGGACTTTTTTTTTTTTTTTTACAAAATATGCAAGTGTTTTATTATTATTGAGAGTTATTATTATTATTATTTTGTGTTTTAGACTATAGTGGCATTTAGATGTTTGCCTTGTACTTTTATAAATCTGCAGTCACATTTTTTCACAAATGTATAATTTATACTAATATTTTATTTTGTATTATATATTACATTACATTATATGATACTAAACTAGATGGTGCCATGCAAAACTCACTGGCATAATAAAATAATAAAAATATTTTTTATTTTATAATGCAATACAAATATTTATAAATATGTTAAAAATTATATATTAAAAATATAATAAAGATACATTTTAGAGTGGAGTGACATTTGGCTGTCAACAATCATACATTTGCAAATAATAATATTATTTAATTTACTGTTCTCCTAAAAAAACCTTTTTTGACCTTTTTTTTTACAAAATATGCGAGTGTTATTATTATTGTGAGTTATTACTAATATTATTGAAGTGGCATTTAGATGTTTGCAATCACATTTTTTCACAAATGTATCGTTTATTTATACTAACATTTTATTATTTATTTTTTATTATAGTATATTATATTATATCATATTATACTAAACTAGATGGTGCCATGCAAAACTCACCGGCATAATAAAATAATACACATATATTTTTATTTTATAATATAATAAAAATATATTAAAAATTATATGTAAAAATATAATTAAATTAGATTGGAGTGACATTTAGCTGTCCACAATCATAAATATGCAGAAATATGTTATTATTGTATTTATGTTTTTTTTTTTAATTATATTTTATTTTATTATTTGTTTTAAATAAACGGTAAAGCCTAAAAATTGGGGCTGTAAATAGAAGTGATTTTTTTTAATTGCACCCTTTTTGTGCGATTTAATCGCATACTTAATGTGAAATATGTAATTATTGTATTTATTATTTTGCTTTTTTTAATTTTTTAATATTATTATTATTATTATTATTTGATGTACTGATCTCCTAAAAAAAAACTTTTTGGACCTTTTATTTAAAAAAAATTGTTTTTTTTTTATATAATTAGATATGTATTATTATTATTATTATTATTATTATTATTATTATTATTATTTAGTATTTTCATACTACATAGAAGTGAAGATTTACTCTTTGCCCTGTACTTTTGTAAATCTGCAGTCATAAGCTTGCAGAAATATATATAGTGTATTTATTTGGGCTGTCAAAAGATTAATCGCATCCAAAATAAAAGTTTGTGTTTACATAATATATGTGTGTGTACTCTGTTAATTATTATTTATATATAAATACACACACATTCATGTATATATTTAAGAAATATTTGCATGTATATACTGTATATACATTTATATAATCTATAATATATATAAATATAAATGTTTTATATATAAAAATATTTTTTTCTTAAATATATACATGAATGTGTGTGTATTTATATATAAATAATAATTGAGTACACACACATATATTATGTAAACACAAACTTTTATTTTGGATGTGATTAATCGCGATTAATCTTTTGACAGCCCTAATATACATATTATTTTTTTTAAGGCAAATAACCTAGTTTGCCTAGTTATATCATCAAAAATGTTAAAAATTTGCAGAAAAAGATTCTTTCATGCACTGCTGTCCTCAAACATCCCAGCCAGTCACATCCGTTTATTCACTTAGACCTTCGCTAAACCTTTTTTCCTTCCATTTGATCAAGAAAGCGAGCCTTTACAAATGCAGCATTTCACCCGTGTGCCCTTGACTTTCACAGACGTGTGTCTCATAACAGTTTACACAACTATCCCAATATCATGTTTTGTAAACGGTGCATGATCTGCATATTATTCCCAGCAATCCTCAGTCTGATCGTTTGCACCTTCGCACAACCTTTCTGCATTTCGTTGTTCCGCGAAGGGCTTTTTATCCGTCCGTCCTGGACCGCTACAGATCCGCGGCCACAAAGGTGTAAGCGTAGAGCGCTCCAGACAGTGATAAGGGTTCAGATACACAGCGGGAGTTGTTTTCTGCTGGTGTCTGGCTTTCTTTCTGCAAGCCGGCTCGTTAAGAGACAGCACAGCGGTGGAGCTTTTATTCAGCTTCTCACAAATTCAGCTGACATTTTAGAAGATCCATACGAGACCTTTCAGTGAGAAGGAGAGGGCGAGAAAGAAAGGGGAACGCAAAGCTCGGAGGGGATGGTGTGAAAAAGAAGGAGGTGTGGAAATTCATTAGCGGCCTCGAAGGAAAGACAATCGCAATTATCAAACGTCTCCACAGCCAAAATAAACGCTGTCAAAACTTCGCCGCCGCTTTTTTTTTGACAACAGCTAAGATACAGATAATGCATTTCAGCGCCTCCGCATCATAAAGATGCTTTTCTGAGATGGAAGGGCGCAAGGGAGGCTTTAAATGCGGAGCGTGTGTTTTTTTTTCCAGCCGTGTCCCGTGGCGCCATATGGCAGAGAGATGTGAAACTGCAGGTCTGAGGGAAGGAAATCAGTCAAACGCAAAACAGACAGCATCTGTTCCTCGCTCCGTGTGCTCGACGTTAGCATGTCCTTCACTTCAGACGACTGCGGAGAACTGCGACGGCCCTGTATGGGAATGAGTGAAGCATCGGCAGATTATAGGAACGTTTGGTCGTTGAAACGCTCACAATTCTGGCCTGAATTTCAATATTTGGGTGACTTATCACTTTAACTAGACTAGTGTCATAAAATGTGGTCAATCAGCTTTAAGGCCCTTTCACACCGGACGCGCAACGAAAAAGCGAAGCGGAAAAAGTGAATATTTCGTGTGCGAATAGTTCGCATCAAAACCATTCACACCAGCCGCGACGCGAGGTTTCAGAGCTCCAACATTCCCAAACATTCGCACGACAGCTGAGAAACACGGACACGTAATCATTCAGTGGAGACGAGCTTTTAATTTTCTTTAAAAGACAGAGAAGAAGGTTTTGTGTGCAGCCAGTCTTAAAGAACTGAAGGGGAGGATCATGCTAATCTCCTACAGGAGCTAAAACTTTATCATGGCCGGTTACGCACTTACTTTCAAATGTCCGTGGGACAATTTGAGGAGCTCCTCCAGACACACACACACACACACTCTAAAGGAACGGCTTGATCCGGAGCTGCTGTGTTTCCAGTTGAGTCACAATGTAAACATTTAAGGGCCACAGTCGTACTGACGGAAACACATTCACTTTCCATAGTCGCGGACGCTATTAGATAAAAAAAAAAAATCTATTTATTGATTATAATATCTGTAGCCTATAGTGGGCAAACACATCTGCATCTGTACAGCTGTAAACACAACTACAGCTGTAATCTCGTGAGAAATGCGACACCTGGCAAAGGTTAATGTTGATTGAATGGCTAGTGACATCAACTGGACATTTCGTGACCTTTGTTTCCTTGTATGTGATTGGTTTAAGCCTTTTCTGTCACTGCGAGTGTTAAAAAAACACTCAATAAAAACAATAAAACCATCGCGCGAATTATTCGCGCGTCAAAATCGCGTCCAGTGTGAAAGGACCTTTAGAGTTTAGATTCTCTGCCCGAACTTGAACCAAACTGGGTCGGGACGATATTTCCCGCCACTATCCCTCGGGGATAATCAGTAGTTTAATCAGTAGTTATTAGCCTAATTGGGTGGGCAGAAAGCTATGCCATAATCAGAAAAAATATATATATTAGTGTTAAGGTCCTTTCACACTGGACGCGATTTTGACGCGCGAATAATTCGCGCAATGGTTTTATTTTTTGATCAGCTGTTTGTGTAATTCTGTTTATAGTAATAACCATCTGTATATTATTCACTGTACATATTCACCTGTAAATTCTGTTTATAGTAATAACCATCTTTCTATTTATAGATATATTTATATATATTCAGTACATATCCATGTCCTGCACTTATGCAAACGTTGTATATCCTGCACTTGCTGCTATTGCACTTCTGGTTAGACCTAAACTGCATTTCGTTGCCTTGTACTTGTACTTGTGTAATGACAATAAAGTTGAATCTAATCTAATCTAATGAGTGCTTTCACACCGAACGCGAATGTGCTGCGGCGAAAAAACGATGTTTATTTTTTTCGTTTCGATGTCGACTTTTTTTAACACTCGCAGCGACAGAAAAGGCTTAAACCAATCACATACAAGGAAACAAAGGTGACGAAATGTCCAGTTGATGTCACTAGCCATTCAATCAACATTAACCTTTGCCAGGTGACGCATTTCTCACGAGATTACAGCTGTAGTTGTGTTTACAGCTGTACAGATGCAGATGTGTTTGCCCACTATAGGCTACAGATATTATAATCAATAAATTGATTTTTTTTTTTTATCTAATTGCGTCCGCGACTATGGAAAGTGAATGTGTTTCCGTCAGTACGACTGTGGCACTTAAATGTTTACATTGTGACTCAACTGGAAACACAGCAGCTCCGGATCGAGCCGTTCCTTTAGAGTGTGTGTGTGTGTGTGTGTGTGTGTGTGTGTGTGTGTGTGTGTGTGTGTGTGTGTGTGTGTGTGTGTGTGTGTGTGTGTGTGTGTGTGTGTGTGTGTGTGTGTGTGTGTGTGTGTGTGTGTGTGTGTGTGTGTGTGTGTGTGTGTGTGTGTGTGTGTGTGTGTGTGTGTGTGTGTGTGTGTGTGTGTGTGTGTGTGTGTGTGTGTGTGTGTGTGTGTGTGTCTGGAGGAGCTCCTCAAATTGTCCCACGGACATTTGAAAGTAAGTGCGGAACCGGCCATGATAAAGTTTTAGCTCCTGTAGGAGATTAGCATGATCCTCCCCTTCAGACTCTGCTCTTTAAGACTGGCTGCACACAAAACCTTCTTCTCTGTCTTTTAAAGAAAATTAAAAGCTCGTCTCCACTGAATGATTACGTGTCCGTGTTTCTCAGCTGTCGTGCGAATGTTTGGGAATGTTGGAGCTCTGAAACGTTGCAAACTCGCGTCGCGGCTGGTGTGAATGGTTTTGATGCGAACTATTCGCACACGAAATATTCGCTTTTTTGTTACGCGTCCGGTGTGAAAGGGCCTTTAGACCGATATATCGGGCCGATATTTGCATCGGCCGATATAAGGCTGCTGCGTTCGCCGATATTTTTCCCCTGCATTATTTACAGACAGGCGTCCACAGGGCAGCTCTCACCGTCTTCAAACTCTCTCGCTCTCCCTCGCGCATATTAATCAAAATCAATTGAGAATTGACACGATGGTGAAAGGTGGAAAGACTGAAGTTTCACGTGGAGCATTGGGAGATTTTTTCCTGAATTACCGCTGGTGTTGCTCTACAAGAGATTAAGTTCAGTGCACCTACACTCTAAAAAATACTGGGTTAAAAATAACCCAAGTTGGGTTGAAAATGGACTAACCCATCAATTGGGTTGTTTTAACACAGCAATTGGTTAAGTTGCTGTAAAGTTGGGCATTTTAACATGAGCTCAATGAGATTCTGCTCCTTCTGGAGTCTGCCTCTAGTGGCCAGTCCATGAACTGCAGTTTAACTCACTTCCGTATCGGCTTCAAGAGAAACTGAGGGAGGAGCCGCTTGCGTTTAAATTGTTCAGGCTCATAATTACAGTTAATGTGTCGGGTCGGGCTTGACTAATCAGCTTCTAGATCAGTGGATCTAGGTTGACAGTGTAACTCATCCTCTCTCTCTCTCTCTCTCTCTCTCTCTCTCAGCTCTTAGCCCACCGTCATCATTACCGGACCACCCCTCGTCCTCCTCATCAACATCTCTCACTACCATCTGCATCTCTGATTCAGACCACGAAAGTGAACCAACCGCCCCCAGAACCCCACAGACTCCACACGCACTTCCAGACCAACCGGCCAATCAGGATGAGGAGGAAACGCACCCGAATATATCTCAAGAAATGCCACCAAGTGATGAATTCCCCCCACAAACGGCCTCCATTAGTGATCCAGGTCTGTCCCAAACACACTGATGTCACTCTCAGTACATTTTAAAGGAATACTTCACCTCTAAATGGAGATTCTCTTCTTTTTTACATCCGATATTGTTTGTTTGTTTATGACCAAAACTCCACCGATATTGTTTTTGGTTTTTAAGTGCCCAATAACTGATATGAAGAACTGAACTAAAGCGTTCGTCACTAACATCAGAAGGTGAACGACCCCGTTTTACAAGATTAAAATTGTGTTAAATATAAATGTCATTTAAATAAAGAATAATAATACATTTTCATCAGTTAACTATTTACAAAGAAACAAAATCAATTTAAGCAAGCAGCACATTCAAATAATGATAATAAAACATTAATGGGATGGATGGATAGACAGATAGAAAGATGGACAGATAGACAGACGGACATTGATAGAAAGATAGATAGATAGACAGACGGACGGATGGACATAGATAGAAAGATAGATAGATGGATAGAAAGATAGACAGACAGACAGACGGATGGATGGATGGACAGATGGATAGACAGATAGATGATAGATAGATAGATAGATAGATAGATAGATAGATAGATAGATAGATAGATAGATAGATAGATAGATAGATAGATAGATAGATAGATAGATAGATAGATAGATAGATAGATAGATAGATAGATAGATAGATAGATAGACAGACGGATGGATAGACAGACGGATGGATGGACAGATAGATAGATAGACAGACAGACAGACAGACGGGTGGAAGGATGGACAGATAGACAGACGGATGGATGGACAGATAGACAGACAGAAGGATGGAAGGACAGATAGATAGATAGATGGATGGATGGACAGATATATAGATAGATAAACAGACAAACAGACGGGTGGAAGGATGGATGGATAGATAGATAGACAGACAGACAGATGGATGGATGGACAGATAGACAGACAGATGGGTGGAAGGATGGAAGGAAAGATAGATAGACAGACGGATGGATGGACAGATAGATAGACAGAAGGATGGAAGGACAGATAGATAGATAGATGGATGGATGGACAGATATATAGATAGATAAACAGACAAACAGACGGGTGGAAGGATGGATGGATAGATAGATAGACAGACAGACAGATGGATGGATGGACAGATAGACAGACAGATGGATGGATGGACAGATACATAGATAGATAGATAGATAGATAGATAGACAGACAGACAGATAGATAGACGGATGGATGGACAGATAGATAGACAGACGGATGGATGGACAGATAGACAGACAGACAGATGGGTGGAAGGATGGATGGATAGATAGATAGACAGACGGATGGATGGACAGATAGATAGATAGACAGATAGACAGACAGACGGATGGATGGACTGATAGACAGACAGATGGGTGGAAGGATGGAAGGACAGATAGATAGATAGATGGATGGATGGACAGACAGACAGACAGACGGGTGGAAGGATGGATGGATAGATAGACAGACAGACGGATGGATGGACAGATAGACAGACAGATGGGTGGAAGGATGGATGGACAGATAGATAGATAGATAGATAGATAGACAGATAGACAGACAGACAGATAGACGGATGGATGGACAGATAGATAGACAGACAGATAGACAGACGGATGGATGGACAGATAGACAGACAGACAGATGGGTGGATGGATGGATAGATAGACAGACAGACAGACGGATGGATATACAGATATATGGATAGATTGACAGACGGATGGGTGGAAGGATGGATGGACAGATTGATAGATAGATAGACAGACAGACAGACAGATGGGTGGAAGGATGGATGGATAGATAGACAGACAGACAGACGGATGGATGGATGGATGGATGGATGGATGGATGGATGGATGGATGGATGGATGGATGGACAGATAGATAGACAGACAGACGGATGGGTGGAAGGATGGATGGACAGATAGATAGATAGACAGACAGACAGATGGGTGTAAGGATAGATAGATAGATAGATAGATAGATAGATAGATAGATAGATAGATAGACAGACAGACAGACAGACAGACAGACAGACAGACAGACAGACAGACAGACAGACAGACAGACAGACAGACAGACAGACAGATAGACAGATAGATAGACAGATAGACAGATAGACAGATAGACAGATAGATAGATAGATAGATAGATAGATGGATAGATGGATGGACAGGTTCTTTAATTTACAATGAATAAATACTATCTGAGTAGCAGCTTGGACATTTTACGAAGCATCTCCTGTTGTGTTTCCCGTAACGCTTTAAGTCGATCAACCCTCGATGTCAGATCCTCTTCTCAGAAGCGTTTCAGCTGAGAGCACGTCTACGGGAAACACGGATAATAACCGGCCATTTTAAAGCGAGACAATCGACGAGCGTTCACCGTTCGTATAAAGAGTGCAGTTTCCAGACTCTGCTGGGTGTGTCTGAACACCCGCCTCTACGCTAGCACACACACTCCAGCAGCATACAGTACGCATAATGGCTCTTTAATAACACCGTGTGATTGGCCAGCCGGCGAAGGCTCGGCTATTTTAGTCGCCGGTGGAGTTCTGGTAACGAAGCCCAATGGGGCGTCTTTACAGCGAGCCTGACCCAGATGAATGTAGAGCAGCTCTGTGGGACCAGATCTGGACAAATCACATTTCTTGGAACAGCAGGATCGTCTCAGGTCACTCCGCTCCGGCTGAATATAGTGTTCGTTAGCGGCGTTAGAGCGCTCGCTCCACCTGACCTTTATCAGGCGGCGGCATGGAGCATAATGATCATCCGCTCTTCTCGTCCTCTCATTGCCCTCTCTCTCCCTCCCTCTCTCTTTCTCCCTCCCTCTCTCTCTCTCTGATAGCTGATGAAGATCACACTCAGGAGTCGGGCGGCTCTGTTTGTGTGTACGACTGTCTGAAGTTCTGTGCCAGCAGAAACACGGACAGGATCTTGATGGACAGATAGATAGATAGATAGATAGATAGATAGATGGATGGATGGATGGATGGATGGATGGATGGATGGATGGATGGATGGATGGATGGATGGATGGATGGATGGATGGATGGATGGATGGATGGATGGATGGATGGATGGATGGATGGATGGATGACAGACAGACAGACAGACAGACAGACAGACAGACAGACAGACAGACAGATGGATAGATAGACAAACAGACGGATGGATGGATAGATAGATGGACAGACAGACAGACGGATGGACGGACGGATAGATGGACAGATAGACAGACGGATGGATAGACAGACAGATGGATGGATGGACAGATAGATAGATGGACAGACAGACGGATGGACGGACGGATAGATGGACAGATAGACAGACGGATGGATGGACGGACAGATGGATGGATGGACATAGATAGATGGACAGATAGACAGACGGATGGATGGACGGACAGATGGATGGATGGACGGATAGATAGATGGACAGATAGACAGACGGATAGATGGATGGATGGACAGATAGATAGATGGACAGATAGACAGACGGATGGACGGACGGATAGATGGATGGATGGACAGATAGATAGATGGACAGAGACAGACGGATGGATAGATGGACAGATAGACAGATGGATAGATGGATGGATGGACAGATAGATAGATGGACAGATAGACAGACGGATGGCTGGACGGATAGATGGATAGACAGATAGACAGACGGACATAGATAGAAAGATAGATGACAGATAGATAGATGGATAGAAAGATGGCTGGATGGACGGACGGACGGATAGATAGATAGACAGATAGATGGACAGATAGATGGACAGATAGACGGACGGACGGACAAAGATAGACAGATAGATGACAGATAGATAGATGGATAGAAAGATGGACAGATAGACAGATGGATGGACGGACGGACAAATAGATGGATGGATGGATGGATGGACGGATAGATAGATAGATAGATAGATAGATAGATGGACAGACAGATAGATGGACAGATAGATAGACAGATAGATGGACAGATAGATAGATAGACAGATAGATGGACAGATAGATAGACAGACAGATAGATGGACAGATAGATGGATAGATAGATAGACAGATAGATGGACAGATAGATAGACAGATAGATGGACAGATAGATAGACAGATAGATGGACAGATAGATGGACAGATAGATGGACAGATAGATAGACAGATAGATGGACAGATAGATAGATAGACAGATAGATGGACAGATAGATAGACAGACAGATAGATGGACAGATAGATGGATAGATAGACAGACAGATAGATGGACAGATAGATAGACAGATAGATGGACAGATAGATAGACAGACAGATAGATGGACAGATAGATGGATAGATAGATAGACAGATAGATGGACAGATAGACAGATAGATGGACAGATAGATAGACAGACAGATAGACGGACGGATAGATAGATAGACAGATAGATGGACAGATAGATAGACAGACGGACGGACAGATAGATAGACAGATAGATGGACAGACGGACGGACAGATAGATGGACAGATAGATGGATAGATAGATAGACAGATAGATGGACAGATAGATAGACAGATAGATAGACAGATAGATAGACAGATAGATGGATAGATAGACAGACAGATAGATGGATAGATAGATAGACAGATAGATGGACAGATAGATAGACAGATAGATAGACAGATAGATAGACAGATAGATGGATAGATAGACAGACAGATAGATAGACAGATAGACGGACAGATAGATGGACAGATAGATAGACAGATAGATAGACAGATAGATGGATAGATAGACAGACAGATAGATGGACAGATAGATGGACAGATAGATAGACAGACAGATAGATGGACAGATAGATGGACAGATAGATGGACAGATAGATAGACAAACAGATAGATGGACAGATAGATAGACAGATAGATGGACAGATAGATAGACAGACAGATAGATGGACAGATAGATGGATAGATAGATAGACAGATAGATGGACAGATAGATAGACAGACAGATAGACAGATAGATAGACAGATAGATGGACAGATAGATAGACAGACGGACGGACAGATAGATAGACAGATAGATGGACAGACGGACGGACAGGTAGATGGACAGATAGACAGATGGATGGATGGACAGATAGACAGACAGATAGATGGACAGATAGATAGACAGATAGATGGACAGATAGATGGACAGACGGACGGACGGATAGATGGACAGATAGACAGATGGATGGATGGACAGATAGACAGACAGATAGATAGACAGACGGACGGACAGATAGATAGACAGATAGATGGACAGACGGACGGACAGATAGATGGACAGATAGACAGATGGATGGATGGACAGATAGACAGACAGATAGATGGACAGATAGATAGACAGATAGATAGACAGATAGATGGACAGACGGACGGACAGATAGATGGACAGATAGACAGATGGATGGATGGACAGATAGACAGACAGATAGATGGACAGATAGATAGACAGATAGATGGACAGATAGATGGACAGACGGACGGACGGATAGATAGATAGATAGACAGATAGATGGACAGATAGATAGACAGACGGATGGACAGATAGATGGACAGACAGACAGACAGATGGATGGATGGACAGATAGATAGACAGATGGATGGACAGATATATGGATAGATAGAGCGCTCGCTCCACCTGACCTTTATCAGGCGTCGGCATGGAGCATAATGATCATCCGCTCTTCTCGTCCTCTCATCTTCTCTTTTTTCTCTCTCTCTCTCTCTCTCTCTCTCTCTCTGATAGCTGATGAAGATCACACTCAGGAGTCGGGCGGCTCTGTTCGCGTGTACGAGTGTCTGAAGTTCTGTGCCAGCAGAAACACGGACAGGATCTTCCTCTACGACCAGGTACAGAGAGAAGCATAAACCCAAACCCAGAGAGATGAACTGATGAACACTCATATTCACTGATTCTGATCTCACACTGTGAATATTGGGATAAAGCTTCAAATTTAGCAGGAAACCTTGTTTGGTAATTCATTGAGAGTTTTAATAGAGTATCTTAAGAATAGATGGATAGACAGACGGATGGATAGACAGATAGATAGACGGATAGACAGACAGATAGACGGATAGACAGACAGATAGATAGACAGACGATATAGATATGAGACCGATAGATGGATAGATAAATGGATGGATGGAGAGATAGACGGATAGACAGACAGATAAATAGACGGATAGACAGATGGATGGATAGACGGATAGACAGACAGATAGACGGATAGACAGACGGATAGATAGACAGACAGACGGATAGACAGACAGATAGACAGACGGACAGATAGACAGACGGATAGATAGATGGATGGATAGAATGAGACAGATAGATGGATAGATAAATGGATGGATGGATAGAATGACAGATGGATGGATGGACAGATAGAATGACAGATGGATGGATGGATAGACGGATAGAATGACAGATGAATGGATGGATGGATAGAATGACAGATAGATGGATGGACGGACGGACAGATAGATGGATAGATGGACAGATAGATAGATGGATGGATGGACAGATAGATAGATGGATGGATGGATGGACAGATAGAATGATGGATGGATGGACAGATAGATAGATGAACGGATAGAATGACAGCTGGATGGATGGATGGCTCGATGGACGGACGGATGGATGGATGGATGGATAGACAGATGGATGGATGGATGGACAGGTAGATAGATGGATGGATAGACGGATAGAATGACAGATAGATAGATAGATAGATAGATAGATAGATAGATAGATAGATAGATAGATAGACAGATAGACAGATAGATAGACAGATAGATAGACAGATGAATAGATAGACGGATCAATAGATAGACAGACAGATAGATAGATAGACAGATAGATAGACAGATAGATAGACAGATGAATAGATAGACGGATCAATAGATAGACAGACAGATAGACAGACAGATAGATAGATAGACAGATAGATAGACAGATGAATAGATAGACGGATCAATAGATAGATAGATAGATAGATAGATAGATAGATAGATAGATAGATAGATAGATAGATAGATAGATAGATAGATAGACAGACAGATACACAGACGGCTAGACAGATAGATAGATAGACGGATAGACAGATACACAGACAGACAGATAGATAGATAGATAGATAGATAGATAGATAGATAGATAGATAGATAGATAGATAGATAGATAGATAGATAGATAGATAGATAGATAGATAGATAGATAGATAGATAGATAGATAGATAGATAGATAGATAGATAGATAGATAGATAGATAGATAGATAGATAGATAGACAGATAGATAGACAGATAGATAGACAGATGAATAGATAGACGGATAGATAGACAGACAGACAGATACACGGACGGATAGATAGATAGACAGACAGATACACAGACGGCTAGACAGACAGATAGACAGACAGACAGATGGATAGACCGATGAATAGATAGATGGATAGATAGACAAACAGACAGATACACAGACGGATAGACAGACAGATAGATAGACAGATGAATAGATAGACAGACAGACAGATAGACAGACGGATAGATAGACAGATAGACAGACAGATAGACAGATAAATAGTTAGACGGATAGACAGATAAATAGATAGATGGATAGATAGACAAACAGACAGATACACAGATGGATAGACAGACAGATAGACAGACAGATAGACAGATAAATAGTTAGACGGATAGACAGATAAATAGATAGATGGATAGATAGACAAACAGACAGATACACAGACGGCTGGACAGACAGATAGATAGATAGACAGATACACAGACGGATAGACAGACAGATAGACGGATAGACAGATACACAGATAGATAGATAGACAGACAGACAGACAGACAGATACACAGACGGATAGACAGACAGATGGATAGACCGATGAATAGATAGATGGATAGATAGACAAACAGACAGATACACAGACGGATAGACAGACAGATAGATAGACAGATGAATAGATAGACGGATAGATAGACAGACAGACAGATAGACAGACGGATAGATAGACAGATAGATAGATAGATAGATAGACAGACATACAGATACACAGACGGATAGACAGATAAATAGATAGACAGACAGATACACAGATAGATAGATAGATAGATAGATAGATAGATAGATAGATAGATAGATAGATAGATAGATAGATAGATAGATAGATAGATAGATAGATAGATAGATAGATAGATAGATAGATAGATAGATAGATAGATAGATAGATAGATAGACGGATAGACAGATAGACGGATAGACAGATAAATAGACGGATAGACAGATAAATAGACGGATAGACAGATAGACAGATAGACAGATAAATAGATGGATAGACAGATAGACGGATAGACAGATAAATAGACGGATAGACAGATAGATAGATAGACCGACATACAGATACACAGACGGATAGACAGATAAATAGATAGACAGACAGATACATAGATAGATAGACGGATAGACAGATAGATAGATAGACAGACAGACAGATACACAGACGGATTGACAGTCTGTCTATGCAGCAACGCATTTGTGAAGCCACAACACACACAACCTTGAGGCGGATGAGCTACAACAGCAGAAGACCCCACCGGGTAGCAATTGGCAAAAACTGTAATCGACAACTATTTTGATAATTGATTAGTCGGCTTGAGTAATTTTTTAAGACAAAAGTAAAATGATTTGATTCCAGCTTGTTTAATGTGAATATGTTCTAGTGTGTTCTCTCATATGTGACAGTAAACTGAGTAATGGACAAAACGAGACATTTGAGGACGTCATCCTGGGCTTTTGGCAAACACTGATCCACATTTTTCGGACATATTATAGACCAAACAACTAATCGATTACTTGAGAAAATATTCAACAGATAACTATGAAAATAATCCCAAATCGAATCATTATGTACAAGTGCATTGCATTGGAACCCCTGGATATAAGCGTCCCCTCTCTATCTCTCTGAAATATTTTTGTTCTCTCTGAGAACGATAGCTATCATCAGGATACACTATACACCGGTAGGCAGTGGCCCACCTTACCCTGACCACGATGCGGTCACCCAGAATTTATAGTTTACCCACCTCTTTTTTTACCACTACACCTCTGGATACAATACTAATATTATATATATATATATATAACCTGTGTGTGTGTGTGTGTGTGTGTGTGTGTGTGTGTGGGCATGTTTTTGTGAAATATCAGGACACAAATGTGTATAATGACATGGGTATGACATAGGTATTACAAAAAGAGGGTGAAATATGAGGACGTTCCCCATGTCCTCACTTTTCAAAATGCTTATAAATCACACAGAACAAGTTTTTTTTCACAGAAAGTGAACTGCACAGTCTCCTGTGAGGGCTAGGTTTAGGGGCAGTGTGTGTGTGTGTGTGTGTGTGTGTGTGTGTGTGTGTGTGTGTGTGTGTGTGTGTGTGTGTGTGTGTGTGTGTGTGTGTGTGTGTGTGTGTGTGTGTGTGTGTGTGTGTGTGTGTGTGTGTGTGTGTGTGTGTGTGTGTGTGTGATGGGTTAGGTTTAGGGGTAGGGTCAGTGTAAGGGGATAGAAAATACGTTTTGTACAGTATAAAAACCATTATGCCTATGGAATGTCCCCACATTTCACAAAAACAAACGTGTGTGTGTGTGTGTGTGCGCTTTCTCTCACATGCGGTCACAACACAGTAAGCTGGTAAAGCACACGGCACACAAACTCTATGTATAGAGCGATTTAGTCTGTCCATTCAGTAAACATTAGCCCGACCCGGGTCAGGGGTCAGACCTGTATCTGATGGCCAGAGCTTCTGGTGTGAATCTGAGGGCAGATGCAGAGTTGAGTCCCACAGTCCTCATGTGTAACGCCGCCTCCTCTAGTTCTCCTCAGCTGTATTAAGTGGAGCAGAGATAAGCAGGCGGCCCTGATTGACTCTGATTGAGAAATATTATCCGGGTTGGTTTTTAATAAGAGCTTTTCCTGAGGCGGTTTCAGCGCAGCGGTGATGAATGAGTTCAGTGAGGAGCCGGAGCCGGAGCCGGGGGCTGGGAAGGGAATATTTTGTAAAGGGCCGAGTGGTTCCCAGTGGACGGACGGCGGGGCCCAGCCTCTGCTGGAGAACTGGACCCGCTCCTGTGAGGGCCGCTCCTGTGATTGGCCGCTCCTGTGATTGGCCGCTCCTGTGATTGGCCGCTCCTGTGAGGGCCGCTCCTGTGAGGGCCGCTCCTGTGAGGGCCGCTCCTGTGAGGGCCGCTCCTGTGATTGGCCGCTCCTGTGTTTGGCAGCTCTTGTGATTGGCAGCTCTTGTGATTGGCAGCTCTTGTGATTGGCAGCTCTTGTGATTGGCCGCTCCTGTGAGGGCCGCTCCTGTGAGGGCCGCTCCTGTGAGGGCCGCTCCTGTGATTGGCCGCTCCTGTGTTTGGCCGCTCCTGTGATTGGCCGCTCCTGTGATTGGCCGCTCCTGTGATTGGCCGCTCCTGTGATTGGCAGCTCTTGTGATTGGCAGCTCTTGTGATTGGCAGCTCTTTAAGGAACGTCTCCTCTTGGTGGAGCACAGCTTTCTGTCATCATGACCTTGAGCGACGACCTTTCCTCATATTCCTAATTTCTCACCTATAACCACTTCAGAGAATTAGACACATCCGAATTAGAAGAGCGCCTACACACATACAGTAGAGGACATCGAGAGAACTGGGCTCATCTCACAGAAAACACTCTAGATTTTAACACTGTGGCTGGATGATAGATAGATAGATAGATAGATAGATAGATAGATAGATAGATAGATAGATAGATAGATAGATAGATAGATAGATAGATAGATAGATAGATAGATAGATAGATAGATAGATAGATAGATAGATAGATAGATAGACAGACAGACAGACAGACAGACAGACAGACAGACAGACAGACAGACAGACAGACAGACAGACAGACAGACAGACAGACAGACAGACAGACAGACAGACAGACAGACAGACAGATACACAGACGGATAGACAGATAAATAGATAGACAGACAGATACACAGATAGATAGATAGATAGATAGATAGATAGATAGATAGATAGATAGATAGATAGATAGATAGATAGATAGATAGATAGATAGATAGATAGATAGATAGATAGATAGATAGATAGATAGATAGATAGATAGATAGATAGATAGATAGATAGATAGATAGATAGATAGATAGATAGATAGACAGACAGACAGATACACAGACGGATTGACAGTCTGTCTATGCAGCAACGCATTTGTGAAGCCACAACACACACAACCTTGAGGCGGATGAGCTACAACAGCAGAAGACCCCACCGGGTACCACTCATCTCCACTACAAATAGGAAAAAGAGGCGACAATTTGCACAAGCTCACCAAAATTGGACAGTTGAAGACTGAAGGTCTGATGAGTCTGGATTTCTGTTGAGACATTCAGATGGTAGAGTCAGAATTTGGCGTAAACAGAATGAGAACATGGATCCATCATGCCTTGTTTCCACTGTGCAGGCTGGTGGTGGTGGTGTTATGGTGTGGGGGATGTTTTCTTGGCACACTTTAGTCCCCTTAGTGCCAATTGGGCATGGTTTAAATGCCACGGCCTACCTGAGCATTGTTTCTGCCCATGTCCATCCCTTTATGAGCACCATGTCCCCATCCTCTGATGGCTACTTCCAGCAGGATAATGCACCGTCACAAAGCCACAATCATTTCAAATTGGTTTCTTGAACATGACAATGAGTTCACTGAACTAAAATGGCCGCCACAGTCACCAGATCTCAACCCAATAGAGCATCTTTGGGATGTGGTGGAACGGGAGCTTCGTGCCCTGGATGTGCATCCCACAAATCTCCATCAACTGCAAGATGCTCTCCTATCAATATGGGCCAACATTTCTAAAGAATAGGGGTGTAACGATTCATCTACTACATCGATGTATCGATTTATTTTCCTATGATCTAACTTCATCGATCTGTGCTCGGCAAGTTGGCCTTCCGGACGACATATATCGATCTAGCATCGTTTTAAAAGGTAATCAATCGATTGTATCGATCATAGAAAATAACGCATTGGATTTAAGCACGTCAGACTTTATATGGATGTTTTTTCTTAGCACTTTTAATGATAAAGGCATTAAACGTTACTCGATTAAGTCTGCCTATCTGTGACATCATCGCAACGCATCAGCTGCAGCAGAAGAAAACAAAACATAGCATAGCGGATGGCAGAGGAGAAGCCAACGAGCGAGAAATTATCAAGCCACCTGGAGAAAGAGCTAACGTTACCTGTACTTTCAACCCTTGCTAAATGTTACCTGTGCATTCCTGACACCAGTGTGCCAGTAGAGCGAGTTTTTAGCACAGCGAAGTGTTCTGCGGTCAGATCATGTTGATATTTTGGAAAAAGAAATCTGTAGAGTCATTGAAGAGTAGTTGGTTACATTTTATCTTTGTTAAATATTGTTTGTTTATTAAACTGAGAGTAGTAGCAGCTTCAGCCAGTTTATTCAACCTGAAGAGAAGTTAGTTGCACTTTATTTTTGATATTAATATTGTATTTGTATTATTTTAATGTTGAAAAACAACAGCAAAAGTAGCAGGTAAACCTACTATTAATTAAACCTGAAGAGTAGTTAGTTGCACTTTATTTTTTATACTAATATTGTAATATTTGTATGTTGGAAAACAAAAGCAGAAGTAGCAGTTTAACCTACTGTTGAAATGTTGGTTGCACTTACTGGGCTTTTATTGAAAATGTATTGAAAATTGAAAATGAGAGCAGAAAAGGTTAACTTCCTGTTAATTCAACCTAAACTGTTGGTTGCACTTTATTCAAATAAAATTTGAATGCATTTTCCATTAATTGTTGTTTACTTGTTTGTTTATATCCATAATTAATTGATATACCGGATTCCCTTACAAGAAACAACAGGAATCTAGGAAACTTCACCTGCATTGAGCAGTATCCAGATATTTATTTCAGTCACACAATTTTTGGCTAAAAAGTTACTGAATCGATTTCAAGTCACTGAATCGTTTCGGATCGTATCGTTCTAAATTAACCAATATCGTCCTTGAATCGTATCGACAACCTCAAATCGTGATACGAATCGAATCGTTGTTAAAACGAATCGTTACACCCCTACTAAAGAATGCTTTCAGCAGCTTGTTGAATCAATGCCACGTAGAATTAAGGCAGTTCTGAAGGAGAAACGGTCAAACACAGTATTAGTGTGTGTTCCTAATAATCCTTTAGGTGAGTGTATGTAAAAAGTCATATTTTGATTTATTTTTTAATTTATTTATTTATTTGTAAATCTATAATTTTTCATTTGTTTGGTCTATTTCCCTTCAGAAAGGCTCTGTTGATTCCACTAGGTGTCAGTAAACAGGGGGAAAATACTTTTCTTGATATCTCCTTCCAAAAAAAAGTTATTGAGATGAATCTGTTGAAACTATCTAATAACTCCTCCTCATCTGCATTGATTGACAGCAGCCACTGGGCAATCGAGGCTCCGCCTCCTCAACTTTGTAAAGGGAGATCTCGGGCTCTGATTGGTCTAGAAGCATGATCGACGTGTCTATAGAGAGCTGAGATGCTCAGCTTTTTTGACGTATGACGCAATACGTGATGGCGTCATCAAAAATTGCAGCTAACAAAGACGATCAAAACTAAGGATTTGTCTGCATCACATGTTTTGTTCTGGACATCGGTGACGTATCACAGTGTGGTTTGGCCATGCTCGCTCACACACATGTGAAAATAGTCTCATTTTGAAGAAAACAACGTAAGGAACGAGCCGATATAGCGTTTGAGGGTAGTAGCTACACAACAAGTTAGTGATCCGAACAGGAATATGACTCATGTGTTCGCTTGTTCAAAGGAGTCATTTCCATCTTCGTGATTCTTTTGATAATAACGTTACTGTAAAGTGTTGGATCGGTGAAATAAACTGTACAGTGATATTCTTGAGGGCAAGAGCTTTCATTTGATATATGACTTGTCTATTTTTGGTGAGTGATATAAATATGATATTTAATATTATTCATATGATTTTCTCAAGGGGGGGTCATTGCGGGGGGGTCAAATTCAGACCGTATTATCTTTTTCTATGTAACATAAATGCAAAAGTGATTGGGTTATCAAGAAAGCTGAGGTTCTGATCTTTCAAACGATACCATATGTCTAGTTTTGTGTTACACAACTTATTGATTTTTTTAATGATTATGATGATGCAATATTGGACCCACGGGTGGGGGGTGCAGAGCTGAAGTGAAACAAGGATTTTTATATCGAACAAAATAATAAATACATTTTAAATATGCAGTATATATGGTCGCTCAGAACTGAGTTTGATGCTCGTGTGTGTGTGTGTGTGTGTGTGTGTGTGTGTCTACAGGACGGCCTCCCGCTCCACTGTAACTTCATTCCCTTGGATATCAGACTGCAGAACTGGGAGGAACTGCCACCAGAATTCAATCACAGCGAGAACAGGAGACAGGTGTGTGTGTGTGTGTGTGTGTGTGTGTGTGTGTGTGTGTGTGTGTGTGTGTGTGTGTGTGTGTGTGTGTGTGTGTGTGTGTGTGTGTGTGTGTGTGTGTGTGTGTGTGTGTGTGTGTGTGTGTGTGTGTGTGTGTGTGTGTGTGTGTGTGTGTGTGTGTGTGTGTGTGTGTGTGTGTGTGTGTGTGTGTGTGTGTGTGTGTGTGTGTGTGTGTGTGTGTGTGTGTGTGTGTGTGTGTGTGACGGGATCTTCAAGTACTGTTTCATCAGATTTTTTTGTAACACATCTGTGTGTGTGTGTGTGTGTCAGGTTGTGCGATTCGTGCGCGAGTGGAGCTCTCTGACTGCGATGAGGCAGAGGATGGTGAGGAAGAGTGGAAGAGTGTTTCTCAGCCCCATCCTGCTCCTGGAGGAACTCACACACTCACAGCGGCGGCACAGCAGCACCTCCAGGCAAGAGAAAACACACACACACACACACTATCAAAGCTGGAGAGGATTGGGACATGTGGGCGGATCTCAATCTGATTGGCTCACATGTGGATGTCAATCAAATTAAGCTGTTTTTGTTTCTTTTGTTTCCCCCACACACTCCTTCAGAATCACAGAAGCTTTATTTTACTGGATTTTAATGAGTTAGGTTATGAATTATTTATTTTCACTTTTTTAGTAGACAGATAGATAGATAGATAGATAGATAGATAGATAGATAGATAGATAGATAGATAGATAGATAGATAGATAGATAGATAGATAGATGGATGGATGGATGGATGGATGGATGGATGGATGGATGGATGGATGGATGGATGGATGGATGGATGGATGGATGGATGGATGGATGGATGGATGGATGGATGGATGGATGGATGGAATAACAGATGGATGGATGGATGGATGGATGGATGGATGGATGGATGGATGGATGGATGGATGGATGGATGGAATAACAGATGGATGGATGGATGGATGGATGGAATAACAGATGGATGGATAGATATGGGATGGATGGAATAATGGATGGATGGATGGATGGATAGAGGATGGATGGATGGATAGAGGATGGATGGATGGATAGAGGATGGATGGATGGATAGAGGATGGATGGATTGATGGATTGAATAACAGATGGATGGATAGATAGAGGATGGATGGACGGAATAACCGATGGATGGATGGATGGAATAACAGATGGATGGATAGATATGGGATGGATGGAATAATAGATGGATGGATGGATGGATGGATAGAGGATGGATGGATAGATAGAGGATGGATGGACGGAATAACAGATGGATGGATGGATGGAATAACAGATGGATGGATAGATATGGGATGGATGGAATAATAGATGGATGGATGGATGGATAGAGGATGGATGGATGGATAGAGGATGGATGGATGGATTGAATAACAGATGGATGGATGGAGGATGGATGGATGGATTTACAGATGGATGGATAGATAGAGGATGGATGGATGGAATAACAGATGGATGGATAGATATGGGATGGATGGAATAACGGATGGATGGATGGAATAACAGATGGATGGATAGATATGGGATGGATGGAATAACAGATGGATGGATGGATGGATGGAATAACAGATGGATGGATAGATATGGGATGGATGGAATAACAGATGGATGGATGGAATAATAGATGGATGCAATAACGGATGGATGGATGGATGGATGGATGGATGGATGGAATAACAGATGGATGGATAGATGGATAGATAGAGGATGGATGGAATAACGGATGGATGGATAGAGGATGAATGGAATTACAGATGGATGGAATAACAGATAGATGGATGGACAAAGGATGGATGGAATAACAGATGGATGGATGGATGGAATAACAGATGGATGGATGGATGGAATAACAGATGGATGGACAGGATGGATGGAATAACAGATGGATGGATGGATGGATGGATGGATGGAATAACAGATGGATGGATGGATGGATGGATAGATAGAGGATGGATGGAATAACAGATGGATGGAATAACAGATAGATGGATGGATGGATGGATGGACAGAGGATGGATGGAATAACAGATGGATGGATGGATAGATAGAGGATGGATGGAATAACAGATGGATGGATGGACATGATGGATGAATGGATGGAATAACAGATGGATGGATGGATAGAGGATGGATGGATGGATGGATGGATAGAGGATGGATGGATGGAATAACAGATGGATGGATGGATAGAGGATGGATGATGGATAGAGGATGGATGATGGATAGAGGATGGATGGATGGAATAACAGATGGATGGATGGATAGAGGATGGATGATGGATAGAGGATGGATGATGGATAGAGGATGGGTGGATGGAATAACAGATGGATGGATGGATAGAGGATGGATGATGGATGGATGGAATAACAGATGGATGGAGAGATAGATGGATGGATGGATGATGGATAGATAGATGGATGGATGGATTAAGTCTTAAATGAACGTAAAGAGTTGTGGGAAATTAGGACAGGTCTTAAAGTGACAGCAGACTAATAAACCTACTGCTGCCTGTCCATTAAAGCTGCACTATGTAACATTTTTTCAGTGAAATATGACCATGTCTCAAGATTCTGCACTTAAACGTGCCGACATCAAACTAGGCCTTTGTTTTGAACAGGCGACCTCAAGCGGACGGAAAACTTACATAGTGCAGCTTGCAGAGCAAGTGTAAATCTGAGCCCGTCTGCCTGGGCCAATAGAAAACATTAGCGCTGATATACTGAAGGGCAGTAAATTTGACATTTATTACAGTGGGTTTATGTGAAGATCGTGTTAAGTTCACTTTAATTAAAGCGCAATATTTATGGCTTTTACATGAGCTTGTAAACGGTGTGAGATTATTGGCGAGGAGGTTTTTAATTTGAGTTTTGTTTGAGGATTTCCTGACACATCACAGTCAGTTTGTTGTTCTGTTACACAAACATCAGCGTTTTGTACGGCAGCAGATACGGCACTGCCCTTTAAAGGGTTAGTTCAGTTTTAAATCAACTTTTGCTGATAATTTACTCAGCCCCATGTCATCCAAGATGTCCATTTCTTTCTTTCTGCAGTCGAAAAGAAATGAAGGTTTTGGATGAAAACAGTCCAGGATTTTTCTCCATATAATGGACTTCAATGGGCTCCAAACGGTTCAAATGACAGTTTCAGTGCAGCTTCAAAGGGCTTTAAACGACACTAGATGATGAATAAGGGTCTTATCTAGACAAACCATCAGTTTCTGCGAGAAACCCAGCAGTATTTATGCTATTATTTTACCTCTTATCAGACGAGCGTGATCATCTCTGAGCTCCGCCATAACTTCCGCTGAGTGAGGTCAAAATACGAGCGTGGTCATAGATGTATACGCAGATGCCTAGCAGTCAGTAGAATGAGGCATCTACGATCGATATATATATATCGATCGTAGATGCCTCATTCTACTGATCCGTGCAGGCTCTAATGAGGCATCTACGTATACATCTATGACCACGCTCGTATTTTGACCTCACTCAGCGGAAGTTATGGCGGAGCTCAGAGATGATCACGTTCGTCTGATAAGAGGTAAAATAATATCATAAATACTGCTGGGTTTCTCGCAGAAACTGATGGTTTGTCTAGATAAGACCCTTATTCATCATCTGGTGTCGTTTAAAGCCCTTTGAAGCTGCACTGAAACTGACATTTGGACCGTTTGGAGCCCATTGAAGTCCATTATATGGAGAAAAACCCTGGACTGTTTTCATCCAAAACCTTCATTTCTTTTCGACTGCAGAAAGAAAGACATGGACATCTTGGATGAAATGGGGTCGAGTAAATTATCAGCAAAAGTTGATTTAAAAGTGAACTAACCCGTTAATGGCACCATGATGTTCCCGTCATGGTACAGAGTTTTACTCTCTCTCTCTCTCTCTCTCTCTCTCTCTCTCTCTCTCTCTCTCTCAGATATCTCTCCAAACAGGATGTAGCTCAGACCTCCATCGCTGTGGCCCAGAAAGAGGGCGGAGCCCTCCGCATCATCAACAAGGACAACGTCACCCCGAAAAGATTAATTTCCAAACCTTCTGACCATACCAACAGGTTTGAATATTGAATGTTCAAGCAATGCCCTGCGAACTAGTCGATCTATCGCCTGATAATCGATCGGTAATCACTAAATTTGGCCGATCTCACAAACTGATCAGATGAGGCTTTTGCCATAATGTTCTGTTTTGTAACATTAGTGAACCATAGTAAACCGCACATCTTTATTTACTTGGTCTGAAAACCAGTTCAGGCGCATTGTTGGTGTGTTGCTATTGTGAGGAACTGAAAACGACTGACCATTGACCAACACACACCTGCTCTAAAGTCGATAGTGCAGCATTTGTTGTGTTTTTTGACCTCTTAACTGTCACTGTCCCACTGGCGGGACACCTTTTTTTTATTGCCTTTTTTTATATCATATATTTGAGTAATTATCATAAAATTAAAAAGCTTACGAACTCAAAATTCGTCCTGTGTAAACCGTTTTGAAATTGGACGTTGCGTTACCATGGAAACGGTACTTTAAATTCTTCTAGCAGGCTCCTCCCTCTAATGGGCGGCGTCATGTTTCATATTACAACATTTATTTGAACTACTTTATAATCAAAATCTTTTCTAATCTTGACAAAACACATATCGTCGGAAAGGTCTGAGTCTCAAGGGTCCATATTTGGTGACCGTTTTTGTGATTGAAGTGACATTTGGATAGAAATTTACAGGAAAATGCATCAAAAAACAATCAATGGAAAGTGGATAACACCCGGTGGCTGTTTGTGGTACAGCGCCTAAACAAAATCTCTTGGGGACTTCAATTTTTGTGATATCAACTTCAAATTTGGAACACAACCTGGTTAGACGTATGGCTTTGATTTTATAGTCATTTTAGATTTTTGTAAAGTATATATTTTATATAAAATAAAAAATATTTAGTGCAGTGTTTTTTATTTACAGTAAATTTAAACTTCCATAATTGTTTCATACTTTCATATTTTGAATTGCTTAAATAATCTGCAGAGTGTCTGGTTTCAAACAAGACCAAACTTAGGTTTATATTCCAAAGCATTCTTGAATTACAGCCCTTTAAGTTTAGATACACATTTTCATGTGTATTCTCAATGTTCTTATATCAATGTTAGTGATACCTATAGGCGGTGCACATCGTGCGTACATTCTGATTATCACACACACACAGGGACATGCAGCAGCACACACACTTTTTAAATATATTCCTCTCTAGCGAAGCGTTCAGTCTTTCCTCATGTAAATTGTAAATCCGCCCATGGTGCGAGCGCAACTGGCTTTTAAAGGGAATGGGAGATGAGACTCTGATTGGTTACGCCCAAAACACACCCATGACTCATTAAGAGATGAGGTACAACCATTTTGGACCATGCGCTGACTGTTTTTTTCCTTGTTAACTACTACATTTCCGCCTGGATTTGGCCGACCCAAATTGAAAAGCTTCCCATACACACACACACACACACACACACACAGTGTCTTTAAATACACAATACTGGTGCCATTTTACCGGAAACTCTTTGTAGTTTCATAAACCACTGCTAAAAGTGATAAACATGTGAGTATATGTTGTCTGAGCTGTAATAAACCCCCTCATAAAGAGGCGATTTTAGATTTTTTTTGGTTATAAATTCAGTTTTGAAAGTGTGTAACTCAGGCCCTGTGTGTTCTAGCACCCTGCAGACGGTTTGGGCTGTTTCCACTAGATTACAGCAAACACTGGAAAAATTATTTTGTCTTTATCATGTATGCAAGATTTATTCAAATGGATCACCAAAATAGTGTATTTAGAGAGACTGTGTGTGTGTGTGTGTGTGTGTGTGTGTGTGTGTGTGTGTGTGTGTGTGTGTGTGTGTGTGTGTGTGTGTGTGTGTGTGTGTGTGTGTGTGTGTGTGTGTGTGTGTGTGTGTGTGGTGTGTGGTGTGTGGTGTGTGGTGTGTGGTGTGTGGTGTGTGGTGTGTGGTGTGTGTGTGTGTGTGTGTGTGTGTGTGTGTGTGTGTGTGTGGGAAGCTTTTCAATTTGGGTCGGACAAATCCAGGCGGAAATGATCCCAGAGTAATTTAGTGTAAATAAGTTACTTTGTGCAAAACAAATGCCAAAGTGATGCATATCTCCAGAAAGTACAGAATGAGGTCAGAGCTCCTCCACAGACATTTACCATTTAAAGTACACTCACCTAAAGGATTATAAATACAATTATCTAATCAACCAATCACATGGCAGTTGCTTCAATGCATTTAGGGGTGTGGTCCTGGTCAAGACAATCTCCTGAACTCCACACTGAATGTCGGAATGGGAAAGAAAGGGGATTTAAGCTATTTTGAGCGTGGCATGGTTGTTGGAGCCAGACGGGCCGGTCTGAGTATTTCACAATCTGCTCAGTTACTGGGATTTTCACGCACAACCATTTCTAGGGTTTACAAAGAATGGTGTGAAAAGGGAAAAACATCCAGTATGCGTCAGTCCTGTGGGAGAAAATGCCTTGTTGATGCTCGAGGTCAGAGGAGAATGGGCGACTGATTCAAGCTGATAGAAGAGCAACTTTGACTGAAATAACCACTCGTTACAACCGAGGTCTGCAGCAAAGCATTTGTGAAGCCACAACACACACAACCTTGAGGCGGATGGGCTACAACAGCAGAAGACCCCACCGGGTACCACTCATCTCCACTACAAAGAGGAAAAAGAGGCGACAATTTGCACGAGCTCACCAAAATTGGACAGTTGAAGACTGAAGGTCTGATGAGTCTGGATTTCTGTTGAGACATTCAGATGGTAGAGTCAGAATTTGGCGTAAACAGAATGAGAACATGGATCCATCATGCCTTGTTACCACTGTGCAGGCTGGTGGTGGTGGTGTAATGGTGTGGGGGATGTTTTCTTGGCACACTTTAGGCCCCTTAGTGCCAATTGGGCATGGTTTAAATGCCACGGCCTACCTGAGCATTGTTTCTGCCCATGTCCATCCCTTTATGAGCACCATGTCCCCATCCTCTGATGGCTACTTCCAGCAGGATAATGCACCGTCACAAAGCTCCAATCATTTCAAATTGGTTTCTTGAACATGAAAATGAGTTCACTGAACTAAAATGGCCGCCACAGTCTCCAGATCTCAACCCAATAGAGCATCTTTGGGATGTGGTGGAACGGGAGCTTCGTGCCCTGGATGTGCATCCCACAAATCTCCATCAACTGCAAGATGCTCTCCTATCAATATGGCCAACATTTCTAAAGAATGCTTTCAGCAGCTTGTTGAGTCAATGCCACGTAGAATTAAGGCAGTTCTGAAGGCGAAACGGTCAAACACAGTATTAGTGTGTGTTCCTAATAATCCTTTAGATGAGTGTATATTCTAATAGTCGTCATGTCAAGCATGAATAATAACAAAATAAATACACTTTTCTAAGCAGTGTTTCGACATAAGAACCTCAAAACATGATTAATTTCTATCAAATGAGACCATTTTTGCTGAGTAATTAGTTACCATTATTTTCAAATATGCCACTTAGATGTGAAATCATTCAAATGCCTTCAGGGTGTGACCGTGAAAGCTTAGGTATCACTCCGATATAAAGCTCGAATGAATGACGGTAGCCGGTATCGGCTGCAAAAACCCTGATCAGAGCATCAAGAACATCCCAGCAATGCAATAAAAACCACTCATAACTCCCTAGCAACACCCACTTAGCAACTAGTGAGTATTTCAAACATTGAGTCCTTTGGGAAAGGTAAAAACGCTGTAGTTTGATGAGGCGACCACACAATCTGAGCCAGTTCTCCACGCCTGCACTCTGACAGGAACAAGAGAAGAGCGCGCGATCGCTGATGAAGTCATCACACACACACACACACACACACACACTGTCAGACACAGCGTGGCTTTGTGATCATATGTGACAGCTGTTTCCTCTTGTACTTTGTCGGTATGTGTGAAAGTCATCAGACTTTGTTCTTGCGCGATGAGATCCTCAAACCGACGGCTGCTACCCCAGGTGTATCTAATCCACAAATGAAAATCAATATATATATATATATTCAATGGCTTTTGGATCATAAATTACTTTCCCCCCGTGGTCAGGGTGATGACTGACGCTGACAGATACATATTTATGAATTTGCATTGCTCTTGGAGAATATATATATATTGCACAGCAAGTGACAATTTATTTTGAAAGTGCATTTCCGCATGTAATTATGTGTGTAGTAGCGAACGGTTAACCTTGTAAACCTGGGATGTTGTGTGTGTGTGTGTGTGTGCTCAAGAATGCTTAGTGCAGAGGATAAGAGCTTAATCCACACACATGCGAGTGCTGCGGCATCGCCATGGAAACCGCGGGAGGAAAAAATTGCGACGTACTGAGCGCTGTCTGGGGCTGGGTATTTTTAGGAGATGGAGAGAAAAGAGGAAGAGAGCCAGAGAGAGAAAGTGAGATCTTTCCTCGTGAACTTTAGACTAGTTAGTGTGGTGAAGACTAGTCTCACACACACTTCATCACACGTTCGATCATATTTGGGAGACGTGAAATTATTCGGCGGAATTCAACCTTTGTGACAAAGTCAAATTTGTTTTGTTTTGTTTTTTTAATGACCAATGCGACATTTGTGACCAAAAACTTGTGCATGTATAGTATATTTATATATAGTTTTATTTGTATTTTTGGAACAAAAACTTAATTTGCATGATCATAATTATTATTATTTTTGTTAATAGTGCCATGTTTATGCCTTTTTTTTTTTAAAGCATAAAATGACACGAAAATGCACAATTATCTGTCGTTTTCAACTGTGTAGATTTGCAAAAACGGCATAAACATGGCACTAATAATAATAATAATTATTACTTATTTAGTTTTTTGGAACTATACATTTATATAATAATAATAATGACATTATATTATTATTAATATTAGTGCCATGTTTTTGCAAATCTAACAGTTGAAAATGACGTGTAATTTTATGCTTTTTGGAACGATACATTTATATAATAATAATATTTATGCAGTTTTTAGCTCATCTAAATAGTCACAAATTGCATATTATCCAAATATCCCAAAAGGTTTTGCAGAACATATTTTTATTTAAACAATTACTGCATTTGTATAACATTAACTTTAATAATAATAATCATTACTATTGTTATTTATGCTTTTTTGGGGGCAATTTAATTGATCACAAATTACATTTGCCAAAAAAAAACTTTTCATAAACATGCCACGAATAATAATTTATTAATTGTTGCAAATTTTGCATAAGTTATCAGACCCTAAAACATAAAAATAAGGTCAAAATTTGTCCTTTTACATTTGCCATTTTTATGCATTTTTGCATTATAAAGACACAAATATTTTTATGTTTTTGATAACTTATGCATAAATTACTTTCTAGTTGTCATTTTGTTTCTGCTTTTTGAAAAATCTTTAATAAATAAAACATTTTTGGTGGCATTGGTAATTTTTTTAATGACCAATACGACATTTATGTGACCGAAAACTTGCACAGATGTATAGTATATTTATATATAGTTTTATTTGTATTTTTGGAACAAAAACTTAATTTGCATGATTATAATTATTATTATATTTATTATTAGTGCCATGTTTATGCCTTTTTTTTTAAAGCATAAAATGACACGAAACTGCACAATTATCTGTCATTTTCAACTGTGTAGATTTGCAAAAACGGCATAAACATGGCACTAATAATAATAATAATTATTATTATTATTTATTTTGATTTTTGGAACAATACATTTGTATAATAATAACATTATATTATTATTAGTGCCATGTTTGTGCTATTTTTGCAAATCTAACAGTTGAAAATGACAGATAATTGTGCGTTTTTGTGTAATTTTCTGCTGTTTGGAACAATACATTTGTATAATAATAATATTTATGCAGTTTTTAGCTCATTTAAATAGTCACAAATTGCATATTATCCAAATATCCCAAAACTGTTTTGCAGAACATATTTTTATTTAAACAATTACTGCATTTGTATATCATTAAATGTAATGATAATAATAATTACTATTGTTATTTATGCTTTTTTTTTTTGCGATTATAATTAGTCACAAATTACATTTACCAAAAAAACACTTTTCATAAATATGCCACAAATAATTATTTATTAATAATTGTTTTAAAAAAGCAGAAACAATATGACATTTTTAAACATAACATCATAGCAACACCGTGCCACCAGCCAAAACACCCTAGCAACCATCAATAACATCATAGCAACACCCTGCCACCAGCCAAAACACCCTAGCAACCGTCAACAACATCATAGCAACACCCTGCCACCAGCCAAAACACCGTAGCAACCATCAATAATATCATAGCAACTCCCTGCCACCAGCCAAAACACCCTAGCAACCGTCAATAACATCATAGCAACACCCTGCCACCAGCCAAAACACCCCAGTAACCGTCAATAACATCATAGCAACACCTTACCACCAGCCAAAACACCCTAGCAACCGTCAACAACATCATAGCAACACCCTGCCACCAGCCAAAACACCCCAGCAACCGTCAATAACATCATAGCAACACCCTGCCACCAGCCAAAACACCCTAGCAACCGTCAACAACATCATAGCAACACCCTGCCACCAGCCAAAACACCCTAGCAACCATCAACAACATCATAGCAACACCCTGCCACCAGCCAAAACACCCTAGCAACCATCAACAACATCATAGCAACACCCTGCCACCAGCCAAAACACCCTAGCAACCATCAATAACATCATAGCAACACCGTGCCACCAGCCAAAACACCCTAGCAACCATCAACAACATCATAGCAACACCCTACCAACCATCACCAACATCATAGCAACACCCTGCCACCAGCCAAAACACCCTAGCAACCATCAATAACATCATAGCAACACCGTGCCACCAGCCAAAACACCCTAGCAACCATCAATAACATTATAGCAACACCCTGCCACCAGCCAAAACACCCTAGCAACCGTCAACAACATCGTAGCAACACCCTGCCACCTGCCAAAACACCCTAGCAACCATCATTAACATCATAGCAACACCCTGCCACCAGCCAAAACACCCGAGCAACCATCAATAACATCATAGCAACACCCTGCCACCAGCCAAAACACCCTAGCAACCGTCAACAACATCGTAGCAACACCCTGCCACCTGCCAAAACACCCTAGCAACCATCATTAACATCAAAGCAACACCTTGCCACCAGCCAAAACACCCTAGCAACCATTGCCACCAGCCAAAACACCCTAGCAACCATCAATAATATCATAGCAACTCCCTGCCACCAGCCAAAACACCCTAGCAACCGTCAATAACATCATAGCAACACCCTGCCACCAGCCAAAACACCCTAGCAACCATTGCCACCAGCCAATATTATAGCAACTTCCTGCCACCAGCCAAAACACCCTAGCAACCATCAATAACATCACAGCAACACCCTGCCACCAGCCAAAACACCATAGCAACCATTGCCACCAGCCAAAACACCCTAGCAACCATCAATAATATCATAGCAACTCCCTGCCACCAGCCAAAACACCCTAGCAACCATCAATAACATCATAGCAACACCCTGCCACCAGCCAAAACACCCTAGCAACCATCAACAACATCATAGCAACACCCTGCCACCAGCCAAAACACCCTAGCAACCATCAATAACATCATAGCAATGCTGTAAAAGTGCTCCTAACGGTAGTGCTTTGACGGCCAGCAGCAGAACATATAAAAATCTGCGTTATATTGTGTGTTTGTGTCCGCAGTGAGTCTGAGAGCCCTGTGTGTGTCCAGACAGAACCTCCGGCCGGTTACCTGCAGGCCGTGGACTCGTCTGGTTCCCCCCTGTGTCTGTCCTGCCAGAAGCCCAGCGGGGAGCACTGCGGCTGGGCACGAGGGTTCTGCAGCCCGGCCTGTATGGAGGACTTCCAGCTGCGCTCCAATCAGGGCTTCATGCGCGCGCGAGTGCTGGAGGCGGAGCAGGGTGTGTGTCAGCACTGCGGACTGAACGCCCACCAGCTGTACCTGCAGGTCCGGGACGCCCCACACACACACCGCAAGGAGATGCTGGACAACACCTGGCTGGCACAACTTCCCCTCAAACAGGTGGGGCACATTTAAAGCCTCATCTGCATATTGTGACAGTGGTGACAGTGGTTATAATGGCTGCACTCTCCCCAGGGCCTGATGGTGGTTGAACAAACTCAGGGTTACAGGATTAGTTTCGTCTAAACCAATCCAGTCAGGCTTTGTTAGTCTCAGACTTTGATCCAGACGATGATTTATGAAGTAGCGATATTTGAACAATAAAGCTCATATGTAGCTCATACTCATTCTAAAGCTTATTTACGTTACCTTTATAGGCTTTATTTAAAGTGATTTAATAATAATAATTTTGTCATATTAATGTTATTGTTTTTATTTATTATTTTTGGTATATTTATTATTATTTGTTGTTGTTTATAATAATCATATTAATGATCATAATAATATTTGTGGCATATTTTTATTATTTTTATTATTATTAGTCGTTGTTATTATAACACCAAATAATAACACATATGCTACAAATAGTAATGATATAATCATATTGTCATATTATTTGTTAATAATAAGTATTGTTATAACAAATAATAATAAATATGCCATAAATAATAATAATATTGTCAAACATTTTTAGTTTTTATACATTTATTATTATGTTGTTGTTGTTAATAATAATTTAAATGATCATAATAGTAATTATGGCATTTTTTGTTGTTATTACTATTATTATTATTAGTAGTAGTAGTTGTTAGTAATAGTTATATGCCACATATAATATGATTATATTATTATAATAATTATATAATAATATTGTCATATTATTTATTAATAATAGGTATTGTTATTATTATTAAATAATACATATACCACTAATAATAATAATAATATATTATTATTATTATTATTATTATTATTATTATTATTATTTGTTGTTGTTAATAATAGTTGTGGTTACCAACAACAAATAATAATAAATACGCCATAAATAATAATGATATAATAATAATATTGTCAATAATGTAATTATTTATTGTTATTCATTTTATATATTTATGATGATAATTTTTTGTTGTTAATAATCATATTAATGATCATATTAATATTTGTGGCATATTTTTGTTGTTATTATTATTATTAGTTATAGTTGTTAATAATAGGTGTTATTATTAACAACAAATAATAAATATGCAACAAATAATAATTATATAATAATAATATTGTCATATTATTTGTTAATAATATGTATTGTTGTTATTATTAAATAATACATATGCCACTAATAATAATATGCTATTATAATTTGTTGTTATTAATAGTTGTTGTTATTAACAACAAATAATAATAAATACGCCATAAATAATAATTATATAATAATACAAATAATATTGTCAATAATGTAATTAATTTTATTTTTATATATATTTATTGTTATTATTATTATTTGTTGTTGTTAATAATAATATTAATGATCATAGTAATATTTGTGGAATATTTTTTGTTATTATTATTATTAGTAGTAGTAGTAGATGTTAATAATAGGTGTTATTAACAACAAATAATAAATATGCCACAAATAATGATATAATAATAGGATCATCAATAATATAATTTTTATTATTAATAATAATAATAATAATAAATAATAATGTGGCATTATTATTATTAAATTCACCACAGTTCTTAAAAATAGTCATAATTATTATTACATGTGGCATATTTATTATTATTATTTGTTGTTAATAATAATAATAGCTATCATCATCATCATAATCATCTGCTCTCCAGAGAGAAAACATGTAGATATGAACAAGACCTCAGTTTGTGTTCCTGAGATTTCTCCTCCATGACCAAAGGCGTCCGATTCCCTCGCGTTGATAAACGTTGTGTGTGTGTGTGTGTGTGTGTGTGTGTGTGCAGGGGCGCCTCGAGGGGGGTGGGGGAGTTTGGGGTGTGTGTGTGTGTGTATGTGTAGAGTACCACTGATAACTCTATAGAGAGAGTCAGAGAGCAGATGCCCAAGGCTGCCGAGCTCTTATTGCCTCTGCAAGCTAAACAGGTCATCTTTATTTATCTTTCTCTGTAAGCAATATTTTTTCAATAAAATGCCGAGCTCCTTTCGAATGTTTGGGGATAATTCTGGCTAATGTGCTTTTGGAAGCGACTAATGCACTCTTTTCAGAAACCCTGGCCACCTTCCCAGATGAAACGAGTCCTGATCTCACACACACACACACACACACACACACACACACACACACACACACACACACACACACACACACACCTGGCCTCATGGTGTAGCACACAAACACACAGACACACACACACACCTGGCCTCATGGTGTAGCACACAAACACACACACACACACACACACCTGGCCTCATGGTGTAGCGCACACACACACACACACACACACCTGGCCTCATGGTGTAGCACACAAAAACACACACACACACACACACACACACACACACACACCTGGCCTCATGGTGTAGCACACAAACACACAGACACAGACACACACACACACACACACACACACACACCTGGCCTCATGGTGTAGCACACACACACACACACACACACCTGGCCTCATGGTGTAGCACACAGACACACACACACCTGGCCTCATGGTGTAGCACACAGACACACACACACCTGGCCTCATGGTGTAGCACACAGACACACACACACACACACACACCTGGCCTCATGGTGTAGCACACACACACACCTGGCCTCATGGTGTAGCACACAAACACACACACACACACACACACACCTGGCCTCATGGTGTAGCACACACACACACACATCTGGCCTCATGGTGTAGCACACAGACACACACACACACACACACACACACCTGGCCTCATGGTGTAACACACACACACACACACCTGGCCTCATGGTGTAGCACACACACACACACACACACCTGGCCTCATGGTGTAGCACACAAACGCACACGCACACACACACCTGGCCTCATGGTGTAGCACACACACACACACACACACACACCTGGCCTCATGGTGTAGCACACACACACACACACACACACACACACACACACACACACAAACAAACACACACACACACACACACACCTGGCCTCATGGTGTAGAACACATACAACACACACACACACACACACACACACACACACACACACACACACCTGGCCTCATGGTGTAGCACACACACACACACACACACACCTGGCCTCATGGTGTAGCACACAAACACACACACACAAACACACACACACACACACACACCCGGAGCATCCAGCCTTAACACAACGCCTAGTCTGTCAGATTGCCATTGATTTTTCCCACAGTGCATTGCTCCGAGGTGCAGGTTTGATTTTTGTTTGGCTTTTCTGTTAGAGCCCGAGCGGATCAATACCGCGGCGCTTTAAGCTCCAGGTGCCGCTCGCACCAGCTCGCCGGCGGACAGGCGAAGGATTGTAGCGGAGAAGCGCTAGCCGCTTCTTTGCATTAGCATGTGTGCGTGTTTACTTATCGACTTCCGAGGGCTCATCAGGAAACTTCCCGCTCTCATCCGTGCCGCGACCCCCGGGGCTCCTGGGAGACTCGGGATCATTATTGGCCGCCTCTGAGAGGGGGAAGGAGGGATTGATTCCTAGCGCTGTGTTTTCTTCCCCAGAGACCGCGAGCCTAAAAACAGACGCGGACTGAAATGCCAGCGCTTTGGCTCCGGCCTCCTCGATCGCGGATTTCCCACTTGTGTTTCCACTCCTGCTCTAATCCTGGAGGAACACCTGGAGTCCCTGTTGGAATGAGGGAATTATGTTTCCTAGAGATCCCGACAGGCTATTACTGTTCAATAAAACAACAGGAATCAAACGGACACTTTTAAGACACTCCGTTGGTTTGATGTTTGTTCATCGGCATTCACACTTTCTTACTGAATCCATTCCTGCTCCAGGAAACAACATTGCTCATTTTAAGCTTAACAGTTAGACATAGCCCAAAATTTTTATCAAAATATATATTTAAAAAATATATTATTTCTACTATTTATTATGTGTTGTTTATTATATATATATATATATATATATATATATATATATATATATATATATATATATATATATATATATATATATATATATATATATATATATATATATATATATATATATTAGGGCTGTCAAAAGATTAATCGCATCCAAAATAAAAGTGTGTGTTTACATAATATATGTGTGTGTACTCTGTTAATTATTATTTATATATAAATACACACACATTCATGTATATATTTAAGAAATATTTGCATGTATATACATTTATATAATCTATAATATATATGAATGTTTTATATATATTAAAAAAAAATCTTAAATATATACATGCTTGTGTGTGTATTTATATATAAATAATAATTAACAGAGTACACACACATATATTATGTAAACACACACTTTTATTTTGGATGCGATTAATCGCGATTAATCTTTTGACAGCCCTAAAATATATATATATATACATTTTATGATATTAACAATATTCTTTATTCAAAATTATAATTTCTGTGGTTAATATTAGTAATAAAAGATAACACATTATTATTAAAAATATTTAATAATGTTAATAATGATTAAAAAAAAATTATTTTAATTATTATTAAAACAACAATATTTTATTTAATTAAATTATTTTTAATATTAGAATATGCTTTTATTAATTATAATACTTTTATTAAATAAACAAAGAACAATATTAAATTGTTGTTGCGGTGAATGGTGATATAAATATTTTTGAATGATTATATAACAATATTTGTATTCGATTAAATTTATTTTGAATTATTATTATTTTAATGACTATGTACTACAATATTTTTATTTAATTAATTAAATTATTATTATTAGAATATGCTTTTATTAATGATAATACTTTTATTAAATAAACAAAGAACAATATTAAATTGTTGTTGCAGTGAATGGTGATATAAATATTTTTTGAATTATTAATATAACAATATGTTTATTAAATAAAATTTATTTTTTGAATTATTATTTTAATAATAATTAAAATATTAAGTACTAAGTACTACAATATTTGTAAAAGTATTAAGTACTACAATATTTGTAAAAGTATTAAGTACTACAATATTTGTATCTATTGTTATGAATAACTATTTTAATTAAATTATTATTAGAATATGCTTTTATTAATAATAATACTTTTATTAAATAATACTTCTATTAAATTGTTGCGGTGAATGGTGATATAGATGCATTTGAATTATTATTAATAATATAACAATATTTGTATTAAATTGTTGGTAATAATAGCAATATTTTATTCAATATTATTATTATTAATAATAATATTTTTTAATTATTATTATTATTCATTGTTTTAACAATATTTGTATTATAGTTGTTAACTATGATAATATTTGTATTCAAATTAATAATATTTTAGTTTTTATTATTATTGGTGATTGTTTAGTTATTGTTTTAAAAATCTCCAATCTTCAAAATCATGTAGAAACAACATAAAAACAGTATATTTAAAATATTTAACAGAATATTTTACTAAGCACTATGAATCACTGATGTCTCTATTAAATAGATTTTCTCTCACTTTTAGCCATTCAACATTAAAGTGTAATTGAAAGCTGTCAATTTTAACATTTAATAGGCTTTCAAATTATCAATTGGATTATAACAATATCTATTTTAAAAAGCAGCAAATAAAATCAGAGTAAATAAAACTTTGATTTTTCAGTTTGATCTGAATCAGAATTACCGGTGTTAAAGCTCCCGCTGAACAACGGTTCGGTTTGTTTCTAGTGTGAAAGCATTTTCTTTATGGTTCGGACTTTCAGAGCATTTACAGGAAGTTCCTGTTTATGTTTAAATATTCATTATTATTTTTAAAATTCATCTTGGCTATATTGATTATGAAAAGTGCAAAGATGCGAGTGGGTCACTTACTCGTAACTCGTTCATCTCCTGTAATGGTACATTACATGTTACAAAGTTGGTAATAAGGATGAAGACGGACTCGGCGGGACTGAGACTCGTGTTTATTCAGAACTCAGATACAAACACAATAAACTCGCGCTCACAACTCCGTACAATATCACTCTGTTAGCAATCTCTCCGTCTCTGGTCCATTGATGTCCAAATCATTCTTTTGAACCGGTTGTTTTTAGTGAACCGGTCGAACCAGTTCACCAAATCGGACTGAATCGTTCTAAACGGTTCGTGTCTCGAGTCAGCGCTGATCCATCATTTACTAAAGTTACTAACTTTCTGACATGAGTGACAGCCCCTCCGACTAGAAATAAACTAATAACCTGAAGTATATGCTGTAACTACAACAGTTCACTGACCTGAGATGTGCTGAGAACTGATGAGAAGTAAACTCAGGTCCATCCTTCTCTCTGGCAGCAGCTCGTGCGTCGTAGACCTCGTTAAACCACGCCCCCTCCGCTCATTTCAAATGCAAAGATGTCAGCCAATCTCTTCAGTGTTTTTTTTTTACTGAAGTCTCACAGCAGACACGCCCCTTGAAACAGAGCATTCAGCCACAGGGCAAACATCAGTATAGAAAAAATGCCTTTTATCTCTAAATTATGACATTTTATGATGTAAAAATCATACTAACAATATAAGTACACCTCAGAATAAAAATATCCAATAAAATAATGGGACGTTTAACGCCTCATGACTAAACAAAGGGCGCCAGAGTGTGCACACGACGCGCAAAACACCAGGCGTGAAAGCGTCATTAAAAAAAAAACGCCTCGGGTTTGTTTTTTTGTTTTGACGCGGTGCGTCAAAAAACTGGACGACCAATGAGATTGTTGCTTTTGTTCTCGCGTCTGGAGCTGCTGAAGTGACAGTAAAACACCACTGGGTGGCGCTCATGCTCAAAACGGTCTTGCCGAACACATTGAGACGACGAAGACGAAGTAAGTAGACAAAGAAGATGAGCTACTAATGCTGTTAGCCAGTTAGCAAAAGTGTGTGAATGGTCTTAGCAAGTCTCTCTTCTTATTCTGTGTGACGAGCGAGAATCAGAAGCGCAAATACCGGGAGCGGCATCTACTGAATTTACACGTTCACTCGACCAGTGTTGGGGAAAGTTACTTTGAAAAGTAATGCATTACAATATTGCGTTACTCCCTTAAAAAGTAACTAATTGAGTTCCTTAGTTACTTTTTAAGAAAAGTAATGCGTTACGTTACTTTTGTGTTACTTTTTCTCACCTGGGCTGAGCTTGTTTTTGTAAAAAAGTTATATTTTTGTGCAACGGTAAAGACCTCTTCACACCAAAAGTGAAATAATAAGCCCCAGGCTGAGGTAAAAATGCAGATTCACGCATGACCAGTAGAGGGCGCAGCTCTGGATAATGTAGAATAGGATGCAGGAGAAAAAAGTTTTACCAATAAAAACAAAAAATCTAGTAATTTTCATCATCCAAGGTCAGCAGCAAGACATTGGTAAATTAAATATAAAGGTAGATTAAATGCACAAAATAGGTTGTTTTATTTAACATTTAACTATTGGAGGTTTGCATAATACTCTGATTTTTGATTTGACTAATTTGATTCATTTTGAGGTGTACAGAATCTTTATTGTGCAAGTGAGATGAATAAATGCTCACATTTAGTCTGGAACTACTATAACCCTCATGTTCACACACACACACACACACACCTCAGCACTTATTTTTCTCAACATGAGGACAGGAGAGCTGTCAGTCAAATTAATGTGAAAAAGTAACTCAGATATTTTGTTGTAAATTTGAAAAGTAATGCGTTACTTTACTAGTTACTTGGAAAAAGTCATATTATTACGTAACTTAAGTTACTTTACCCCCAACACTGCACTCGACGCATCGCCAGTGGAAATCGCTTGGGTGTGCACACTCAAGACGTGCCGAAAAACGCTAAACAATAATCTGTATTATATGGAAAGAGAAATATTTGTTCACTTGTACTGTCCATTTCAGGCTGAATTTGAACTGTACTGATTCCTCTGCAGGTTTCTCTGATGTTTGATTTGTCTGATGTTGTGTTGCAGCTGAATGAGATGATTCAGAGTCCAGTGGAAGGACAGTTCTGGCAGGTGGACCACATTAACCCGGTGTATAGAGGAGGAGGACAGTGTTCCCTGGACAACCTTCAAACCCTTTGTACCGTCTGCCATCGCATGGTACAGTACACATGCACACTCATATTTATTAATAAATGAGTAATAATATTAAAGGGTTAGTTCACCCAAAAATGAAAATTCTGTCATTAATTACTCACCCTCATGTCGTTCGACACCCGTCAGACCTCCGTTCATCTTCAGACACAAATGAAGATATTTTAGTGTAAATCTGATGCTCTGAAAAGCCTCCATTGGCTCAACTTTACACTCTCAAGACCCTTAAAAGGCACTAAAGACGTCGTTACAAAGTCCATCTCACTACAGTGGCTCTACAATAACTTTATGGAGTGACGAGAATAGTTTTTGTGCGCAAAAAACCCTAAATAACGACTTACATAGTGATGACGATTTCAAAACACGGCCTCATGAAGCTTCGAAGCGTTATGAATCAGTGAGTCGATTCAGCAGTTTGAATCGCCAAATTTCAGCAGTTTGACGGTTTGACACGCGATCCGAATCATGATTCGACTCAGTGATTCATAACGCTTCGAAGCTTCATGATGCCGTGTTTTGAAATCATCATCACTATATAAGTCGTTATTTAGGGTTTTTTTGCGCACAAAAACTATTCTCGTCACTTCATAAAGTTATTGTAGAGCCGCTGTAGTGAGATGGACTTTGTATCGACGTCTTTAGTGTCTTTTAAGGGTCTTGAGAGTGTAAAGTGCATTGAGCCAATGGAGGCCTTTCAGAGCATCAGATTTACACTAAAATATCTTCATTTGTGTCTGAAGATGAACGGAGGTCTGACGGGTGTCCAACCACATGAGGGTGAGGAATTAATGACAGAATTTACATTTTTGGGTGAACTAACCCTTTAAGTTGTATATTACATTAGTATGTTATATACAGTATGGTTGGGTACCGAATCCCTATATAACCGGACCGAGTCAGAACGCAGATTTCAGTGCCTCTTAAAGGAACACGCCACTATTTTTGAAAATAGGCTCATTTCCCAACTCCTCTAGAGTTAAACAGTTGAGTTTTACCGTTTTCGAATCCATTCAGCCGATCTCCGGGTCTGCACTTTTAGCATAGCTTAGCATAGATCATTGAATCTGATTAGACCGTTAGCATCTCGCTCAAAAATGACCGAAGAGTGTTGATATTTTTCCTATTTAAAACGTGACTCTTCCGTAGTTCCATCGTGTACTAAGACTGACGGATAATGAGAAGTTGTGATTTTCTAGGCCGATATGGCAGGAACTATACTCTCATTCCTGCATAATAATCAAGAGCTGTGAGCCGCCCCATGAGTGCAGCGGCGCAATGATATTACACAGCGCCTGAAAATAGTCCCCACGTTGTCACGTTGGTTATGTTGACAGAAGTTAGCCTATTTTCAGCCGCTGTGTAATATCATTGCTTCTGAGCGAGATGCTAACGGTCTAATCAGATTCAATTATCTATGCTAAGCTATGCTAAAAGTGCTAGCACCAGACCCGGAGATCAGCTGAAAGGATTCGAAAACGGTAAAACTCAACTGCAAAAGGTTCAACCCGGCGCTCAGGTAGAGTTAAATAGTCCATAATAGGTGCTCTTGGGGTAGGGAAAAATCCAATGACACAAAAAAGGCAGGTCCCTTCAAAGAAGATCATTTGTTGGTTGAAACATGTTGGCTCTTGTATTTTTTTTAAATATGACTTAAGCCATACCAAATAAAGGCTTTTTAATTCATTCCTTCTCCTCTTTTTACGTCTGACTGAGTGCCAACTCTAGGGGAGTCGGAAAATGAGCCTATTTTCAAAAATAGTGGCGAAAAAAAATATTAAGCCAGAGAATATGGTCATATTTCTGCTAAATAAAGCTGAACCTTGAAGCTGGTTTATAGCAGACCAAGGATACAGACGACTGCTGTTATTACTGTAACTCTTATTACTGTAACTGTATTTAGTGATAAATTAGCCCTGTTGTAGTTGGGTCAGGTGGCTTAGGTTTTACTGTGAATTTAGGTCAATTGTGTTTTGTATTTATTTATATTTATATATTTAAAATGCAATTCTTTAATGTAATCCGCCATCGTTTTGTGGTTCTTTTTTTAAAGTATCCGTTCAGGCACCGGTACTGTTTTAAAAGTATCGGTTTGGCACCGTTTAGCACCAGTACCGTTTTAAAAGTATCGGTTTAGCACCAGTACCGTTTTAAAAGTATCGTTTAGGCACCGATACCGTTTTAAAAGTATCGGTTTAGCACCGATACCGTTGTAAAAGTATCGGTTAAGCACCAGTACCGTTGTAAAAGTATCGGTTTAGCACCAGTACTGTTGTAAAAGTATTGGTTTAGCACCAGTACCGTTTTAAAAGTATCGGTTTAGCACCAGTACCGTTGTAAAAGTATCGGTTTAGCACCAGTACCGTTGTAAAAGTATCGGTTTAGCACCAGTACTGTTTTTAAAGTATCGGTTTAGCATCTGTACCGTTTTAAAAGTATCGGTTTGGGCACCATTTAGGCACCGATACCGTTTTAAAAGTATTGGTTTAGCACCAGCACTGTTTTAAAAGTATCGGTTTAGCAGCGGTACCATTTTTTAAAGTATCGTTCAGGCACCATTTAGCACCGGTACCGTTTTAAAAGTATTGTTTAGCACCAGTACTGTGTTAAATGTATCGGTTTAGGCACCGGTACCGTTTTAAAAGTATCGTTTAGTAACCGATACCGTTTTAAAAGTATCGGTTTAGCACCAGTACTGTTTTAAATGTATCGGTTTAGGCACCGGTACCGTTTTAAAAGTATCGGTTTAGCACCAGTACTGTTTTAAATGTATCGGTTTAGGCACCGGTACCGTTTTAAAAGTATCGTTTAGTAACCGGTACCGTTTTAAAAGTATCGGTTTGGCACCAGTACTGTTTTAAATGTATCGGTTTAGGCACCGGTACCGTTTTAAAAGTATCGTTTAGTCACCGGTACCGTTTTAAAAGTATCGTTTAGTCACCGGTACCGTTTTAAAAGTATCAGTTTAGCACCAGTACTGTTTTAAATGTATCGGTTTAGGCACCGGTACCGTTTTAAAAGTATCGTTTAGTCACCGGTACCGTTTTAAAAGTATCGGTTTGGCACAGGTATCATAAAAAACCCAAACGATACCCAACCCTAATATACTGTTTAAATGGAATTGAGTTATCTTTATTTAGTTTTTTTATTTATATTCAGGATTTAATTTGAATATTTTTTATGAATATGCAACTGGCTTGTAAGATTTGGTGGTGAATTTGTGGTTTATTTTGCAGAGGACCGCACAGCAGGCCAAAGACAGAAGTCGGATGAAACGAGACCAAGCTGCCACCAAACTGGCCTCTGACATCACACGATTCTTCGTGAAGAAATGAGACGCGCTGTCTGTAACTATTAAAAACACACAATCTGAGCAGCAAAGAGCCGTTGCCTTGGAGATAATGTGCTGTCTGCGGGTTACATGTCACGTGTGTTTTACAAACATCTGCAGTATTGGAGAATATTTCTGTGAATATGAGTTAGTTGACGGCTGTTTTTAAATCACAGCATGAGGCAAAGCTTTTGAAACTGTTTTATTTGATGTGTGTATCCATACATTTACCTAAAATCACCAAATAAACATGCTACATTTAAAGCACAGATCTCATGTACTTTCATGGCGTATTGGTGACATTGAGCTGTGGTGCTCATGTGGGCTTCACAAGTTCCAATCCGGCACATTTAGTCATCCTGTTAAAGGAACACGCCACTATTTTTGACGGCTGAATACACTGCAATGTTAGTTACATGCATATAGAGGTCTGCACTGGCTTTAAACTGAAGTCTGGATCAAAGATCGTTTGACCCGACCCAACCTGACCCGACCACTATAGTTCAGTCAGGTCCATGAGTGCATAGGAATCGGATCAGCTGATATGGGCGGGGTTGGAATTTTTCCAATCAGCTGATAGCGAAGCTTGACTACATGGCCTGTCTGAACTAATTTATGTTTTACCATTGCTGGGTGAACAGGTGTTACTGTGCGTTCACACCAGACGCGACCTGTGCGAATAAATCGCGCTATTCGAGTGTAGTTTGACGCTTGAACATTTTGAGTTTACTCGCTTAATTTGTGTGACATTCACTTCACAACAGACGGGAATCCGCGTCATGGGAGGAGCTTCTGCCAGCGGCTCGTCTCGTTACAAAATGGCTGACATGGATTGTTTTAAAATACGGCGAATAAGCTCAAATTGCCGGCTTTAGCTAGCTTGTAGTCTCAATATGTGTATATAGAGCTCAAATTGAGTAAAGAGCGTTTTTAACAACTCACCAGATTGTCCGACCTCCTCACTCACTTTCTTCCAAGCAAGATCCTTTTTATTCTGTTTCTATAAAGTATGAAGACGTGTCGTACAGCTCCGGGTATCCACATATGATTTTCTTCTCATTGTTGTCACTACTAGAGCAAGCTCCTGATAACGCGGCGCGAATATCCGTCAAGGTTCGAACTTTTCAACTTGCGCGATTTGCGCGAATCATGCGTCAAACGCCCGAAACGATCAATTCGCGCCCTGTCATCCGTGCAAATCGCGTCATTCACATCACCTCATTTGCGCGAATCGTGCCACAGAATGTCAATTCGCGTCTTTGCATTGACTGAACATTTAAATCACTTGCGTGAAACGCTTCATTCGCGTCTGGTGTGAACGCACCAGTATAACAGTAACATAAATTCCTCTGGAAATCAAACTTCAAAAAGTTTATATAAAACAGTTTTGCCCATGTACTCTTGCTCTTGTGCGCTCTTTCGGTCTCTTCACTGTAAAAAAATAAAATAAAAAATAGTTTCAACTTAAAAAATGTATTGTGTTCATGCTGCCTTAAATTTTTATGTTTAATCAACTCAAATATCCAAGTTGTCACTTACTACATTTCAAGTTGACTAAACTTAAATTTTGAAGGCAGCACAAACACTTAAAAGTTTGTGTTTACATAATATATGTGTGTGTACTCTGTTAATTATTATTTATATATAAATACACACACATTCATGTATATATTTAAGAAATATTTGCATGTATATACTGTATATACATTTATATAATCTATAATATATATAAATATAAATGTTTTATATATAAAAATAACATTTTTTTCTTAAATATATACATGCTTGTTTGTGTATTTATATATAAATAATAATTAACAGAGTACACACACATATATTATGTAAACACAAACTTTTATTTTGGATGCGATTAATCGCGATTAATCTTTTGACAGCCCTAATATATATATATATATATATATATATATATATATATATATATATATATATATATATATATATATATATATATATATATATATATATATATATATATATATATATATATATATATATATATATATATATATATATATACTGTATACACACATTTATTGAGTGTATATGTATACATACACAGACACACACACAAGACATAATATATATATATATATATATATATATATATATATTTATGTAAACAAACTTTTATGTTAGATGCGATTAATCGATTTGAAAGCACACACAAACACACACACATATTCTATTTATTCTCATCTATATATTCCAAGGTACAACGATATACTAAATGTATATTATTTAAGTTAAATGCACATACAACTGAAAATATCTATTATATTTAATATAAAATGTGTTGTATGATTTATATATAAACCAAAATAATAAAAAATATTCATTATTTACTGTAATATAATCATTTCTACATTAAAGAAATGACCTTTTTATCTATTTGGTTCAACCTAATACTTACAAAAACGAATAAATGTCTTAGTTTTGAATTATAATGTCGTCATCATCTGTACTTGATTTAAAGGAAAGTTTCAGTGTTTACAGATGAATCTTTGACAAGAAGTATGAATCTTCTGAAGATTGTTTATATATATATAAACCTGGAAATATAGTCATAAATCCTGATTTTGTAGTTGTGTATGTTAAATATATCTTTGTCGCATGTGTCGAGTTGTGAAACAAGATGTAATCCTTCTTCAGGCGTTGCTGAAAAGAAATTGCGCTGCACCAAAACTTTGTGTTATTTTAATCTGTCTCTCAGGAGTAAACTCAATAAAGGCTGGGGGAGGGAGGACAATACTTCCGTCGCCACGGCAACAGACTTGAGTGATGCATATTGCCAAGGAGATGGGGGCATTTTTACAATTCGACTGTCTGTTCACAGACAAATTATCCGCTTAAAACCCGTCTCCAGAACAGGCGTTAACCCCTGACCTCACGAACGACGCACCTTTCATTAGCACGAGACATGTGGGAACGAAGCGTTCCTTCAGCAGAGATTAGGTTCTCAAAATCCCCAGAAGTTTGGAGAACTTCCAGTTTTCAGGATGTGATTAAGTAAGTAGACGGGAACATGGTAATTAGTGTGATATTCTCTGGTAAAGTTGAACGTTGGCGTGTTACTTGGAGCGTTATGCTCGTGTAGACATAACAAGCTGATATTTTATTTTAAGACGCGTGCAAATTGCATTGGTTGGCTTATGAAAGTGCCAGTTTGGATAATCGTGATGTTCTGTGACTCTCAGGTGTGAGATGCGCTCCAGTGTGTGAGCTAATGAGGCACATCCACAGCTTATATAGTGCTTTTATTCTCTTTACATCTCCGTTTTATGAGTAGCCAGGCAGTCCTGAATGGACCGGGGACTGAATTTACAATAACAAGGGGACGCAAACACGAGCGGCCAATCATGGGTGATTCCCTCGGTTTCCTGTCCTTTGAATCCCGCTTTTTTGATCATCTTCCGTTTTGTTTGCTCTTTACTCCAGCTTCAGAGAAAATGTAGCCTCTGACGTCTGAAAGCGTAAACCCACGCAGTGTCAACTCCTAAATTTACACATCACTGAGGCTAGAAACGCATCTCATATAGACAGAATGGATCATAATGGCAACAATAACAAGTATGTTTGGTGTCCACTTTTATTTCTCTCAAGTCAAGACTTAGGTTAGCATGTAGTATTTCAGCTACATCTAATTAGGGGCCAAGAACTGAAGGTGCGAAGGCACCTATTGTATCCGTTGGCGTTCGTATTATTATTATTCTTCCGTTTCTTCTTCTTCCGCTCTTGAGTCTATGGCAGCCTATAGAACCGTATGGCACACTAATAGAGGACAGTCTGAAATATCGCCATAGCAAATTTTGAGTCTCTAACTCAATCCCTCTAGCGCCACCAACTGTCCAAAGTTTCACTCATGTTTATGCTAATAACTTTTGAAACCTAAGGGCTAGAGACAAAATTCTTCTGATTCCTTGGCTCGCGACAATTCGATTGCATTTTTCCGCCATTTTGAATTTTCCAAAAAACCGACTTTTGCAAACTCGTCCTAGACAGTTCGTCCGATTTGCACAAAAATGTAACCAGATCATCAATTCAAGTTGATTCGTCAAATTGTTTTCGATAAACGCGCAAATAAATTTTACGTAGCGGTTGCGAAAATATACTTAAGGCTGTATCTCCGCAACGCTTTATCGTATTCAAACCAAACTTGGTAAATGTCATCACAAGCATGACCTGAGGCAACATGCAGCGCCACCTACTGGTCCGGAGATACGAAAAATCGCTATTTTTGCTTATAACTTCTGAACCCTTTGTCCAAAAATCATAAAATTCGGGACGTCGACTGATATTTTATCAATTTTACCATATCGGCCATTTTGAATTATGTGCTAAAATACTGTATTTTATGAACTCATGAACGGATTGTTACAAATCTCGGTTTGAGTCATCACCACGATGCCCTGAAGGACCCTGAGAAGTTTTGAAACCACGCCACCTAGTGGATTTTTTTTTCCCAAATGCAATTAACTTTGGGTGTGGTTGACTTATTTTCATGGGAGTAACTTTTTTCGTCTCCTGAATTCTTGCCGAGTCCAACGATACCAGACTTGCCAGGTTTCGGCGTATAGTTTGTGCAGCGTTGTAATTTAGCGCTTAAAAGCATCAGCTGATATCTTCGAAACCGCTATTCCGATCAAGATGAAACCAGCGTCAGAAGTTCGGAAACATAGGTTGATAATTAAACGCTAATGCCCAAATGTCAAAATATTGATAGTAAGGGGGAGTAAAATCCAATCAAAGTCAGGTGTCAGTCATTTTTTACATGTTTTTTCATATAAATGTCTAACTCCAAAACGAAATTATTTCACCAAAATTGACAGCTATATTCGCAGCTATATTTTACACTTGTTTTCAGTTGTGAATATGCTAAAATCGCACTATAAAATGTAGTTTTTGTCCAATAATAACTACAAGTAATCAGATTTTTTTCATGATTGAACCAATGAAAAAATATCCATTTTGAAATAGGAGAAATGTAAATGAAATCTGTTAAGATTAAATATATAAACAAATATTATAAAATACACATTTTAATTGAACTTGGGGGTATACTATACATATTTATAAATTATATTATAATTTTTAAATAAAATATATACACACTCATTTAAAAAAATATATTGCTTAATTTAGAAAATGTAATTATCTCCCGCTCTATATATTAACTGTTATGTAATTTTATATATATATTTTGCTTATCTCACCCCAAATAAAACATACATACATACAGGGCCGTGCAGAGAGTTCTTCAGGGGCAGGGGCTCAAATGTAAAAAAGGGGCATACATATATATATATATATATATATATATATATATATATATATATATATATATATATATATATATATATATATATATATATATATATATATATATATATATATATATATATATATATATATATATATATATATATATATATATATATATATATATATATATATATATATATATATATATATATATATATATATATATCCTTATGCTCATCAAGCCTGCATTTATTTAATCAAAAATACAGAAAAAACAGTAGCCTAATATTGTGAAATATTATTACATTATGTTCTTTTTAACTTTGTATTAATCCAACAATCTTGAAAAGAGTATCACAGTTTCCATCATTGACATTAAATCCTCATATTAGAATGATTTCTGAATGATCATCTGACACTATGCTGAAAATCCAGCTGTGATCACAGGAATAAATTATATTTTAAATTATTTTAAAATAGAAAAGCATTATTTTAATATATTTCACAATATTGCTGTTTTTTATCAAATAAATGCAGGCTTGAAGAACATAAGAGACTTCTTTCATAATGCTGCATAATATCAAAAAATGTTAACGTTAATATAATAAAGTCCTTTCACGTAACCATTTCGCCAGCCTACACTTCACATAATAGGCCTGTAACGTTAGGTGCCGGTGGCACTTGGGTTTAGTTTCATGAAATGGTAAACGGTGTATCAATATACATAAATACAAGTGAATTTAACACTACTTACCATTAATGCGACTTTTGTTGCTGCATGGTCTTGTACAGTGATTTGTTTGTTGTCAGTTAAAATTCATTTTGTCAGTGATGCAATTAATAAAATGAGACAAACAGCAGGAAATCGTTCCACGTTCCGTCTGTCCATGTCATTTTCAACCGATTTATGAATAAGAACAGAAAATTACCGCTCCACTTCACATCGCCCAATGGAATTTGAACTTGCTTTGCCAGATCACGATTGGTTGGTGTATTATACACTAACAAACGGGCATTGGTGAATTGTGTAATACTTTAAAATATATAATATATAGATGTGTAATTAAATCAACACATTAGCTCTGATTATGGATGAAAAAAAAAATATTGGTTTACTTTTTTCTCATCAGGCCAGGCCACACACTCTCTGAAAGGACCATATTTGGCTCGAGAGCCGTTTCCGAACAGTGGAAAATCAGCTGTCAATCAAAACACACGCGACCCATAGCAACGCGTTACGTCAACGCCTCAACAGAAATTGTCCGACTTTTGAGCCGTCCGTTACTATTGTATACATTGTCATGATATAATAATCACATTTATTTAGTTTTATTGACCACGATATTATCATTGATATTTGTCTGAGAGGGGCACTTTTGATTCATTTTGAAAAAGGGCAGGGGCTCGAGCACCCAAAGCCCCTCCCTCTGCACGTGCCTGCATACATATACATGTGTGTGTATATTGCATTATCTATCTATCTGTCTGTCTGTCTGTCTGTCTGTCTGTCTGTGTGTGTGTGTGTGTGTGTGTGTGTGTGTGTGTGTGTGTGTGTGTGTGTGTGTGTGTGTGTGTGTGTGTGTGTGTGTGTGTGTGTGTGTGTGTGTGTGTGTGTGTGTGTGTGTGTGTGTGTGTGTGTGTGTGTGTGTGTGTGTGTGTGTGTGTGTGTGTGTGTGTGTGTGTGTGTGTGTGTGTATTTGAAGAGTTCAGATGCAAAAGCCTCTAAAAGCCACTTCGGTCAAAAATGAAATAACGATACTGAGTGAATGCTCTCAGTCGTCTAGCCATCACAATTGGGCAAACTCGCTCAAATCCTTACGCTTGCCCATTTTTAACATATCAACTCTGAGGACAAAATGTTCACTTGCTGCCTAATATATCCCACCTACTAACAGGAGATGAAGAGATCATCAGTGTTATTCACTTCACCTGTCAGTGGTCATAATGTTATACCTGATCGGTGTATATGTATAACATAATTGATCACATATATCATAATAAAAATATATTCATTCTTGATAATTTAGGGCTGTCAAAAGATTAATCGTGATTAATCGCATCCAAAATAAAAGTTTGTGTTTACATAATATATGTGTGTGTACTCAGTTAATTATTATTTATATATAAATACACACACAAGCATGTGTATATTTAAGAAAAAAATATTATTTTTATATAAAAAACATTTATATTTATATATATTATAGATTATATAAATGTATATACATGCAAATATTTCTTAAATATATACATGAATGTGTGTGTATTTATATATAAATAATAATTAACAGAGTACACACACATATATTATGTAAACACGAAAATGTATTTTGGATGCGATTAATCGCGATTAATCTTTTGACAGCCCTATATATAATTATGACTATTAATGAAAATATCAGGCTTTATACTGTACATGTTGTCTTTGTGATAATGGCCCTCAATGGTGAGAAAACAAGTAGCGTTTAGAGGATGTGGCAGAACACTCATCCAACTATAAAAAACAGTTGTGCGCTGACTTTGAAAGAGCTCCTGGGTCATTGAAGATGGTTGATGTGTGTGCGTTTCGCTGTAATAAGGCGCTGCTGTCAATGCGCTCCGGCCCCGGTGAGTAATGGTCATTACTTCTCTGCCTGTCAAAAAAAATCCCAAGTTCACATCTGCGGACGCGGACCTATGCGACCACGCGACTTTATTACAGACGAGAACAAAAGACTAGCAGCAACACAACAACTTTAATAACGCAGAGACTGAGAGATATTGAGTGGACATCAGGCACGCGTCCCCACGGCCCCTGGGGATCTCTGAAGGAGGCCGGATTCAAATGACTTTTCGTGTTTCTTGTCGAGCGAACACGGCGAGGGAGAAATGCGGATTAACAATAACACAGAAGAAGGTAATAAAGGAGGTGACGTTGGGCAGGAGTATCGCCCCGGGGTGGGAGACCAGCTACTGTCAGTCAAAGAAAACGCTTCTATGACAGACGGAGGCTGATCCGAATGGAAGCTTGTTTCCCACTTCTGCGTTTTATTTGTTTCCGAATCTCGCAATTCTAATTTTTTTTTTCTGCAATTGTTTATATCTCGCACTTCTGACTTTTTTCTCGCAATTGAATTTAGATCTCGCAATTCTGATTTTATATCTTAACATTCTGACCTTTTTTCCTGCAATTGTTTATATCTCACAATTCTGACTTTCTTGCAATTGCGAGTTTATGTTGCAATTCTGACATTTTTCTCGCAATTCTGACTTTATCGCAATCGTGAGTTTATATTCCAATTCTGAACTTTTTTCCTCTGAATTGTGAATCTAAATTCTCGCAATTCTGACATTTTTCTGGCATTTCTGACTTTATCGCAATTGCGAGTTTATATCTTGCAATCCTGACCTTTTTTCCTCTGAATTGTGAATCTAGATCTCACAATTCAGACCTTTTTTCTCGCAATTCTGATTTTATCGCAATCGTGAGTTTATATCTTATAAACAATTGCAGGGAAAAGGGCAGAATTTTAAGATATAAACTCACGATTGCGATAAAGTCAGAATTGCGAGAAAAATTTCAGAATTGCAACATAAACTCGCAATTGCAAGAAAGTCAGAATTGCGAGATATAAACAATTGCAGGGAAAAAGGTCAGAATTTTAAGATATAAAATCTGAATTGCGAGATCTAAATTGAATTGCGAGAAAAAAGTCAGAAGTGCGAGATATAAACAATTGCAGGAAAAAAGGGCAGAATTTTATCTTGCACTTCTGACTTTTTTCGCAGAATTCTGACTCTCGCAATTGCGAGTTTATATTCCAATTCTGAACTTTTTTCCTCTGAATTGTGAATCTAGATCTCGCAATTCTGACATTTTTCTGGCAATTCTGACTTTATCGCAATTGTGAGTTTGTTGCAATTCTGACATTTTTCTCGCAATTCTGACTTTCTTGCAATTGCGAATTTATATCTTGCAATCCTGACCTTTTTTCCTCTGAATTGTGAATCTAGATCTCGTAAATCTGACCTTTTTTCTCGCAATTCTGACTTTATCACAATTGTGAGTTTATATCTTAAAATTCTGGCCTTTTTCCTGCAATTGTTTATATCTCGCACTTCTGACTTTTTTCGTGCAAATCGGACTTTCTTGCAATTGCAAGTTTGTTGTAATTCTGACATTTTTTCTCGCAATTCAGATTTTTTTCTCGCAATTCTGACTTTATCGCAATTGCGAGTTTGTTGCAATTCTGACATTTTTCTCGCAATTCTGACTATCGCAATTGTGAGTTTATATCTTAAAATTCTGGCCTTTTTTCCTGCAATTGTTTCTCTGCAATATCTCGCACTTCTGACTTTTTTCGTGCAATTCTGACTTTCTTGCAATTGCAAGTTTGTTGTAATTCTGACATTTTTTCTCGCAATTCAGATTTTTTTTCTCGCAATTCTGACTATCGCAATTGCGAGTTTGTTGCAATTCTGACATTTTTCTCGCAATTCTGACTTTATCGCAATTGCGAGTTTATATCTTAAAATTCTGACCTTTTTTCCTCGCAATTGTTTATATCTCGCACTTCTGACTTTTTCTTGCAACTCTAACCTTTTTTTTCTTGCAATTGTGTCACAATTCTTACTTTTTTTCTCATAATTGTTTGCCTCTCACTTGTGACTTTTTTCCTTGCAAATCTGACTTTTTCCTGTAATTGTCAATTCATATTTTGCTATTTTTACTTTTTTTCTCACAATTGTGAGATTAGATCTCGAATTTTACTATTTTTCTCGCATTTGCGACTTTATATCACAATTCGCACTTAATAACTCTTAATTGTGAGTTTGAAAAAAGAAAGTGAGAAAAAAGTTTGGATTGTAAGATCTAAATGCAATTTTGAGAGAGAAAAAAAGTCTGAATTCTAAGATAAAACGTTGCAAATTACCTTTATTTAGTGGCGGAAACATACTTCCATAGATCCGGATGGAAACTTCTTTCCGGTAATTGCGACTTTTTTATCTCAGAAATTAAACTCAGAATTGCCAGGTATAAACAGAATTGTGAGGTATAAGCTCGCAAAATTCTTAGAAAAAAATTGTTAGATTAATAGAAACAAGCAAACAATTGAAATGTCAACTCAGAATTCCCAAAAATTTGGAGAAATTAAATTTTTTTTACTTAATTTTTTTATTCTGTGGCAGAAGCAAGCTTCCATAGATCCGTACCGTCCACATCATTGATGTGTTTGGCTGAGTGTGTGTTCTGTCAGGTGTGGATGTTGGTCAGGAATATTAACATACAAACCGTTATGAAAATCAGGTGGGGACTTTTGAACAGGATGTCCATTTTTTTCTTATTTTGCTTGCATATGAAAAAAATCATTTAGTACTCCCTTCGGAAACAACATTCACTAAGTTCAGTTTAACTGCTCCGGACAAACAAGGGACTCAAGAACAACCATCACAAAACACACACACAGCCGTGGATCATCAGAGAACCACACACACACACACACACACACACACACACAGCCGTGGATCATCAGAGAACGACACACACACACACACACACACACACAGCCGTGGATCATCAGAGAACGACACACACACACACACACACACACACACACAAACACACACAGCCGTGGATCATCAGAGAACCACACACACACACAGCCGTGGATCATCAGAGAACAACACACACACACACACACAAAGCCGTGGATCATCAGAGAACGACACACACACAAAGCCGTGGATCATCAGAGAACGACACACGCGCACACACACACACACAGAGCCGTGTATCATCAGAGAACGACACACACACACAAAGCCGTGGATCATCAGAGAACGACACACACACAGAGAGCCGTGGATCATCAGAGAACGACACACACACACACACAGAGCCGTGGATCATCAGAGAACGACACACACACACACACACAGAGAGAGCCGTGGATCATCAGAGAACGACACACACACACAGAGAGCCGTGGATCATCAGAGAACGACACACACACAGAGAGAGAGAGCCGTGGATCATCAGAGAACGACACACACACACACACAGAGAGAGAGCCGTGGATCATCAGAGAACGACACACACACACACACACAGAGAGAGCCGTGGATCATCAGAGAACGACACACACACACACACAGAGCCGTGGATCATCAGAGAACGACACACACACGTAGAACATCCAGGTGAGGACACAGTATTAAGAATCCATGCTTCATAAACTTTTGAACAGTGTCATTTTAATAAATTCAGCAGTTTTTTTGTCTTGTGGACTTTATGTAAAAAAAATAAAAATAATTAAATATCTTATTCAGGACAGCAGCTACTAAACACAAAACAAACATGCATTTTGAATGGCCCTCTTATTTTGTTCAAATTTAATTTAGCACAACTGTATATTATTACACACAGTCACACTGATCCAGAAACAGTCTTCGCTGCCCTATCCCAATCCTCTCTGATGATCTAGAACTGATCCCAGAACAGCCCGGCAGGAGAATATACGTCCCTCCATCCAATTAATTACAATAATCACTGCGGAGAGCGTCGAGGAAAGGGACGGGAATAAAGCGCTTTAAAGAAGGGATGGACGTCGGGTTTTAGGAAGACAGGAACGGCAGGTGTGCAGCCTCTGGTGTTCGGGAAGAGGGTTTTTTGGGAGGGGGAAGATTCGCACGTAATTTGTTCTTCTGATACCTCGTTCCCTGCGTAAACCATTAATCTTCCTTAAACTCCCATGCAGAGGAGAACTCATTAGTTAGCCAAAAAAACAGGCGAAATTTGCTGCGCTAAGCACATTATCTCTCACACGCACACACAAACATGGAAATTTGGAGGCTAGTTCTCACTAAATGAGTTTCTAATGACATCCAGCACACGGTCGGGGAAGCATCGGTGTTGTGGACGCCAGCGTCCGCCCCGAGGAATAAAACAACACTGCGATGTGTTCAAAAAAACGCCTAATGGGTGTCATTTGCTAATGTGATTATATTTACAACAGGATGACTGCCGTTTCCTTACAACACTGGTGGTGGTCTCTGTTTATTTTACACGCTCAGATGTTTGTCGCGCAGTGTGCGTGGCTTTTGCTAGATAATGACCAAAACACAATCAGTCCTATCAGTGGGGATTAGACACGAAAATAAGGCCGTTTATGATTCACTGCCTGCGGCCGCTTAATGGATGAGGCTCCGGCTGTTTTTCTTATGCGCTTATTATACTTTACACTTCAATTACGCCTCACCACAGACCGTAGTACAGGTGGAAGGACGTTTTTGACAGCTCAAAAGCCCCATGACGGCGAATGTGGGAGATAATATGGTTTTTCGTTGATTTATGAAGCTAGCAATAAACAGCCGTTTAGCTATTACAAACTAGCCATCGACGTTGGAGGGATAATTGCGTGATGTTTATCGGTTGTCCTTTTGAGGTGAGTAGGCCTATACATAATAAAGGCTAGATGTGTCGTCCGCGCTGCTGGCCAATGGAGGTCGACGTTCGCACCTGGCGGCCATCTTGTCACAGTCACCTCGCTCACTCTTAACATTGTGTTCCCTTTCGAACGGTCAGTCGTACTGCGTCAAAGACGCATTATGGGATAGGTTCTCCTATTCTCGAATACTGAAGCATTTATAAAATCACGCAGTGCTACTGCACAGTCAAAACGGAGTCGAGACTTCTCGCGCGCTATTGGCTGGCCAGTGGTAACTGCATTAATGGCAGAACAGCATATCTGAGCATACCTATGGGCGCTAAGCCCGTGACGCTTAACACAAAAGCCCGCCCTTAAAATGCGCAGTAATGCCCCAAAAACATCAGATTTTTCTCCTTCAGCGAAGATTTCTATTAGTGATAGACCGATATATCGGGCCGATATTTGCGCTTTTTACGTGTATCGGCCGATACAAGGCTGCTGCGTTGGCCGATATTTTTTCCCTGCATTATTTACAGACAGACGTCCACAGGGCAGCTCTCACCGTCTTCAAACTCTCTCGCTCTCCCTCGCGCATATTAATCCAAATCAATTGAGAATCGACATAATGGTAAAAGGTCGAAAGAATGAAGTTTCACGTGGAGCATTGGGAGATTTTTTCCTGAATTACCGCTGGTGTTGCTCTACAAGAGATTAAGTTCAGTGAACCTACACTCTAAAAAATACTGGGTTAAAAATAACCCAAGTTGGGTTGAAAATGGACTAACCCAGCAATTGGGTTGTTTTAACCCAGCAATTAGGTTGTTTTAAGCAAACATTTAACCCAACCGCTGGGTCAAAACAACCCAATTGCTGGGTTAGTCTATATTCAACCCAACTTGGGTTATTTTTAACCCAGCATTTTTTAGAGTGTAACCATTAAATGACTAGGTTGTAAATAGTTTTAAAATGAAGTATAGTACAGTCAGTGTGCACTTTATTATGCTGTTTGCTTGTTGATACTGTGCAATAGTGTAATTATTTTATTTATGCTTAAATATTTATTTTCAGAATTTATTTTCACCACTGAACTCTTTTTTCTTCTTGTTCTACATCACCTGTTTTTACTATTTGTTAAATATATATTTTTTTAGTTCAATAAATGTTCCTTTTTTAAATTGTAAATTTTAAATTATCATCCTGATCATTGTGTCATTTTTATGATGTAAATTGAGGGAGCAAAAGCAATATCGGCTCAAGAAAATCGGCAGCTCGGCAGTCATCGGCTAAGGCTGATGGAAAAAAAATCGGCATTGGCACTAAAAAATCCATATCGGTCGACCCCTAATTTCTATCCTCGCTGATACCTTTCTGATACGAAGATACTAAGCTTACCGTGAGAGACGAGCAGTCAGCGGAATCGAGCCAGCCAGCCCAGATCCCTGCGAAAGTCGGTCGGTCATCAGCGCTCTTATCCAATCCACGAGCTGTCGCTGATAAACACTTTCAGTGTATCCTTGCGTACAAAAAGAGAACGTACACATGTCACAATTTACCTATCGTAAGCCCCTCCCCTCGAACGCAGATGAGCCAATAGCAGTTGAGTATCAGTTGCGCTGGGACCGGAACTCGGACATCTTTAGGTTTCAGCGCCATAGAGAAACATTGGAAAATCCGAAGCTCTCATCGGTTTGATGGTGTTTATGCTACAAAAATGCTCAAATGTCGTGCCTGAGGTACTGCAACACTGACTCCAGGGATCCTGAGAGGATTTTCTGTTTGTCATACTCTCGTTAAGTTACGATTAAAGTCTCTGCTAACATACAAACCGAAATAACTAACTGTTCTCACGTCATGTAACACTGTAGGTCAAAAACACATTTCAGTGCCTCTCCATATTAAACTGGTTATATGTAAATTCATTTAATTTTAGATATGTTTAAGGTCTACATTATCTGTCCTATAAGGAGGACTCATATTTTGATGGGTCTACGGGTGGTGAAAGGAAGAGCTCGCACGTAGTTTATCGGAGTTGTTTTGTAGATCATACAAAGTTGACCAGTTATTAACTGCACCCTCGAAAAGGCATAAGCTCTGTGTGTATGTTTGTTTACTGTTAGTTGTACGAGTGTTTTTGTGTAATTTGCTGTGTATGTTAATGCTAATGCAACAGAGAGAGTTTGTGAATGAGACGTTAATGCGCACTTCTTATGCTTTGTTTGTTCAGCTCTTGCGATGATTTTTTTGGAGTTAAATCAGTAAAGTTTGGCCATCATTCGGACGGGATATATTATACGCTACATTCTGTGTCCAAAAACATCTTGGGATAAGGTTTTCACACTGACGGCTGTCATTGTAAGATATAGCAACTCCGTTTGTTTGTCCGAGTTAGCAACAGTAACTAAGGGGGGCGGGGCTTACCGATAGGTCAATTGTGTGTTAGGTGCAGCACAACTCTGCATCAGGAGGATGCCCATGACCTGTCCGCCCCAAGGCCCATGCTGACACTGCTCTCTCTGGGTCCGGCTGCACTCACTGCGAGAGCATGCCCATCTCCTCCCTCCGTTCGCGGATCGCGTTCTTCTCAGAGCGCGACCCCGCCCCTCGCGCTCTCCCGCTCCCTTTCCCGTCTGAACAGCCAGAGGGCTGATTATACTGAGGCGGGCGAGCTCACGCCAGAGCCTAGTTTCAAATCGGTTCTTTGTGTTTCCACACCCAAAGCCCCAGCTCCGAGCCAGGAAAAGTGGTTCTTAAGTAGCACCAAAACATTGCTGGGCTAGAACAGGGCTAGAAGTAAGAACCGATTACGTCAGGCGCTGGGGGCGGAGTCAACAAGACCAACACAAACTTGAGATCCGCCATGTTGAAATAGCAGCTAATGGAGCTAACAGCTGCTCGTTTGTAATCTCCATCTATACAAATTACGGCGAACTGCATGAATGCGTTGGATTCGCTGTTTTCGTTGTGTTTTGATGCCGATGTGGGATCGTAAAGCCATGTGAATCAATAGTAACGCAACGTTTGCATTGTTGATTGAAGGCTTGTTCGCAGCGGTGCTGTGCAGACCGATCGCCGTATGACAACGAGTCCAGCGAGAGCACACGACTCCTTATGCTTTTAATTCACTCATGCGTTTTTTTTATATCATATGTGGATCGGTCTGCGCAGCGCCGATGCATCTCGAACAAGCCTGGTGTGTGTGTGTTTCCCGCTGCCCAGGGTTGCCAGGTTTTCACAACAAAACCCACCCAATTGCTACTCAAAACAAGCCCAATCGCGTTTCAGGGGGGCTTCCCCGGTAAAAATCACATTTGGGGGTAAAATGTGTTTTTTTGGCATGGTTGCCTACTAAAATTTGCATTCCTGGGGCTAAATATCACATAATTGGGGTCGCTTCAACCCGCGGACATGAAAAAACAGTCCAAAACAGGCAAAACCGCGGACTTGGCAACACCTCGCTAGCGTTGCTGAGAGAGATGAGACGTATACAGTGACGTAAGACATGGCTCTGTTGTGGCTCTCAGCTTGTGGAAAAGCAAACGGTTCTTAGAAGCTCCTCAGTCGAACCAACTATGAACTGGGACAAGCTCTGGCTCTGAACTAGCTCTAGCACTGCCTTGGTGGAAAAGGGGTAAGAGAGACGTTTCTCCAGTAACGTTCTCTCGTTCAGACCTGCTTCCTCCGCTCGACGCCGAGGATCAGGGGCCTCATTTATAAAACTGCGTAGGATTTGCGTCAGAAGTGGCGTACGGTTGAAACATAGGACGTGCGTACGCACAGAAATATTCGGATTTATAAAACCGTGCGCACGCACATCCTACGCAGTTTTCCCGTAATAAATCACAATCAATTCTAAATGTAGCGCAGCTTTTGCGTCTTCATGTCACGCCCATAGTTGCCCATAAATAGTCTGTGTAACGCCCACAAGTTAATATTCATCAGTTGCGAAATCATGGCAAACACAGAGAGGAAATAAAAAAAACGTAACTTCACTCAATGTGCGGTAGAAGTTATCGTTGACGAGGTTGAAAAGAGAAGAAAAATATGTTTTGGAGGGCACAGTTTGGGTATTACTAATGCCAAAAAGGCACTTGAGGTGCAAAAGGTTGCAGACGCCGTAAATGCTGTAGCCTCACAACCTCGGACCATCGCCGAAATAAAAAAGAAATGGTCGGACATCAAAGTCGAGGCAAAAAAGCGTCTAGCGCTCCATCGCCAGAGTGTGTCCTCGTTTGCCAGCAAGTCTTCTTGCTGTCTGAAGATGCGTTCACTCCGAATCCTTCCATTTGCCACATCTTCTAGAGCGCAAGATCAGCCATTGTGCGTCATTACACATTGTGATGGGGCATTTTATTTCCATCCATTTAATTGCATCTGACAAGCTACAGATGTCGGTTATAATCTACGTGGAAATGGGAAATAGTTCAGTGCAAATGTAATGTCTTGCAGCTTTCTGAATGGTTGAGACATGCGTCATACGTTATTTTATCAAAAATAAAACTAAAGGCATATCAATGAATACCATGATTCCGTAGCTGATGAAGAAATTTTACTATGAAAACAACTTTCCCCAGTGGACAATTAATACATCTATCTATCTATCTATCTATCTATCTATCTATCTATCTATCTATCTATCTATCTATCTATCTATCTATCTATCTATCTATCTATCTATCTATCTATCTATCTATCTATCTATCTATCTATCTATCTATCTATCTATCTATCTATCTATCTATCTATCTATCTATCTCCCTAATTATCTATCTGTCTATCTAATTGCATCTATATCTGCTCCGCCAGACGAACACATTGACGAGAATATCAGTTTTGTACATTAGCTATTTCGTTCTGTTTACCATATTTATGAGGATGAATTGCAATGCATAACATGCCAATATTATTGCAGAACATATTTCACTTTTCTTTTTGCAAATATGTGTTAATTTGCATTTCTGTTGTAATTTTCGTTTGATTTTGTTTTACACTGCAGATCGATCAAACGGGTGTTTGTGACGTGTAGGCTGTTAATATTAAGACTTGCTTTGTGAAGTCTTCAAGTTATTTATGAGAGGCAGTATTGCCATTTCTTTTACACAACGGTCTACAGTTTCACACACTTTCACGCGTTTCGTCCATCTGCCGACGGTGTCGCCATTTCTCATTTCACCCGTTTTTGTGCGTATGCCTGGGTCAGAGCTTGCGTGAAGGACCGCACATTTTCCCGTCAAGTTTGCTTTTTATAAATACCAATTATTGCGTAGAGAGCAGCGTACGCCTTCTTTTGTGCGTACGCAACGTTTATAAATGAGGCCCCTGGTCTCATTCGGCGGCAATGATGAGGAGCAGGCCCCTCGGCACCCTTTTTCCCTGAGATGCACCAGGAGCTGACGAAGTCATGGCGCGCTCCCTACTCCGCTCGCCTCCGCCCATCCACCTCGCACACGCTCTCCACCATTGACGGTGCTGTTGAGAAGGGCTATGAGAAGCTCCCGCCGCTCGAAGAGTTGGTGGCTGCACACCTCTGCCCGCCCTCCGCGATAGGCTGGACGCCCAAAATCGCACACCCTTCTAAGCCCTGCCGTACCACGGCGGCCTTGGCAAACAGGGCCTACGCTTCCGCCGGCCAAGCAGGCTCCGCTCTCCACTCGATGGCGGTCCTGCAGATGCTCCAGGCGAAGCTCCTTCGGGCTATGGACAAGTCCGGTCCAGACCTGGAGGTTTTTCATGACCTCCAAAGCACCACAGATCTGGCCCTTCGAGCTACGAAGGCCACCGCCCAGGCCATAGGCAAGTTAATGGCCAGTCTCGTGGTGTTATGTGGCGTTCACACCGGACGCGATTCGCGCAAAGGTGGACGCGTGTACATTTTGAGTTTACTCGCGCAAATCACTCGTGACATTCACTGCACAACAGACGCGAATTCGCCTCATGGGCGGGGCTTCCGCCAGCAGCTCGTCTCGTTGAGAAATGGCTGACATGGGCTGTGTTTACGTCTTTTTTTTTTAAATCTACTGTTAATGTGTGACAACTTAGTTTTAAGACTTTTTCAGTCGATAATGTAGTTGTTTAAAGCTCAAATCTGTGGTTTATTTATATAAAGAGTGCCTATTTGAACATTTTATCTGGCCTTTTCGGAGTTGTGAGCTCCAGCGGATCAGCGGCGGTCAGCGCTCGTCAAAGCCGGCGAGAGCAGCCTTTCCTCAGCGAGTCCTTCTACCGCTGGCTCTGATGTCTCTGAGGCGTCTCGAGCTATAATTCGTCTTGTAACGGCCGATCTTTGGTCTCATGGATCTATAATTTGTTCCCTGGCAAATCGTTTAGGCTGAGGGCAAAGAGAAGTTTCATTACTTTATATTTTTAGGCTATAACTGTACGTTGCAGTTGTAACGTTAGCCTACTAGCACTGACTTTGAATGTTTGACTGAATTGTTTGCTTTATTTCATGTATAGCTTGTTATACATTACTTATACTTTTGTATTATTGATCATACATAAACTTGCATTTAACAAAAAGAGACTGGGTTGTGTTTCATGTCATTTAATGTTATCACAGTGATAATCATATCGTCTGAACCAGATATTAATATACAGATTTTCTCCTCATTGTTGTCACTACTAGAGCAAGCTCCTGATTGGTTAGCGCGGCGTGAAATATCTGCCAAAGTTCAGATTTTTCAACTTGAGCGATTCGCGCGAATCGCGCGTTCAAAACGCTCAATTCGCATCCTTCGCGCGAATCGCAACGCAGAATGCCATTTCGTGTCTCTGCATTGACTTAACATGTAAATCACTCGCGCCCAGTGTGAACGCACCATTAGAGCGCCACTTGTGGTTAACTCGGCCAAGAGCTCCGTACCAGCAGCAGCAACAGCAGCGCAGATCTGCGACCGCGCTCGCTCCCGTACAGCCCCGCCCACCTTATGACCAATGTCAACGTCATCACCAGGCGAATCCTGGGCATCATAGGGGCCAGTAAGCGAAGGGCCATCAAGGAGGCCACGGGAGCTGGGGCTTGATCAACCCCAGCTGGGTCGCCTGGGTGTGAGTGTATGATGCTTGAAAGATCCGAAACACTCCGTGACCCAAGGTAACATCACTGATGATGTGTCCAGGTTGCATCGAGTTGATGTATGTTACAAGAATGTAATATACACCTAGGATGACTTGAGGGTGAGTAAATCATGGGCTAATTTTCATTTTTTGTTGAACTAACCCTTTAACTCATCTGTATAAAGAAGCCTTTATTAAACTTAAAGGGTTAGTTCACCCAAAAATGAAAATTCTGTTATTTATTACTCACCCTCATGTCGTTCGACACCCGTCAGACCTCCGTTCATCTTCAGACACAAATGAAGATATTTTAGTGTAAATCTGATGCTGAGAAAGGCTTCAGATAGGCCTCCATTGGCATTCAGTACATTTACACTCACAAGACCCATAAAAGGCACTAAAAACATCGTTACAAAGTCCATCTCACCACAGTGACAATAATTTTACGATGCGACGACAATAGTTTTTGTGCGCAAAAAAAAATCAAAATAACACCTTTATCTTTATTTTACGCAGATCCGGCGTTCGGACACATGACCAGAAGAGATTTGTTTACAAGCAGAGGAAGACGCGCGTGTCTCAGCTGTTGAATTCTACATTGATCGTGCTTTAGGTCTCGGCGTAGTTCTCAAAATGGGGTTTAAGTGTGCATTTCATGGATTCCCGAACGCTGGATCTGCGTCATATTCTCACGCATGCGTTGTGGAGGCACACACGGAAGACAAGAACAAGTTGGATAAAGGTGTTATTTAGATTTTTTTTTCGCACAAAAACTATTGTCGTCGCATCGTAAAATTATTGTAGAGTCACTGTGGTGAGATGGACTTTGTAATGATGTTTTAAGTGCCTTTTATGGGTCTTGTGAGTGTGAATGTACTGAATGCCAATGGAGGCCTATCTGAAGCCTTTCTCAGCATCAGCTTTACACTAAAATATCTTCATTTGTGTCTGAAGATGAACGGAGGTCTGACGGGTGTCGAACGACATGAGGGTGAGTAATTAATGACAGAATTTTCATTTTTGGGTGAACTAACCCTTTAATCTCCAACTGCAGAAAATATATATTATTTATCAATATTTAATATAATAATAATTAGCTGTTGTTATTATCACCCCTCTCGTTTCTCCTTGTCTAGAAGTTAACGCAATAAGTGGCCCATCTTACCCCACTCTCCCCTATCATATGCCTCAACCCCAGTGGAAGAGTTCAACTTGAATGAGGTTATTGAGTCCCTGATGTTCTGAGGTTGAGCACACACACCTTCTCTCCTCAAAGGGTTTGGCTTTAGTTCCACGCTCAGAATTAGTTTGGGGGTCATCGCAGCTGTTTCGGGGTTCAAATCCCCTGGAGTCATCGCTGTGGGCGGGATATGTGTCTCTGCAGAGCACAAGACCAACTAAATGGGTCAGTCTCTTAACCATAATTAGTTCAAACGTCAACGCCTCTGAATTATGGATGAGACGGGGAGTCAATCACGTTTTTTTGGAAGTTTAGCCACCATATTTTTTCTTTAAAATAGATGTTTGTACTGACCGTGGTGTAAATCAGGTCATGGAAGAGATTCTCCTGACACATTTACATGCAGCTTATTGACAAATAATCAATAAAGTGCATTTTCATAAATGTGTAAATATATTTGATAAAGTACAACAATTGTTTTTTTTTAATCGCAATTAAGTGTAGATGAATAATTTCACTACTTTAGTTTGACATGAAAAACTGGCTGTTTAATAAGAAATATTCCAGGTTTATCTTCAGTTTTTGCTTTATCTAAACCAATATGTTATTGTGGGAATACTGTTTTCATTGCTAATAAATTACAATACATTGTCAATGTCACTTTCCATCCTATTAGTGTTTTGTAACATCTCTTATAGAAGTGCATCTGTCTATCATAAAAGTGCATCTGTCCATCATAAAAGTGCATCTGTCCATCATAAAAGTGCATCTGTCCATCATAAAAGTGCATCCATCCATCATAAAAGTGCATCTGTCCATCATAAAAGTGCATCTGTCCATCATAAAAGTGCATCCGTCCATCATAAAAGTGCATCTATCCATCATAAAAGTGCATCTGTCCATCATAAAAGTGCATCCGTCCATCATAAAAGTGCATCTATCCATCATAAAAGTGCATCTGTCCATCATAAAAGCGCATCTATCCATCATAAAAGTGCATCTGTCCATCATATAAGTGCATCCGTCCATCATAAAAGTGCATCTGTCCATCATAAAAGTGCATCTGTCCATCATAAAAGTGCATCCGTCCATCATAAAAGTGCATCTGTCCATCATAAAAGCGCATCTATCCATCATAAAAGTGCATCCATCCATCATAAAAGTGCATCTGTCCATCATAAAAGCGCATCTATCCATCATAAAAGTGCATCTGTCCATCATAAAAGTGCATCCATCCATCATAAAAGTGCATCTGTCCATCATAAAAGCGCATCTATCCATCATAAAAGCGCATCTATCCATCATAAAAGTGCATCCATCCATCATAAAAGTGCATCTGTCCATCATAAAAGTGCATCTATCCATCATAAAAGTGCATCCATCCATCATAAAAGCGCATCTATCCATCATAAAAGCGCATCTATCCATCATAAAAGTGCATCTGTCCATCATAAAAGTGCATCCATCCATCATAAAAGTGCATCCATCCATCATAAAAGTGCATCTGTCCATCATAAAAGTGCATCTATCCATCATAAAAGTGCATCCATCCATCATAAAAGTGCATCTGTCCATCATAAAAGTGCATCCATCCATCATAAAAGTTCATCTATCTATCATAAAAGTGCATCTATCCATCATAAAAGTGCATCTGTCCATCATAAAAGTGCATCTATCCATCATAAAAGTGCATCTGTCCATCATAAAAGTGCATCCGTCCATCATAAAAGTGCATCTATCCATCATAAAAGTGCATCTGTCCATCATAAAAGTGCATCTATCCATCATAAAAGTGCATCTGTCCATCATAAAAGTGCATCTATCCATCATAAAAGTGCATCTATCCATCATAAAAGTGCATCCGTCCATCATAAAAGTGCATCTATCCATCATAAAAGTGCATCTGTCCATCATAAAAGTGAAGGGAAGTGGTGCGTTTGCGTAAGAAAAATTTCCATATTTAAAACTTTATAAACTAAAATAACTAGCTTCTGACAGATGGTCGTATGCATCAATTTATGACAAAAAAGTAACTGTTGACCTGACACATGACGTATTGACGAACGCAGAAGCGCAGAGGATAGAGCAAAACAAAACACCAGCCATGAATTAGAGTCTAAAACGAGACTTTTTAAAGAGAAATGGCGGAGGATTTGGATATAAGAGAAGAGGAGCTTGAGTTTGAGTCCAGCACTATCAGTGAGAGGCGTCAAAGCTTGAGATGCTCCTGTACATCACAGGGGTTACTCTTTTGCTGTTTAGTTTATAAAGTTTAAAAATATGGATATTTTTCTCACACTGAGGCTTTGCTTCAGAAGGCCTTTATTAACCCCCTGGAGTCGTATGGATTACTTTTATGATGGATGGATGCACTTTTTTGGGCTTTTAAAATCGAATCCTCTATTCACTGTCATTATAAAGCTGGGAAGAGCCAGGACAATATTTAATATAACTCTGATTGTATTCGTCTGAAAGAAGAAAGTCAAATATATCACACAGGATGACTCGAGGGCGAGTAAATCATGGAGTAATTTTCATTTTTGGGTGAACTAACCCTTTAAGACATCTTCCTGCGGGAAGCAAGGGACGACATTTTCACGGGAAATCAAATATTTCTAAAGGATTTAGTGAAGTTTTGTGGTTAGTTTGTTTGTCACTCCAAAACACACTTATCATACACCGATCAGGCATAACATTATGAGGTGAAGTGAATAACTCTGATGATCTCTTCATCTCCTGTTAGTGGGTGGGATATATTAGGCAGCAAGTGAACATTTTGTCCTCAGAGTTGATGTGTTAGAAGCAGGAAAAATGGGCAAACGTAAGGATTTGAGCGAGTTTGACAAGGGCCAGATTGTGACGGCTGGTCAGATGACCCAGTCTGTTGTGATCAGTGTTGGGCACGTTACTTTAAAAAAGTAATTAGTTATAGTTACTAGTTACTTATTACAAATAGTAACTGAGTTACATCATTATAAAAGTAACTAATTACCAGGGAAAGTAACTACTGTTATTTTTTTTTAAATGTTCAAATATGTCAAATAACTTGGATGCCCCAATATTAAATATGTTAAATGAATTAATTGGACACTAAATTTATTAAAAAACATTGTACATTAATGTACACTATTGTAATGATGCTGTGGGACAATGTGAGAGACACCTATCAAATTCAATGCATTACTGTAAATATTATCAGTAGACCTACTATAGTGTAAATATTATCAGTACTATACTACTCCTGTGGTAGTGGAGCGTTATCTCCTGGGTTTTTAGCCACTAGTTTTGTGGCGGCATGTGATGATGTGAGACTTCATTAGATTAGAATTACTTGCCACAGACGTGGAGAGACTCTTTCTTCCTGCGCATAAGTTACACGTTACATAAACATTCTTACCTTTTCCCTCAACGAGGGAAAAGTAGCGCTTATACTTCCAGTTTGCGAAAGATAGCTTTGACTTGCCATCGCTCTGACTCCTCCTGGTCGTTGGTGTGTGTGACTGTGCATATTCGGGGTGTGTGTGTGTGTGTGTGTGTGTGAACTCAACCTATCAACCTCAACCTTGTCTCCCCACCAATCATCATCAGTTATGTGTACCATACACGCGCGCGCACACGCACACGCACGCACACGCACACACATACACATACACATACACACACACACACACACCAACCAACCAGAGAAAAAAAAACCTTGCAGGTCCGACTAACAGAGAGCCTGTTCGGATGAAAACCGCTTCAGTGAGCTCAATTATAGTAACGCCGCATTTTATTCTCAGTAACGCTAACGCGGTGTAACGGGAGAAACATTCATTCGTTTGATTACTCGTTACTGAAAAAAATAATTCCGTTAGTAACGCCGTTATTCCCATCACTGGTTAGAAGCAGGAAAAATGGGCAAGCGTAAGGATTTAAGTGAGTTTGACAAGGGCCAGATTGTGATGGTCAGAGCATCTACCAGTGGAGAACCGGCCACAGGGTCATGGAGGACCAGTGGAGAACCGGCCACAGGGTCATGGAGGACCAGTGGAGAACCGGCCACAGGGTCATGGAGGACCAGTGGAGAACCGGCCACAGGGTCATGGAGGACCAGTGGAGAACCGGCCACAGGGTCATGAAGGACCAGTGGAGAACCGGCCACAGGGTCATGAAGAACCAGTGGAGAACCGGCCACAGGGTCATGAAGAACCAGTGGAGAACCGGCCACAGGGTCATGGAGGACCAGTGGAGAACCGGCCACAGGGTCATGAAGGACCAGTGGAGAACCGGCCACAGGGTCATGAAGAACCAGTGGAGAACCGGCCACAGGGTCATGAAGGACCAGTGGAGAACCGGCCACAGGGTCATGAAGGACCAGTGGAGAACCGGCCACAGGGTCATGAAGGACCAGTGGAGAACCGGCCACAGGGTCATGAAGGACCAGTGGAGAACCGGCCACAGGGTCATGAAGGACCAGTGGAGAACCGGCCACAGGGTCATGAAGGACCAGTGGAGAACCGGCCACAGGGTCATGAAGGACCAGTGGAGAACCGGCCACAGGGTCATGAAGGACCAGTGGAGAACCGGCCACAGGGTCATGAAGGACCAGTGGAGAACCGGCCACAGGGTCATGAAGGACCAGTGGAGAACCGGCCACAGGGTCATGAAGGACCAGTGGAGAACCGGCCACAGGGTCATGAAGAACCAGTGGAGAACCGGCCACAGGGTCATGAAGGACCAGTGGAGAACCGGCCACAGGGTCATGAAGAACCAGTGGAGAACCGGCCACAGGGTCATGAAGGACCAGTGGAGAACCGGCCACAGGGTCATGGAGGACCAGTGGAGAACCGGCCACAGGGTCATGAAGGACCAGTGGAGAACCGGCCACAGGGTCATGAAGGACCAGTGGAGAACCGGCCACAGGGTCATGGAGGACCAGTGGAGAACCGGCCACAGGGTCATGGAGGACCAGTGGAGAACCGGCCACAGGGTCATGAAGGACCAGTCGAGAACCGGCCACAGGGTCATGAAGGACCAGTGGAGAACCGGCCACAGGGTCATGGAGGACCAGTGGAGAACCGGCCACAGGGTCATGGAGGACCAGTGGAGAACCGGTCACAGGGTCATGAAGGACCAGTGGAGAACCGGCCACAGGGTCATGAAGGACCAGTGGAGAACCGGCCACAGGCTCATGAAGGACCAGTGGAGAACCGGCCACAGGGTCATGGAGGACCAGTGGAGAACCGGCCACAGGGTCATGAAGGACCAGTGGAGAACCGGCCACAGGGTCATGGAGGACCAGTGGAGAACCGGCCACAGGGTCATGAAGAACCAGTGGAGAACCGGCCACAGGGTCATGAAGGAACAGTGGAGAACCGGCCACAGGGTCATGAAGGAACAGTGGAGAACCGGCCACAGGGTCATGAAGAACCAGTGGAGAACCGGCCACAGGGTCATGAAGAACCAGTGGAGAACCGGCCACAGGGTCATGAAGAACCAGTGGAGAACCGGCCACAGGGTCATGAAGAACCAGTGGAGAACCGGCCACAGGGTCATGAAGGAACAGTGGAGAACCGGCCACAGGGTCATGAAGGACCAGTGGAGAACCGGCCACAGGGTCATGGAGGACCAGTGGAGAACCGGCCACAGGGTCATGGAGGACCAGTGGAGAACCGGCCACAGGGTCATGAAGGACCAGTGGAGAACCGGCCACAGGGTCATGGAGGACCAGTGGAGAACCGGCCACAGGGTCATGGAGGACCAGTGGAGAACCGGCCACAGGGTCATGAAGGACCAGTGGAGAACCGGCCACAGGGTCATGGAGGACCAGTGGAGAACCGGCCACAGGGTCATGGAGGACCAGTGGAGAACCGGTCACAGGGTCATGAAGGACCAGTGGAGAACCGGCCACAGGGTCATGAAGGACCAGTGGAGAACCGGCCACAGGGTCATGGAGGACCAGTGGAGAACCGGCCACAGGGTCATGAAGGACCAGTGGAGAACCGGCCACAGGGTCATGGAGGACCAGTGGAGAACCGGCCACAGGGTCATGAAGGACCAGTGGAGAACCGGTCACAGGGTCATGAAGGACCAGTGGAGAACCGGCCACAGGGTCATGAAGGACCAGTGGAGAACCGGCCACAGGGTCATGGAGGACCAGTGGAGAACCGGCCACAGGGTCATGGGCGGCCGAGGCTCATTGATGCCCGTGTGGTCCGATCAAACAGACGAGCTACTGGAGCTCAAACTGCTCAAGAAGTTAATGCTGGTTCTGATAGAAAGGTGTCAGAATACACATGTTATGTATGGGGCGGCACAGCCGCTGACCCCTGACCCCACCCAAAGCACCAACAGTGGCCCCTGAGCATCAGAACTGGACCACGGAGCAATGGAAGAAGGCGGCCTGGGCTGATGATCACGTGTTCTTCTACATCATGTGGATGGCCTGGTGTGTGTGTGTGGCTTACCTGGGGAACTCATGGCACCAGGTGCATTATGGGAAGAAGGCGTGGCGGCGGAGGCAGTGACGCTTTGGGCAATGTTCTGCTGGGAAACCTTGGGTCCTCCATCATGTGGATGTGACTTTGACATGCAGGGGTGCCGCTAGCAATTTTGGGCCCTATGAAAGAATATGATCCCACATGAAAAAATACTAGTATATTATAGTAAAAGTACTCTAGTAAATACTATAGTGTTTTTGAACCATACTATAGTAAAGATACTACAGTAAATTAACAAAGTGTAGTAAATACTATAATATACTACAATTTACTGTAGTATCTTTAATATAGTATGGTTCAAAAACACTATAGTATTTACTAGAGTAATTTTACTGTAATTTTACTACAATATACTATAGTATTTTTGTGGGATGTTGCGCACCTACCGCACCAACCTAGCTATCCAAAATCTTTGTCTGCAATTTAATAATACTGACCAATTAAGCTCCGCTCACTCAACCCAGAATGCCCCAATTGGCTGATGAAACACTGATTAAAATTAAGATACAATTTATACAAAACTTAATGACAATCATGTCTGACCCACTCCATGTCTCCTGGCATTGCGCATATTATGGTGAGTCCTATCTCACTCATGCTGTTCACTTTTCATAATCAACATAGATTGACACATTGACAAAAAAATAACATTATAATATTTAAACATAAATATAAAAGTAAAACCCTTTTCTTAATAGCTACAACAAGTATAGTAGCCTCCAGTGGGATTTGAGCAAATGTCGTTTTACCCGTGAGCGGTTCATGAGTGGAGCGGAAATGCAGAAATAAGCCATATCTTTGGTAGATTATACATTTATAATTTCTGACATTACTACTAGTACTGTTACTACTAGGGATCGATCGATATGGATTTTTTAGTGCCGATACCGATTTTTTTTCATCAGCCTTAGCCGATGAGCGATACGAGCTGCCGATCTTCTTGAGCCGATATTTGGAGCCGATGCTGCTTTTGCTCCCTCAATTTACATCATAAAAATGACACAATGATCAGGATGATAACAATTTAAAAAAAGGAACATTTATTGAACTAAAAAAAACAATATTTAACAAATAGTAAAAGCAGGTGAGGTGGAACAAGAAACAAAAAAAGAGTTCTTTTTTTGCAAAGAGAAAAATTCTGAAAATAAATATTTAAGCATAAATAAAATAATTACACTATTGCACACAGTATCAACAAGCAAACAGCATAATAAAGTGCACACTGACTGTACTATACTTCATTTAAAAACTATTTACAACCTAGTCATTTAATGGTTACACTCTAAAAAATGCTGGGTTAAAAATAACCCAAGTTGGGTTTAATATGGACTAACCCAGCAATTGGGTTGTTTTGACCCAGTGGTTGGGTTAAATGTTTGCTTAAACAACCCAATTGCTGGGTTAAAACAACCCAATTGCTGGGTTAGTCCATTTTCAACCCAACTTGGGTTATTTTTAACCCAGTATTTTTTAGAGTGTAGGTGCACTGAACTTAATCTCTTGTAGAGCAACACCAGCGGTAATTCAGGAAAAAATCTCCCAATGCTCCACGTGAAACTTCATTCTTTCCACCTTTTACCATCGTGTCAATTCTCAATTGATTTGGATTAATATGCGCGAGGGAGAGCAAGAGAGTTTGAAGACGGTGAGAGCTGCCCTGTGGACGCCTGTCTGTAAATAATGCCGGGGAAAAAATATCGGCGAACGCAGCAGCCGTATATCGGCCGATACACGTAAAATTCGCAAATATCGGCCCGATATATCGGTCTAACACTAGTTACTACAAATAAAACCAATCTCTGGGGGCCCCAAAAGTGTGTGGGCCCTTAGAATTTTATTAGGTACACCTTGCTAGTGTCGGGTTTGACCTCTTTTGCCTTCAGAACTGCTATAATTCTTCGTGGCATAGATTCAACAAGGTGATTGTGGTCCATATTGTCATGATCGCATCACACAGTTGCTCCAGATTTGTCTCTATTGGATTGAGATCTGGTGACTGTGTGGAGTTTAGTGAACTCACTGTTCAAGAAACTAGTTTTAGATTTGTGATGGTGCGTTATCCGGCTGGAAGCAGCCATCAGAAGATGGTTCACTGTGCTCATAAAGGGATGGACATGGTCAGCAACAATACTCGGGTAGGCTGTGGCGTTTAAACAATGCTCAGTTGCTGCTAAGGGGTCCAAAGTGTGCTAAGAATATATCCAACACACCATTACACCACCAGCCGCCTGAACCGCTGATACAAGGCAGGAAATCAAGACTCATCAGACCTACGGGTTTTAATTTTGGCAATCCTGTGTGAATTGTCTCCTCAGTTTCATTTTCTTGGCTTATGTATACATTTCGTTTCTTTTAAAGCAGTAACAAATTATAGGTATCATTTAAATACAAGAAAATACTGAGGCATTTGATGTAAAAATACTGTTTTTATATTGCATTGCACTGCAATAATGAGAATTGTGGGTGAGGAAACAGTGTCAGTAGCTTCAGTAATTGTTGTATTCTGGGCTGGCAGAAACTATTGTTACCATGGTAATTCCTATCAGGATACCGACAAAAATTATTGAGTGGGACTGCAGATCCAAAATAGTTTTCAACCTGTCTGCGTTTGTTGATTCAGCAGGGAGAGACAGCGAAAACTGAGCTCGGATCAGCATATTGGCTCTAATATACTGGTTAAATATGAGCTCAGCAGGTCCCAGAGCAAAGCTTTGATTAAATCAGCGTCCACAGAGAGGCTGTGTTTTCACACAAATCTCATTTCTTCCCTCCAACTCGCCTTTTTCCGCATCGCCGGGGCAAGAAACCCACCAAAATTGTGAGAAGATTATCTCAAACCTCATTCCTAAACAAAACTCCGCTTGAAAAGTTCAAATCTCAAGAGGAGAGACGCTCGGAAAGGCTTCCAAAACATATGAGAAAACTGACGACCGTGTATCCAAACTCGATATGGATTCTTATTTTAGACAAACTGATGAACGGCGCGTTCTTCAATCACGTGACGCCGCGTACGAAATGTTCTCCGGCTGAGCGGAACAATGACATATTTACGTTTTATTTCCATCGACAGAGTAATAATTTGTTTCCTTTTACAGTCAGAAATCTCGCCGTAATGTCACTAAACTGTCTTGTTACATGGATCAAAACTAGATCTTAGACTAATGGTACTTCAGAATTGACAGAAATGGTTTTAAATGGCTGTGTAAGGCAATTTACGAGTACTTAAGGTCAGGAACCGCGAAAACACGTTCTCGGTCTGACAGAACAAGAAAATGTCTCTGCCTTCCATTAGGAGGAACTGAAGAAACCGGTTTAAATGGAGCTGTCAGTCTAAATCTATCTGCAAAGGGTATTATGAACATAATCAGAGCTGAGTAAGTTGTCCAGCACTAGTACCACACACACACACTTTACAGACTGACATAGCCTTACACACACTTACATCATTGCCGTTTCAATCAAGGCACCTTGACAGCTCAATATGGTACTGAAATGTTTCCATCTCCATTCATCCACAAGGAAGGAAGGAAGGAAGGATGGTGAGGGGAGGAAGGTTAGGAAGGAAGGAAATGAGAAAAAGGAGAGGAATGAAAGGAAGCAATGAGGGAAAAAATCCAAAGACTACATAAAAGTTTTCTTATTATAATGAAAAGATACAAAAAGTTGGAACGGGAATCTCAAACTCGAACACTAAATAAAAGCTTTTAGTTTGAGACGCAACTAATAGCCAACTTGTTAAATAGTAGCAGGTTGTATTAGTAGGTGTTTGATAGGACAAAATTAAGCGCAAGACGATTCGTTGACCACTTTGGTTTGTTTTTATGGAAAAATAGTTACAATTCTGAGTGAATGTGTGTATTAATATAGAAGTACATTAGCATTTAGATTAGCCTCAAAGCTATAACACACACACACGTTGCGTCCGAAATCGAATACTTCCCTACTATAGTATGTGAAAAAAAGTACGGCAATGGAATAGTATTCGAAAAATAGTAGCGAATAGTCCCAGGAAGACCTACTACTTACGGGCGAGATTCTGAAGTGCGCATTTGACGGACACTTTACTATGTTTTTCGAAATACTATGAATTTGGACATGCTACTATGTTGGCGTACTTTTATTCGCATACTATAGGGGGAAGTATTTGATTTCGGACGCAGCATGTGTGTTAGCTTTGAGGCTAATATAAATGTTAATGTTCAAACCAAGGGCGATACTTATACAGTTTTAAAAATCTACGAGAATATTGAACAACACAACTATAATGTTAACGACGTGGAGGATCGATATGGTTGGAATCAGGTTTTTTTTCCCCAGCTGACGATAAAAACATTGAGAGCCAATCAGAATCCACTGACTTTAAAGAGCTCGACACACACGCTGCGTCCGAAATTGAATACTTCCCTACTATAGTATGTGAAAAAAGTACGCTAACGGAATAGTATTTGAAAAATAGTAGGCGAAAAGTCCCAGGAAGACCTACTACGAGATTCTGAAAGTCGGACACTTTACTATCCCATGAGGCCAAGGGAGAGGATTTGTGAATGGCACTGAAGCGACGCAACTGACGCTGGTTGGTCACGTGATAATGACAACATGGCGGATGTAGTAAATCCGGATTACATTCATACTACGCACATACTATATAGAACATACACGTATAGAACATAAAGTGTCCATCGAATGCGCACTTCAGAATCTCGCGAGACTTTTCGCCTAATGTTTTTCGAAAAATAGTAACAATTCTGAATGTGTATATCTGCTAAGTTAATTCTGTCATTTAGGAGTGTATTAGCGTAAGCCTCAAAGCTAACACACACACAAATGCGTCCGAAATCAAATACTTCCCTACTATAGTATGTGAAAAAAAGTACGCCAACGGAATAGTATTCGAAAAATAGTAGCCGAAAAGTCCCAGGAAGACCTACTACTTACGGGCGAGATTCTGAAGTGCGCATTTGACGGACACTTTAATGTTTTTCGAATACTATGACTTCGGATATGCTTCTATGTTGGCGTACTTTTATTCGCATACTATAAGGAAGTATTTGATTTCGGATGCAGCATGTTAGCTTTGAGGCTAATATAAATGTTAATGTTCACACCAAGGGCGATAATTATAGTTTTAAAAATCTACGAGAATATTGAACAACACAACTATAATGTTAACGACGTGGAGGATCGATATGGTTGGAATCAAGTTTTTTTCCCCAGCTGACGATAAAAACATTGAGAGCCAATCAGAATCCACCGATTTTAAAGAGCTCATTCAGCAATGAGTGTTATTGTAAGCAAAACTAAAGAATCTGAATGTTAATGCTAACTTTCACCGCCTCTGAAACAACTTTTCTGCTAATGTTATTAAGCTTGTGTTGGGTGAGGCAGATTACATTAGCTAATAGTATGTTATGCTAATTTTTTACAATGCAATCAATTTCTAGAGGCTAAAATTCTAGTTGTTAGCATTCTCCAATTATTACTGACCTCTTTGAAACCCCAAATATGCAAAACTGTTCATAAGCAGACAGTCGACGCTTGCCCTACAGGAGGAGCGAGTTATTATAAGTGTGTGAGAAGATGAAATTGCATTTTGGAGGGGGTGTATGCTAACAGGAGATCGTGTAGGTACGTCAAAACACCTGGTTTATTACAAAAGATCTGCCTTTCACATTTAAACGACTCAACGTAAAAAAACAGTGACATTCTTCATAAGCCAGTCCGCGTCTCGTGGAGAACGAGGTCGGTGTTTGGTGTCTGTGGTAGTTAGATCAGTGTGTATTTGCGGACCACATAAATCTGAACCACTGGATGCTGGAGACACGTGACTCAAGAGCGCCATCTTGTGATCAGGAGAGGAATTGTACTGGTTCTAATGGCCGCTGAATGTGAATTAAACACATTGTATGGCTGCATCTGAAATCCAACTCTTCCCTATAGTCGGCGAAAAACAGAATGTCACAAAATACTATAAAGTACTTATAAAAGTAGTACCCGGATGACCTACTAGTTCTGGAGATATTTTGAAGTGTGAGGACACTTTACTATCCCATGAGGCTATTTGTGAATGGCAGACTTGAAGATCACATGATAATGACAACATGGCAGATGTAGTAATTACATTCATACTATATAGAACATATTTTAGCTGTTCAAAAGAAGTATTGAAGGAGACGCAGCCGATATATTTCAAAATGGCACCATGCATGTTTTCTCCATGTATAAAAAAACAAAATAACACTACATTTGTAAAAATGTGCAATACGCAAAATAAAAAGCAATTGACCTACTGATTGCTTATCAGCAAACGCCTGTATTGCAGTTTAAACATGTCAGTTTTGAGCCTGGTCTGTGCTTTGGGACACCGAAAACCAGCAGGATATGACATCATGATTTAACAGAGCTGTTTTACTGGGACTGCAATATTACAGCAGATATGCTGATTTTCAGAAACCTTGTTCATAGGGAGCTGTGTAAGCATGGTTTCGTTCACCAACAGAAAACTGACCAGGGTGATTTTTCATTTGCAGTGTAATCACACCGCACTTTCAAACTAGTGATTATAAAAAAAACAGAGATCAATATAAGCTTTGGTCAAGCATTAAATGGTTAGTTCACCCAAAAATGAAAATTAGCCCATGATTTACTCACCCTCAAGTCATCCGAGGTGTGTGTGACATTCTTCTTTCAGACCAATACAATCAGAGTTATATAAAAAAAAAATCCAAGCTTTATAATGGTTGCTTAGTTTTTGAAGTCCTTAAAAGTGCATCTATCCATCATATAACATCAGAGGTTAATAAAGTCAGAGGTCACTTTTGGGTCTAGACTCATGTACAGCCAGTGATTATAGTTTATGGATATTTTCTTATAAAAAATGAATTTATTAACCCCCCGGAGCTGTGTGGAGCAGTTATATGATGGATAGATGCACTTTTTTGGGTATCATTCACTCCCATTATGAAGCTTAGATATTGTTTAATATCCTCCTGGGACCCACAAATAGACTTTTGTCCACATTATACATTATATTTTAGTGAATTTCTCTGACATGCATGTCACAGTCTGGATGTCGTGTAAAGAGCACATTCGGGGCTTTGCAGAGATAACAAATGTTTGGAGGTTTCACCAGGACAACAACTTCTTCTTGGTCTTTAAAAACGTCTGACATTAATGTTTAGCACTCTTATGGAAATGTGATATTTTTTAATTATAATTTAAATCTGATTGATTTTAAAATTGTTTGTTATAAATCTCAGGAAAATGTAATGGGTTTTCAAATCAAAATATGACTTTGTTGGAAAACAGGGCATTGATTTCATAAATGTCCACTGTAGAGGACAAATCAGGCATTTTGGAGACACAACAAGTGAATAGGGAGAGAAATTACACAACAATATTCCTATGAAATATTAGATATTATGAACATGTTGCCAATTATTACTCCCATTTTTACACTTCTATTTTGATTACATGTTGCACCAAGAACACAAAGTCATCCGAGGTGTGTATGACATTCTTCTTTCAGACGAATAAAATCTGAGTTATATTAAAAATGTTCTGGCTAATCCAAGCTTTATAATAGCAATAATAGTTGCTCTGTTTTTGAAGTCCATAAAAAATGCATCTGTCCGTCATATAACTGCTCCACACGGCTCTGGGGTGTTAATAAAGGCCTTCTAAAGCGAATCGACGCGTTTGTGTTAGAAAAATATCCATATTTAAACATTTATTTAATTTTTTTCTATGGCTCTGCATCAGCCGCGCCATAACTTCCAGCGAATAAGGTCAAAATACCGGCGCGATCATAGATATATACATAGATTCCTCATTAGTGCCTGCGCGGATCGGTCGAATGAGGCATCTACGTATATATATATATATATATATATATATATATATGATCGCACCAGTATTTTGACCTTATTCGCCGGAAGTTATAGCGCTGGGAAAACTAGATGACATTCGTCTGATAAGAGAGAAAAAAATAAATACTGTTGAGTTTCTCGCAGAAATCGATGGTTTCGTGTCTTAAGACATCAATGTGTCCCATTGACATCATTATACGACTATCACACTGTTAAAAATCTTCATTTGTGTTCGACTGAAGAAACAAAGACACTTACATCTTGGATGCCCTGGGGGTGAGCAGATAAACATAATTTCGTTTTTGGGTGAACTATCCCTTAAACTGATAACTACTAATAAATTTAACTATAGCCAATATGACAACATTTTAATATACAAGTATATATTTAATAATAGCATTAAACATCACAATATGTTTGCATGCTCAAAGTAAAAATTGAGCGTAAAGCGCTTCTGCAAAATAAAACCGCAAACCGAGGGGAACGCAGATATGATGTCATCGACAGGCCACGCCCTCACACGTAAAATAGCATCTCACGATTTACAAAAGAGCTGGAAACATTTGGGATATTGTAAGTACTCAACTGAACTAAATATATAATAGTGTTTGGATATTTTACTGAAAAATGTTACATAGTGCAGCTTTAACCCCTTAACTGTCACTTGCCCGTATACGGGCATTCTACATTTACTTCACTATATTACTATTAAATCCTAATCTAGTCATGACAAACTATATATCATTGGAAAGGTCTAAGACTCAAGAATACATATTTGTTGATGATTTTGCAGAAAATATATATTTTGGAAGAGTAATGGATTAATATATGACAAGAGTGTGCATCAAAAAATCTGTATCATTACAGGAGTTTTCACCTTTGTAACAAAAAGACAACAACCACTTTTAATCATTCAAACTTTGATTTTCATGCTAAAAGTTCATAACATAAACATTGATTCTAGTATTTAGCAAAAAATATTCAGAAAATTATATATATATAGAGAATATCTGCCAGATCAATCTCTAGGAATCACCAATATGGCGTGTCTAACCCCTAGTGGATTTTTGGAGGTTATGCAGCTAAAAGTCTTAGAGAAAACTCGTTTGAGTTTATGACCTAAAATTTTTAACACAACTTGGTTAGAATTTTGGCGTTGACTTTGTCTTTTTTAGGCTGAAACCTATATCAATTTATATATTTTTTAATAAAATAAATAATTTATTTTATTATATTTTTATAACAATAAACTTAAATTTCAATAACTTTTATATTTTCTTTTCCACTTCAGCAATAATCTGCCAAGTGTCTTCTTTTAAAAGAGACCAACCATAAGTCTTTAGTCCAAAGGGTTCATGAATTACAACCATTTAAGTAGTGCATTTTCACGAAATGCTCAAAAAGGGCGGTGACAATTTACTTAAATTTAAAATAACCTCTAAAATACTAATAAAAGTATTTAATTAAACCATTAAAAAAAAACAAAAAGAGACAAAGCATTTTGATATGCAATTTTTCTTGGATGTTTATTAGACGATCCAAAACATCATCCATACAGACTCATATCTAATACTATAATAAGAACTGTGGCATTCCAAATAAAATAAAATAAAAAGATGGAAACCTAAGAGGTTCATACAGTTCCAACGGTGGGCAAACACTGAGGCACAAACCTTTGGTATCTGGTGAAAGGAGGTTATAACAGCACAGGAGTCTAGGCCACATCTAGAGTGAATGTCTCCTCTGTCTTTATCCCCATCAAAATCCTTCAAAACGGTCCCAAAGCTGTTTTAGGAACGTGACGTTGACCGTTGGTTCGTTTGAATGGCAGCCCACGTGTTACCCAATCAGAAGCAGCAGCCAATGAGAGGAGAAGACGGGAACCGAAACCGAAATACTGAGATCTTGGAAAATGGGACAGATACACACAGGCAGCTAACATCTCGATCATACAGTTTTAAGGCTCGACGTACACCGCAATGAACAGAGCAGATCAGCTGAGAATTCTGGGATGCGATCTTGATCGTTCAAACCTGGCGCACAAAAAAAAAAAAAAAAACTAACCAAAAAAAAAAAGTCTGTTTATTGCCGAAAAGGCATTTTGCTTTCCACTATTGTCAAAGGTTTATAAAAAAAAAAAAAAAAAAATTTATTTGCAAGCATAATGTCGTCAAAAAAAATTCGCAAGACCCAACGGCCCTGGGGGCATGATGTCATCGGTTCAGCTTTCTAACAAAGAATAACATAAAATAGATAACTTTATACAGTACGTTAAATTTACAATATATGGAAAACAATATAATGGAATCTGAGTACAGGCATTTGTGTGAAATTTTCAGCTATAATTCTCAAAAGTTATGACGCTTTTCACCTTTAATAGCCTCCGAACCTGAGCATTCGTGAAATATAATTATACATAGATATAGCGATACAAATAACAGTGAACAGATATCTGCACCTTCCTTTTGTAAACAGTCACACACACACACACACATCTCTATTTTCATCCCTTTGATTAACGAAAAACAACAAAAATCGTGAATCAAGCATGAAAGTAAAAACACATACAATTTTCACATCACTGCGTTTTTTCCAACTAAAAACAAGTTAAAATTGCCCGAGGCATTTCGCAAATCTCTCTTTAGCAAGCTCTACGACTCTAAGAACGTTTTAAAATCGTAAAAATTCACAATTGTCGTTTACACATTTACACTAAAACGCCAGTACAACCTTCATTTTTGTAGTTTTTTTTCTCCTTTAAATTCAGTGATAAAACATGATTAACTCAAAAGAGCGACTGTGACGTGTAACGGACGAGTGATTCTTGCATAAAATTAGCTGGAGAACGAAAAATCGTACAATTTTTTTTTAGTTGAGGTTTTATACGTAATATGTAAGTTTTTTTTCCGCTTGTTTAAAAGTTGTGCGCATTTAATAGGGAATCAAGCATATTAAAAGTGTCTTCATAATCCATGTGTGGACCGTTATTTATTAAAGCAGCATTAGGCTCAGAACTCTGCCCCTCCCCCAGCCTCCTGTCAATCTTCCCCAAGTGGGCGTGGCCTATCTGTTGATTGACAGAAACGGAGGCAGAGGAGGAGTGGCTCTTGGAAGATCGGTGGGATTTGGATGAGTGGTGGTGATGGTGGTGGTGGTGGCTTCCGTGTGAGTGTGAGGAGTCGTGTCTCGGCGCTTTGTGCGACGAATGCTCGCGATGTTTCTCGCGGCTGGAGCGCGGACTGTGGCGGCTCTTACCACTTCCGCTACTTTCCGATGAAACCTTGATCTTCATTTTCAGCTCTTCTTGACTAGAGGAGCCGTTCTCCGACGATGAAGGGTGGCGTCGTTTAAGCGAGCCGCTCTTTAGCGGACGCTCCTGTACCTGTTGTTGGGAATACTTCGCCCGGATTGACGTAGATGGCTCGGACGATAAATGTCCGAGTTTTCGATGCTGGTCGGTTTCGTCCTCTTCGTGTCTGCGTCGGTGCTCTAACTCGGCTGCGTGTTTTTCGCGGTATTTCTCTAGAGTGAGTTTCTGCGGGGCGAGAGTCGCCGAGCCGTGTCCGTGTTTGCTTACCGGCGCCCCCTGGAGTGCGAGAAAAGCATCTGCGCTCTGGGAAATCTGTGCAGGGAAGCTGAAGCTCTGCAAGTTCGACAGGCCGTTGAGTGACATCGATGCCCCGTCCAATGGGAAAGAGGTGGATGGTTCGGAATACAAGCCCCCTCTGATGTCACACATGCTTCCCATCAATGAGTTGTCCTGGCTCAGAGCGGCCTGGAAGGAACTGTCTAGTGATTGGTTGTCGAGTTTTGGTTTCTTGGCAGCTTGCGTGGCCTGAAACGAGAACAAAATGTCCATTACTTGACTGTTTGCAATCAAATGTTTATCACAAATCTATGCAGTTTTATAACTGTAGGTTTCTGGCTTAGCGCATGTTTAGTTTTTTTATTATAAATGTTGTTTTTTTTGTACATACCCGCCAGTTTCGGATTCTTTTTAACCTGCTTGGTGTTTTTTCCAGGATCTGTAGAAACTCGTGAGTCAAGTCTACAAAAATAAGAGACAAACTTTATATAAAGTACAATTAAAACCAAATATTTAAAATAAAAATCAATCGAATTAATTAATTAATCGAATTTGGCCCAAAAAGTCATTGCGTTAAACGAGATGCCTGTCATTATTGATCATCAAAGAACAACAGGAACATAGAAAATTGTAGCTTTAATGATGATTAATCTACATTTCATATATTATATATGCAGTTAAGAAAGGTGTTTAATAACTATTACATTTCTGCATATGTCTAACAGGGAAGGCCACAGGTAAATATAACATTTATTTAGGGCTGTCAAAAGATTAATCGCATCCAAAATAAAAGTTTGTGTTTACATAATATATATAAACACACAAACAAATTGGGGTCATGATTTGAGCATGCTAATTGGTCGTAAAAAAAAAAGTAGCGCTCATTGTCTTCGGTCATAAATGGCCGACCATAGGAAATGAATGGGAAATCTGCAAAAACAAAAACACAAATTCACAGAAAAAAAATCTATATTTCTAACAACAACAAAAAATATCTAAAACTTTATAATAAATAGTCTTTGAGATTTTTTTAATATATATATTCAAATCCATCAAAAAAAAAAAAAAAATCATTAAATGTGTTCAAAAGAGAACTAGGAAACTCTCAAGCCTCTCCATAGAGACCTCTAGTGATTACACCCATGGTTCCATGATTCCTTAAAGGGGTGGTTGCATGCGATTTCACTTTTTTAACTTTAGTTAGTGTGTAATGTTGCTGCTTGAGCATAAACAGTATCTGCAAAGTTACAGCACTGAAAGTTCAATGCAAAAAAATATATTGTCTTTTAAATTTATGGCAGTTTATTGCCTACAAAAACGGCCGGTTTGGACTACAACAAGCTTCTTCCCGGGTTGGTGACATCATAAACACCTGCTATTAACAAACACTGCCCCCGCGAACACGCAACAAAGAGAGCTGTTGCAGAGCTACAAACTACATGTGGCCATCTAACCAATCTAAGACCATTGCGTTTTTCAGAGGGATGGGCTTCACAGAAGCAGGAAGCAAACAAGCCGTTCAAAGAACAGTGGAGACAGCGGTGTGGAATAAAGGTAAAATCTAAGTAAAAAAAAAAAAGAAGTATTAAGACATGTTACACTGTGCCCCATAAACACGGAACCACCCCTTTAAATAATTCCAAAAGAGGGCACTAATCTAGCCTAGTCTCCATTTTAACCTGAAATACTGCAATAATAAAAAAAAATACACCATTTTTTTTTTCAATGGCAAAAATAGACCATTATTATTGCATAAATATTAAAAAATACCATTAAACAATCTCAAAATACAAAATAAAAAATATTATTGAATTAAAATAAATTGCATTGGTTTGGGGTGGAGTAAGTTTAGTTTTTAGGTGTCCGGTCACTTATGACCGTGAAGTAGGCTTGCTACGATAGTCGGTGTTGCCGGTGTTACCGGTGTCCAGACTCAACACCGGTTACATCACTTGCCCACCGTGGCACCGCCCACCGTCTTTTTGATTTTTTTATAGTAATAAAATCATTTAGTTCAGTTAGAGAACAGACAATACAAATAAAAACTGAACGTATCTGCTTAATAAAGCAGGATCCGACCGTGAGTCTCGGCAGCGGCAGGAGTCATTCATCAGATTTAAGAGTGAGGAGCTGACTGAGATGATCGCGGAAAATTTGGTTTCAAAACGAAACGTAAAAGAGCCTATTTAAGGGAGTTTGTCATTTGTTTTGTTGTTGTGTTTTTCATTAAAAATAATAGACTAATGAACCCATAATTCAAGCAACCCGCAGCCGAATTGGCGCTAATTCAAAACCGAAAGTTAAATGTGCACGGCCGCTCAGAGCGCGCATTGTTTACTTTCGCCTGGCTCCGCAGTGCGAGCCTCCGCTACGCTGACTGCACGCATTTATTTGTGCCGCGCGCACCCTCGCGCTCGTGCGGGCGCGTCGAGTATAAACGAGGCTTTACGGACGAACTGTTATTCATTCATGGCGTGCATCTCAATCATAGACTGATCAATGCTTGATCAGTGCCCTGACTACTGAACTAGGGAACTGATTGAGACGCACCCATGGCTTCACAGAGCGCGCATTTACAGACGAGCTTCATTCACGGTGTGTGAATACGCAACACTGGCGCGTTTTCAGTTCAGAGCGGTTGTGTGCATGTTAATTTCGGTTAGATAGAATTAGTGATTTAAAAGCCTCCGCCGGTGATACCGGTATTACCGGTGTTGTCACACATCAATTAACCGGTGGGAAAATTTCCTCACCGTCACATCCCTACCGTGAAGACAACCAAAGCATCCCCTAAATGAAGAGCACCAGAGGGTTAACGAATATGAGTACTGGTATCGATCGGTGCATCCCTAATATATACAAGTTTTAATAACTAGTATTTCAGCAATTTATAAAATATTTGAAAGAACAAAATTGTTAAGTGTTGTTCCACTAAATGTTAAGTTGTGTTTGACTGACCATCAAGCAACTGCAGAGTCACGGCCCGGTCCACGTATTCCCACCAGTGCTTCCCATCTGAAGAAACGGGAATCTCCCAGTTGGACCACTTGCAGGCCAGGTGAATACAGACACACGCCACCACTGTGGGCTTGTGCTGCAGGCAGAAGGTGGTCAGGTGCAGACTGCAAGAGAGAGAAGAAAAGAGAAGACAAAACAGCCGATTACAAACAGACGACACGAGAAATGCTTCCCTAAGATCCTAACTCCTCTGGTTCATTTCCATTCTTCATAATAGTCTGGATTATTTCATGTCAAAGCTGATCTTAGTCCGGTCAGATGTGCGTTTGCTAGAATGATGTTTGTCTGGTTGGCTGTAAAACAAAATGGTACGTAATGCATGAAACAGATTCAGTCAACAAAACAAAATATAACTTGACACTTAAAGTGTGGCATCAACTCAACTGGTAGAGAATGACACGAGCAATGCCAAGGCAACTCGACTTCTTGCTTTAAATGACCAAACCAGCTCAAAGTCAACTGACTGGCTTGAAATGATCTTTTAGTCACATTTAATCATTTAGCGAGAACAACAAAAGCAGTTGAACCAACAAAATGCAAGTGCTGTGACCAGTCCCAGTTAGTCTAGCAAGTTCATTTTTATAAAAATTAAATGATTTAATAGAATATTAAGTGTTAGTATTAACAGGCAAGTGGCCGTTCTGTCCGCAAGCATCAGTGCCTTGAATATGATGCGAGTGCCAATTGGCAACCAGTGCAATTTTATGAGGAGAGGTGTGACGTGCGCGCTCTTCGGCTCGTGAAAGACCACTCTCGCCGTTGCATTCTGGATCATTTGCAGAGGTACATGCTGGAAGGACTGCCAATAGTCCAGTCTGGACAGAATAAGAGCTTGGACAAGGAGTATTGTAGCATCGGATAGGAAGAGCCTAGTCATGCGTGGCCTGACTGACACTTGAAAGACTCCATCGCAGCTTTCATTGGTCAAACTGACATGAAAAGCAACCAATCACAGTTCGTTTGGTTCCGCGTTACATTTAGGGGTGTGAAAATGTAACGTCAATGTCCCTAAAATAACAGAACGGTGGGTAAAACTCTTGGACTTTAAAGATTCCATGCCATGAACTTCACATACTTGACTGTGGCAAGCAGGGCGGGGCCGAGAGCTGTGGGAAAGGAGTCTCGAGTCTCACGGAGGAGCTCCAGAAGGATAAAAGGAGGAGTGATGATGGTGATGAAAAGGAGATTTATCAACAGTGCATTGAACAGGTTTATATTTCATCCTACGACTTAAATTTTGAATGTTTCTAAGTACAAGAAAATCCGTATTTAGTTCGCACAGTTCTTACGCACATGAGTAAGCAATCATTGTTGATCAATCCCACACGTGCGCAAGTGCGATGCTCGTTCACGGTCATTAGTAGGGTTGGGAACTGAGAACCGGTTCTTATGCAGAACCGAAAAATACCAGAACCGCGCGAAATTCCTACGTTTCGGTTCCGAAAACGGTTCTGGTGCAATGTGTGTGCGAAGCGTATCCTTTAATAGCGAGTGACAGCCAGTGTTGCCAAGTCCGTAGTTTTCCCGCAGAATTGGGCTACTTAAACACTGTTGCCGCGGGCTGTGTTTCATGTCCGCGGGTTGAAGCGACCCCAATTATGTGATATTTAGCCCCGGAAATGCGAATTTTACCGGAGAAGCCCCCCTGAAACGCGATTGGGCTTGTTTTGGGCTAGTTTTGAGTAGCAATTGTGCGGGTTTTGTTGTGAAAACCTGGCAACCCTGGCTCACCTCATCATGAATATTAATTACGTTGCCGCTTCCAGGAGTGCAGCAGTTCAGCACTGAAAGCCCTCGCGCTTCACATTTACGGTTTTGCGTCAGATATTTTCTCGTTGACCACCAGCATGGCGAAGAGAAAGTCACAAGTATGGATTAATTTCCAAAGAATGAATGATAATGAAGCAAAATGTAACATGTGAGAGATAAAATATAATAAGACAATTTCAGAGGTGTTCATTTGAATAAAAATGTGTTGCAAGAATGGCTTAATACTGTAATACATGTACAGTACAGGACTTTTTTGACATTGCCAACCTGTAAATTAATTTTAGAGCAAGTAATAAACACAAAATGGATTGTTTGAGTTGCGTATTGTGCCTTTTTCCTTTACCACTATTTGTTTAAAAATTTTAATGGAACCGGAATCGGAAAATTTCTCACGATTCCCAACCCTAGTCATTAGCATTCGGAAACGCCTCCAATTAACCATATATGGTGACAACACATCTCTTTAAAAATCATGTGATTGTGTTTTTTCCTCACCACAATTATGGCAAAGAAGAGGAACTTCTCAAACACAGTCACGCAACGATGTTTAACAACAAATTTGCATCACAAATAATAATAATGTTACATTTATTTAGCGCTTTTCTAGGCACTCAAAGCGCAAATGATTTGCATGTTAACATAATGAAACCCTTTTCTATTTACATAATTAAATGTGTTGGTTGATGGTGCTGGATGTAGGTCGGGTCCAAGGAAATAATTGCATCCAACATTGATGTCTTTTATAGGGTTTGACACCAATTACATATCGTTTAAAATGACATTATATATATATATTTATTAGGGGTGTAACGGTACACAAAACTGACGGTTCAATACATACCCCGGTTTTGTATTCACGGTTCGGTACAGCAGTTTTACAAAATTTATTTTTATAAACAGTGGTTTACTGAAAAAAGTGTGTCTGCCCTTAAATTAATTAAATTATAACTAAAAGTTTATTGAAGATATTGCTGTAGAATATATAGGGAGCCCTTACTTGCACATAACTATTAAACAGAGCCCAAACTATTAGCCTAAATTCAGTTGCTATTTATTTTTAGGTATAATAATCAACACTCAAATAACACATTGTACACAAACATGTAAACTTCACATTAGGCAGTTTTTGCAATAACTTCTAAATCTAATTATAAAATAGTTTTTTTTCCAATTTGTTGTTGAAATATAATCATTTATACACAGTGAGTATCATTTTCATGACAGGTCCATTTAAACATACATTAAATAATCAAGACATAACAGGTTCGGTAGAATATAATGAATATAACGGCTAATATAGTGCATGTATTTAGTGAAAGAGTTGATTTCTATAGTGAATAAAATTCGGTAATGTGATGCTACATGACAATGTTTTTTTATATTGAGGTCTTTCGCGCAGCCTGAACTGTGATCAATCACGTCACATTAAAAAAACGGGATTTATCGTTTGAATTTCGTGATAAAATGGACTGAATACTTAATATGTTCGTGTGGGAACTCCGATTGAAGTGTGTTCTGCGCTTAAAACAAGCCGAATGTGAACCGTTAAAAGATTGCATTCGAAAACCGTGCACCGAACCGAAAGCCTGTACTGAGATATATATATATATAAATTTAGTGTTTTATAATTAAAGGAAATGCAGGACATATGTAGATTAATTAATGCATACTGTGACACACTTAAAAGCTTTTTATGTGCAGTGTCGCTGTTCTACCACTAGATTATCTTATATTGGCTATATTTAAACATTTCTACGTACAAGTAAAAGTTGGTAAATCCCACACTTTGCGTGAAACTGTTCTTACGCACTGTTGATAAATGAGGACTTTATGTCGTGTTTGTGTAGGTTTTAGCGGCAGTCGTCTGTCGCTTTACTTTCATTTTGATATTAAAGTTTATGTTGGATGTTCGCTGGTTCCCGCCGCCTCCTTTTACGAACAAACTTTGCTACATTTCACATACTTTTGAAAAATCTTGGTTCAAGCGGACCATTAAAAAAACGTGAGAATTCAACCAATCAGATGAGGACTTTGAAACTCCTGAAGGGTTTCCAATTTTGTGTGCCATATGCATCAGACGTTCAGCCATGACGTCTGAGGCCGAGATATAGTCGCTAAATCAGTGACAGAAGAGGAAGAGACTTCAGCACAATCCAGATGTTGTAGAATGGCTAATGAGATGCCACCTGATTGGTTAAAGATTCCAGCTGCTAAAACAAAGATCGCAGGTTGGATCTCAAAAAGCGAGCCGAGGCTATGGCTACACTAATTCGGAAAGATTTGAAAACGTTCTCTGCGTTTTGGCCTTCGGTCATATGAGATGGTGTTTTGCTGTGAAAACAGCTTTTTGAAGACGCACTGAAATTACAATATCAGAGTGCAATAGGGATCTTCACTAAATTAAGTTGCTACGGATACAAAGCATTGGAAGTAAATACAGGAGAAATTAAGTTTTAAAGTGAAGTCAATATTAACGGTGCTTAACCTGTTAACTGTCACTGCATTTTTAAAACAATTATATCCTTTATTTATCCTGAACTAATGTTGACAAACTACACATCATTCGAAAGCTTACGAACTCAAGATTCATCCTGCGAAAACCGCTTTGAAATCGGAGTTTGCGTTACCATGGAAACAGTACTCTAAATTCTTCTAGCGGCTCCTCCCCCTAGTGGGCGTCATCAGGTTTCATATTACAACATTTATTTGAACTACTTTATAATAAAAACCTTTTCTAACATCGTCGGAAAGGTCTAAGTCTCACGGTTCTATATCTGCCTGTTTTGTAATATTTGGACAAAAATATATACATTTGTTACAAGAGATTGCACACAAAAAAATTACGCCTGGTGGCTATTTGCGGTACAGCGCCTAAACAATCTCATGGGAACTTCAATTTTTGTGATATCAACTTCAAATTTGGAACACAAATTGGTTAGACATTTGGCTTTGATTTGATAGAAATTTTTGATTTTGTAACATATATTTTATATAAAATATGAAATATTTAGTACAGTAAATTTAAACGTATAACATTATCATACTTTAATTTTTTTTAAATGATTTCACTTGAGCCATAATCTTCAGACCGTCTTCTTTAAAATGAGACCAAACATGTCTATATTCCAAAGCATTCTTGAATTGCAACCATTTAAGTTTGGATAGCGCATATTCATGTATATTTTCAAAAAGGGGGGTGACAGTTAACAGGTTAAAACCAACAAGACATATTGTAACGAAGTAGTCCACAAACTCTAAATTAATTAAATAGAAATTTAGACTTGATCTACAAATACTTTTTCCAGCAGAATTATTCTATAAATTCATCAACGTCAAAATTTACATCAAAAAGAAATACTATGATATTGTGATCATCCTGAATGAAAAAAAAAATAGAATATCTATGCTTATATTTTATATTTAAGTCAAATTCAAATAAAGTTCAGAGCAAAAAATAAACATGATAAAGAAATGCGGTCTTTGGTACTTACCATGACGATCTCTAAGTTTACACCTTTGAACTCTGAGCTGATATTCAGGCTACCAATTGAGTTATTGACCTATGCACTCAATCAAGATATCTCTATTAGCACCTCTACACCCCAGGCTGTGTATTCAACCTTCTGCGCCAACCGCAAGCCCTCCGTACATTACACCGCACGGCGCCGGGCAGGAAATCGCTCCGCCCAGGCGCAAGAGGGCGTTGGACACAGGAAGGAGAACCTGCCTAATAGGAAGTCATAGGGTGCCATGGCAGTGCAACAAATAGGGGTCAGGGTAACAACCTGTTGGTAGCCATGAAATAGGAGGTCTGGGCCAAGTCCTTGCTCGCTGTGAGGAGAAAGAGAGAGATGTCAGATACAATCCGGTCACATTTACACTGCGACTCTTCAAACCATGTTTCGCATTTCTAAACGCAAAATTACGACATGCACCATAACATTTTATTCAGTTTAGCCCAACAAAAAAAGTATCTAAAGTGTAATATCATGGTATTAAAAATATTTAATGATACACTACTACCCTTAAAATGTTTTTGGTCAGTAATAATATTTTTCAGAAGTCCCTTCTGCTCACCAAGACTGCATTTAATTGATAAAAAAAAGTACTTTTTTTTTTATCAATTTAATGCATTTATGCAGATTAATTATTAAAGTTGTATATTTCTTTAAAAAAAAAAAAAACATACTGACCCAAACCTTTGAATAGTAGTGTATATATTATAAAAAACATTTAAACAAACGTTTGAGTATAATTTCTGCAAAAAAACAGCGCTTTTCCTTTCAAAATTGTCACTTACAGGGAAATTTGCACAAAATAGAAAGTTGAGTAAATGTGCTTCCACTATAGTATATGCATTCTCTTATCTTATTAAAGGGTTAGTTCACCCAAAAATGAAAATTCTGTCATTAATTCCTCACCCTCATGACGTTCGACACCCGTAAGACCTCCGTTCATCTTCAGAACACAAATGAAGATATTTTAGTGTAAAGCTGATGCTGAGAAAGGCTTCAGATAGGCCTCCATTGGCATTCAGCGCATTTACACTCACAAGATCCATAAAAGGCACTAAAAACGTCGTTACAAAGTCCATCTCACCACAGTGACTCTACAATAATTGTACGATGCGACGACAATAGTTTTTGTGCGCAAAAAAAACAAAACACCTTTATCCAACTTGTTCTTGTCTTCCGTGTGCCTCCACGACGCATGCGCGAGAATATGACGCAGATCCAGCGTTCAGGAATCCATGAAATGCTCACTTTAACCCCATTTTGAGAACTACGCCGAGACCTAAAGAACGATCAATGTAGAATTCAACAGCTTAGACACGCGCGTCTTCCTCTGCTTGTCAACAAATCGCTTCTGGGTCATGTGTCCGAACGCCGGATCTGCTCATATTCTCGCGCATGCGTCGTGGAGACACACACGGAAGACAAGAACAAGTTGGATAAAGGTGTTATTTTGATTTTTTTTTGCGCACAAAAACTATTGTCGTCGCATCGTAAAATTATTGTAGAGTCACTGTGGTGAGATGGACTTTGTAACGACGTTTTTAGTGCCTTTTATGGGTCTTGGGAGTGTAAATGTAGGAGGCCTATCTGAAGCCTTTCTCAGCATCAGCTTTCAACAAAAATATCTTCATTTGTGTCTGAATATGAACGGAGGTCTTACGGGTGTCGAACGACATGAGGGTGAGGAATTAATGACAGAATTTACATTTTTGGGTGAACTAACCCTTTAAAATAAATAGCTTTTAATGCACATTTTACATACAGCACTTAAAAAAATATATAATAATGAATAAAAGTCTGAAATAAATACATAAATGCAAGCCCGGCTATCGTAGCATCGTCGTACATCTACAATGCAAAGCCAAAAAAGGCAGAACGAAGTTGCGAGTTTCAATACGTCTGTAAAAAGAAGAGAAAGAGATGAAGAAAGACTGGAAGCATCTACCTCGCACTAGCTGGGAACATCGCACCACATCTGTGTGTGGATGCTCTATAGTTATCTCAAACCCTGAAACAAAACCACCAGTTAGACAGGACTCATGTGTTGACCATCACACACTCTCATGAACAGATTCTGAGAACGGACTGGCCACTTACCGAGTGTCTGCAGCACTATGGTTTCCAACAGCACCAGCTCTTGGGCCTGCTGGAGGTACATCTGCGGTTCAACAACACCAGCTCAATGTTTATGATGGCAAAACATCAAAAACTAACCAGATAATATATATACACAATTAAACATTTACATCATTTATGTACAATTTACATCACTTTATATCATGTATTATAGGGCTGGGTGATAAAAACGATAATTATCGCTTTATTTTCCTAAGAGATATTAATGTTTAATATGTTTTAGTGTTGTCAAAAATATCGATACTCCTTTTCTGCAGTTGATTGTTCTCTTGAATTGACACACCCGCCTCCTCTCACTCGCTCGTCTCATTCGCTCCAGTTGAATAGTGCATGTATTGCAGATAATTTTACTCGGAGTAGGGCTGTAACGATTTGACCAAAAATAAAAACCTCGATTAATTGAACATTTGACCTCGATTACGATTAATGAACGATTATTTTGCTCTTTTTTTTTTTTTGCCCTCATAAGGTTGAGCAAGTTCACTGATAAGGTTTGTACTGTAAATATTTTCTACTATTAAAAGGTGGAATTTTTTTTTCTAATGAAAAAGTGCATTGTGTTTTTAAAACACTTGAAGGAAACGGTTCACTTTCAGCAGTTATTGTCTATGGGGCAGATTTCTGTTTGTTGTACATCAGATACAGATAAATTAACACTGTAGGCCTACATTACATTTATTTGGATGCATTAATGAGAGAGTGATTGTGTGTGTGAATTACTCATACCGTCTCTATTCATTATGAAGCTGTGGTTTGTACTTACTTCAAAGGTATTTAAATCTATGCCTATAACGGTTGAGTATCTAAGCTACTTTAGTGACTTTACTTTAGTCACAGCTTCTGTCTGAGTGTTCGTTTGTCACAATATATCAGGCATTAGTTCAACATAATACACATCTGATGGTCGAAACTAGGGCTGTGCAATTAATCGAATTTCGATTTCGATTTTGCCTCCCAACGATCACCAAAATAGTACAATCGAGAAAAAACGATTATTTTGCCATGTTCAGTTTTGCAAGAACACTCTTATTTTGTCTTGCGTTCTGTATGAAACGCGCACGCGCACATCCGCCCCTCCCGAAGCCACAAACTCTCAGGTCGTGAATCTCGTGTGCATATCATCCGCTGGAATTTAAAAACTCGGCGCGAGTAAAGATGGCAGAAGGAGGGCAGTTACAGCAGCGTTTGGTGAGCAAAAAAGGCAAAACCAACTCCGTTGTCTGGGAACAGTTTGGCTTCGAGGAATCAGACGACGAGCAGAAACATGCTACGTGCAAGATTTGCTACATGGTAGTGGCTGCAACGCAAGGGAACACCACGAATTTGTTTAACCACTTGAAAATTAAACACAGAGTGACCTATGACAATCTGATAAAGAAACAAACTGACGAGAGCAGGGGTGCCGTTTAAACGTCCTTTTTTCCCCTCATATTTTTCAAATAATTCTCTCTTTGTAAACGTTGTTCAATGCATGCGAGTGCTGCCGTATGTTTGAATATGACGAGTCATTTTCACCGTCCTCACCCGGGTTTAGTGCCAGAAGACGCGAATGAGAAGCCGCGCGCGCTGTGAGAAAATGTATCTCTGTGCACTCATCCGAGAGCGCGCACACGTCTCACAGCGCGCAAATATTGAGTTCTCTTTCAAGTCTTGCTCTTGAACGGACAAACTCACACAAAACGTATGTCAACATGTCCATCTTGATGAGTATTCTAGCAGACATAGTCTGTATATGCCTTAAGTGAACTTTATACAGTCGAGAAAGACGACTCATATCCGATCATTAGGTCTTAAAGGGGCAGTAGCCTTTACTGCTGTCTGTTTAATGTCAAACAACAAAAGACAAGGACATCACTCAACGCTCTTGATTGAATAGCTTTTGTAAGTTTAATAGGATTAATCTTTAATTTATGCACTCAAATATGCAATGTTATTTTACATTTGACACATTTCTGTACCTGAAAACTAATGTTAGACGTACATGAAAAGCATATCTAGCCGAACCATATTGTTGATCTTATTTATTTGTGGTTATCATTTTTATGTGAATACTTTTATACTTTGATTTGAATATATGTTATATTATTTATTTTAATAGTTCAAAAAGTACAACAAATGTTACAATTTCAATTGAATTGTTGAAAGGTGTATTTTTAATAAATACAACACATTCCCAAAGTCATGTGAAATAATCGTGTTACATAATCGTGATTTCAATATTGACCAAAATAATCGTGATTATGATTTTTTCCATAATCGAGCAGCCCTAGTCGAAACTCGCTTTAATGTTCAAACTGGCAGGGCTTAAACCACATACAAATGACAAAGCTTTGTGAGGATGCAGGTGAAAGTAATAGGTGAAAGAGGTCTGCCTTCAGGGCGCGCGCGTTTTCAGAGACACGACACGTTCTGTGTCACTGAAATTTTCAACTAAACATCGAAATAAATCTAATTAATAAACTAAATTAACCATTTAAACTAAATCAGGGTATCTGCAGGTTTCACCAAGTCAAATTTAAGACTTTTTAAGACCTTTTCAAGACCATTATGAATTAAATTTAAGACCTATATCACGCAATTAAAAAAAAAAAAACGTACAAAAGGAAATGCAGAATCACAAAATTACTTGCAAAATTTATTTATTCAAATTGAACAAAGTATTAGTAATCTTGCACTTCCTCATAGCTCAATCCCACCAGGATTAATATACAAACACACTACCGGTCAAAAGTCTGAGAACGGGAAGATTTTTTTATGTTTTTACATTCTGCTCACCAATGCTGCATTTATGTTATTAAAAATACAAAAAGCTGTAATATTGTGACAGTTCTGTTGTGACTGTTTTCTATGTGAATATACAGTAAAGTGTCATTTATTCCTGTGATCAAAGCTGAATTTATCATCATTACTCCAGTCTTCAGTGTCACATGACCCTTCACTAAATCACTAATCATTCTCATATGAGGATCTGATGATCAACACACATTTATGATTATTATCAGTGTTGAACACAGTTGTGTAAAAAAATTTTTTGGGGATTCTTTGATGGATGAAAAAAAAAAAAAAAAAAAAAAAGATTTCTGAAGGATTATGTGACTCTAAAGTCTGGAGTAATGATGCTGAAAATTCAGCTTTGAAATCACAGAAATAAATTCTATTTTAAGATATATATTGAAATATAAAATAGTTATTTTAAATTGTTAAAAAAAAAAAAAAAAAAAAAAAAAAATCACAATACTGTTTTTGCTGTATTTTGGATCAAATAAATGCAGCCTCAGTTAGCAGAAGATACTTCTTTAAAAACATTTTAAAAATCTTACCGTTCGCAAACTTTTGACCGGTAGTGTGTGTGTGTGTATGTATATACATTTTTTTGTGAGATCAAAATTACTGATTTTGTGGTGGTCATTTTCAGAAATGAGCATGTTTCTTCTTTTTTTTCATAATTAGGATGCCACATTTACCATATCATTATATTAGATGCACAATAGTCACACATGGCAATAAAACAAACAAAATGCATGAATGTTGTTTGACAATAGGACAAATAAATACAACTTAAATATACCGTGCTTTAAGTTTAGGTAGGCTACTGTTTGTTTTCCCCGTTGTTGTTGTTTGATTAATATGAACTACACAGGCAGGAGCGGGTATAGGCTCGGCTATATTGGGTTGCTTTCATTTTAAGACCTACAGTAATGAGCCCATAGATATGGATATGGATATCTATGAATGAGCCTAGATTCGGTGCACTCGCGCGAGCGCTGAGGCGGTAAACGCGTGCAGAATCCGCGGCCAGTCTGACATCGGTCCGTGTGTCAGTAGCGAATGAGTTCAGGGTTTCCATCGCTTTTTAAACTCTTTGTTTAGTGCTATCGGGCATATCAAACTTGTATTTGGTCATTATGTGAGATGGCAGGTGAGAAAGATTCGCCTTTGCTTTCACGATCGTGGAACTGGAAGAACTGAAGCTGAAGAATAAAATCCGTTTGTGTCTGTGGTACAATCCAAAAGAGACTCGCGCCAATAACACGAAAGCTGATTGGCTGCTATATAAGAAGCATGTTGGTCTCTCACTAGCGAAAAAACGAACTAACAACACACACACACACACACACACACTCTCTCTAAAACATTGCGGGAGCATTTCAATGAGGAATGGAGTAGCGTTACATGGACGTAGGGAAATTAAGACCCGTTTAAAATTATTTAAGACCTAGAACTCAATACTTCAGCGAATTTAAGACTTTTAAGGCCTTAAAATTTTGATTTTGAATTTAAAGACATTTAAGACTTTTTAATATCCCGCGGGTACCCTGGATATTACTGATCGAATTATTGATCTTAAGCCCACACTGTCACTGTATGATAATTGAAATTAACTGATGACAGTGTTTTTTCCAGAATGGCTATACAGCTGAATAAAATTATGCTGCATTATTTTCCTGTTTAACACTGTAAAGCTGCTTTGAAACAATCTACATTGTTAAAAGCTCTATATAAATAAAGTTGACTTGACTGAAAAAAGCTAAGCACTGAACGGAGAAGTTTTCCGTATTGTTGTTTTTGAATAGTTCACAATCGCTTTAAATGTTGAAACTAGCAAGCCTTTAAACGCATTTACTTGACAAACTTTATGAGCACGAAAGTGAAAGCGGCTTTGGGGTCTCTGTGTGTGTGTGTGTGTGTGTGTGTGTCAGCGCGTAGGCTATAAGAACAGCAATTAACTGACCTGTATAAACTGTGTAAAACATGCAGCTACTATAGTGATTCTGGGCATCTATAAACACAGATAACTGCTCCTGCATCTCTCTCTGTGCCTTCAAACTCTACTTGATGTGACTGACAGGGCGGAGTCACGTGAAAACTGAAATAACCGTCATGGGAAAAATACGTCGGTTAGACGTTCTGAATGTCGGTTTCGGTTATTTTTCGATCGTACAGCCCTAACTCGGAGGTTTCGCACTCACACCACTGATCTATACAAGTGCCGCTCAAATAAAGCCGCCTTTCAAACAGACAGTTTTGCAACATTAATAGTTGAGAAAAGCATGTGGTGTAACAGCATATTAGATCCGTGCATACGCACTTAAAGTGACAGCAGCCTAATAAACCTGCTGCTGTCTATCATGTTACTCAAAGAACAAAAGACTAATAGAAAAATCACTCGTTGCTCTTGACTGAAGAACTTTTGCATCTTTAATTGTAAGCATTAACCTCCTTAGCTCTGGGGGCATTTTGGGGGATTTCCGCCTGGATTTGGCCTCCCCAAATTGAAAAGCTTCCCATACCCACTAACACTGTCTCTAAATACACAATTTTGGTGTCATTTTACAGGAAACCCTTTGAAGTTACATAAACCACTGCTAAAAGTGATAAATATTTATGTTGTATGAGCTGTAATACAACGAAAAATCGACATGCATTTTGATACTGCATTATTCGTAAATAAACAAGTGTATTTGTGAATAATGCAGGATCAAAATGCATGTCGATTTTTCGTTGTATTTAGTAATTGCAGAAAAACTGTCCCGTTTTATGTGTCTGTAGTACAATCAGAAAGAGACTCCAGTAACACGAAAGCTGATTGGCTGCAATATAAGATGCATGTTGATCTCATTTGTAGTTGTAATACAGCAAATTATATTTGGACTAGCGAAAGAAAGAAAACTACAACACAACGGAATAAAAAAAAAACTGCAGGAGCATTTCAATGAGCATTAGAGGTAACGTTACATGGACGTAGGAAAATTAAAGACCTGTTTAAAATGATTTAAGACCTAGAACAGAATACTTCAGCGAATTTAAGACTTGCCGGCCCACATTGTACAGCAGCCAAGCGGGAAAACTCTCAGATGGCAAATCCATCCCTAAACTGCACCATAGTAGTGGCAGAAATGTGGTATATTCAAATCCAATTTTATTGTAATATTAATGTAGACGTATCAAAGGAGTAATGCAATATAATTACAGTATTTTTTGTTATGCTATAGCATTGGTGCATTTGCATTTATAGTCAAAAAATGTATTTATGCTACCGTTTTTTTAAGACAAATACCATAGTAGGGATGCACGGTATACCGGTACTGGGAAAATACCGGTATGTGTTTTATTTCAAACGGTACGATATCAAGATTTTGCTCATTTTGGTATATGCTGCTGTTCCGAAGTTCACCACTAGGTGGCAGTGCGCTACCCAAACTGACTCGAAACCGGCAAATGTGGCAGCGTAGAACAAAATTAACACAGCAGTTGAATCTCACTAAACACGCACAAAAGGTGTTAATAAAGAGAGGATTAGACGTGAAATTTGGAATTACTTTGCTTATAAAACTGCTGAAGAACCATCAAACCTTGCCAAGCATCCGTCACTTGCCATTCCTGACTTGTATAAGACATTAAGAGATCGACAGGCGAGTGCATAAATCAAACGATCTAATTTAGACATTTATTTTCTTTTAACGCTGATCAACGCACATACGTAAGATCGCATCGTTTAAATATAATGAAATCTCCAGCGTTCGTTTCAACCAATGACGTTTAGATTTCATAATATTTGCACGCATACTATTGCACTATATTCGCGAAAGACATAACCAACTGTGTTTATGCGACTGCTCTCTAAAGATGGACATTTTTAACATACATTTGTGTGTATTTGACTAAGGAAAAACAACTTAAAAATGCGCGACGTTCTTTAGGCTTGTGTGTTTGTTGTTGGTATGAGCACAAAGAAAACTCTCTCTTAGCTCCCATCCCCATGTATGACGGAATGCTATAAAATCGCTCGCATGTTCAAATTGGTGAAGTTTAAAAAGACGTGGGCAGTGATTTCCGTCAGCTCCCGAAACGAAAGCTTAAGTTTTGAATCGCAGATTGCATTTAAAGTGTATGTGCGATGTCTTGTGAAGACAGAAGCAATTTGCTCATTTTGAGAGCTAGAGAAGGGAGTATTGCTGAAATTACTTTGCACAAGAAAGTTTCCAAATGACTGATTTGATCATCTTTGTTTATTCATTTAATAATAAACATTTGCGTTAATTTCCCGCTTTATAAACCTCAAACCTGCGAGAGTGAGTAAAATTATGCGCAATACCCGCGCCAAAATTCAGACCCTATATGGTATCGATTTAATATCGGTACTTCGGTATTAGATTGTGGTACCGTACCGAAGCCAAAATTGTGCCTATATCATAGAATACATTTTACCATGGTAGGGAGGTGCTATATGTGTGATTTTAACTGCTTATGATCTAAATGTATACTATGGATGACCAATGGTTCATTTGAACCAAAGTAGAGTCCTAACGATGTTATTGTTTTTGTTAATGAACATAAATGTACTACGTAACTCAAGCTACTGCATTTCTAAGAGACGAAACATAATATTTTTTTATATTTCAGACTGTGCCGAAGATACGCAAAGTCAAACAACATATTTCTTTTAAGAAAAAAAGAACAAAATATTTCACTTGCATTAACTTGATATATTATATTAGAAATGTTCTACCTCAGATTTGTGAAATTATCACTTGTTTGGCAAGTGTGTCAGGTTCTGAATAGGGATGTCACGGTACCAAAATTACAGTATTCGGTAGGCCTGTCACGATAAATTTTGCTGGACGATAAATTGGCCAAGAAATTATTGCGATAAACGATAATATAGTCGTTCTGAGAAGATTCTCTGTGTTGTTGTTATTGTTTGTTCAAGAGCAAAAGAGAAGTCGATGTGAGCAGGAGACTGACGCGAGTGTGTGTGTGTGTGTGTGTGTGTGTGTGTGAGAGTGTCCCTCGATTAACTGACATGAGACACACGACACACAGACAGGACACTGACACACACACACACGACACACAGACAGGACACTGACACACACACACACGACACACAGACAGGACACTGACACACACACACACGACACACAGACAGGACACTGACACACACACACACGACACACAGACAGGACACTGACACACACACACGACACACAGACAGGACACTGACACACACACACGACACACAGACAGGACACTGACATACACACACGACACACAGACAGGACACTGACACACACACACACACACACACAGACAGGACACTGACACACACACACGACACACAGACACACACACGACACACAGACAGGACACTGACACACACACACGACACACAGACAGGACACTGACACACACACAAGACACACAGACAGGACACTGACACACACACACACGACACACAGACAGGACACTGACACACACACACGACACACAGACAGGACACTGACACACACACACGACACACAGACAGGACACTGACACACACACACACACGACACACAGACAGGACACTGACACACACACACACACGACACACAGACAGGACACTGACACACACACACAGACAGGACACTGACACACAGACAGGACACTGACACACACACACACACACACGACACACAGACAGGACACTGACACACACACGACACACAGACAGGACACTGACACACACACACACACACACGACACTGACACACACACACACACGACACACAGACAGGACACTGACACACACACACACACACGACACACAGACAGGACACTGACACACACACACGACACTGACACACACACACACACGACACACAGACAGGACATTGACATACAGCGCATTCTCTTGTGTCTTGTCGCGCTTAGAAGTAACTACATGAATAAGAGCGTGATCATATAATGTAACGCTCTGCAAAAATGGATATAAAAACGGATGCTGGAAATGATTGCAGCAGGAAAAATTATCGAGCTAATTTTTTTTTTATTGTGCAATTAATTGATTTATTGACTATTGCGACAGGCCTAGTAGTCGGTACCAATACCATTAAAATGTTACGGTACTCTGCACCAATTTCAGTACCACAGCTAAATGTTTTATTATTTAACTACTAAAAAAATTATTAAATGTATTAAGTTTATTATTTATGATGATAATCATTATAAGTAAATAATACATAAACATTTAAAGGCTGTATGCGGTTTAAAAGTAAATATTGTTTATTGAAAAAGATCAAGTGAATAATAATCAACCATCTAGGCATAATTATTAGACATATTACATAGAGAAGTAGCTAAATCTACAGTAGGCTACAACAGTAGCCTGATATATTGTCAAATAAAAAAAAATTTAACCGAACTTTTATTTTGATGGGTTGCTGTGAAGACCTTTGAGTGTTTGTGTTTATGATAGGACAGTATTCTCAAATGAAACGGTATGAAGGGACGGTTTATACGTTCGTGTCCTCATATTGTGACACACGGCAGAGACTACAAAGACAGCGAGCGAGTGTCACACACACACACGTGTGTGTGTGTGTGTGTGTGTGTGTGTGTGTGCGCGCACGTGCTCCTGCATCCTCTGACAGACCGTCATTTCACACAGAGACGCAGAACATGCAGGAGTAATATTTAAATTAAATAGTATTTTGCAGTTTAAATTTGAAAGACACTAGTATATATTCGGCTTAAGTCGCTTAGATAAACACAGAAGCGACTGAACGCAGCTGTGAGTATCGAATATACTCGGGAATCTGTACTACAGAAATGCTGGCATCATCACATTTTAATAATTTCGGCACCGACTTGGCACCGAAGTACCGGTACTTGAGACATCCCTAGTTCTGACAGTAAAAAGTATTTTAAAATCACTATTTACTCTCTGGTGGCTTCTACAACTTTCACTCAGGAGCAAAAAATTGCCTTTAAACTTGAAAGATTTACCGTGATAATTATCGATATTGACTGATGATCTTTTTTGGCCATGTCACCCAGCCCTAGAATAAAGTGGAGCGTGAAACTACATTACCCATAAGCCTCACACTCACATTGCTCTTGGTGTCCAGCGGAGGGTCTTGAGGGTTTAGGCAAGCATGTGCTACTTTAATAACATGTTCAAGTTTTCTGGGTTGCTCCTCCACTTTAGCAGCCAGAAACAGGGTGGTGGGAGAGATGCTCTGGTTGGAGAGAGCAAAGAATTAATGCGACCAATATAATATGACGAAAAACTATTAAATTCCAGTTAAATCCTAAAAACTGTATGCATAAGCAGGTCAACATACACATGCACATTTAGTCTGATCATAAAAAAAAGCATACTCACATTTCTATGGAATTTCGAAAAGGAATTAAGCATGTAAAATCGGTGCATATATACGATAGCTGTGTTGATCGTAAGCTGGGATCTGCACAGTTTGATCAAGGAAAAAACAATGCAAAATATGCAATATGACACAAATATAATAGTAATAATAATAACTTTCAAAACTACACTAAAAATCAAAACATCTCACATTGCCAAATTACACTAATATAGGTTTTGGCACGGAATAATATACTATATTAAACGAAAAAAAGCCCTATTTAAATAAAGACACAAAAAAACATGTGCTTAGCCATTATATTAAACTAGTTAAGTCTCATTCACTCTTAAACTCATTAAATACACAAAACAACTCTATTATAACAGTAAAAATCTGATTAGATTAGGTCAAAATAATAGTAATCCAGAAATACTGTATAGAACAAGCATAAAGACATTGAACCACCTTCCTGTCATTCACTCAGTTACTCATGTTGTTTCCCAAAAATACACCTTTTCGTGTATTTAAAAAGGTGAACTGTAAAAAAACAAGGCGTTTTGTGAATATTTCGACGCATAAAACGTCGTATTTTGACCGGCACATTTTCCACTTGATCAAAAGCGGCAGCGTGCTAACGTGCTAACGGCTAACTCAGTCACATCGCTTTTGTTTTAGTGAAGGATACACGTTTAATCTCTGTCCCATGTCCTGGATTAGGTTGGCGGCTTGCTGTCGGTATGAGAGCTCGCGGTCGGGCTCGACTCCGCCGCGGCGGGACGGCGTGTTTTCGAGCTGTTCTCGGGTGAAGAGCCATTTGCTGGAGCCCCGCTGCACCGCCGCCATCATCCCACCCGCTTCCGCCCGCACTGCGCGCTACATCACAGTGACGTCACCGAGCACGAGCACGAGCGCGGCAGCGACACGAGCTGGATGGAGGCGGTACGTCACATATTAAAGGGTTAGTTCTCCCAAAAATGAACATTAAAGCTACACTGTGTAACTTTTTTAGTTTATTCTTAGCTAAAAACACTTAGTTCTTTCAAAAATATATGTGCTCATTAATGTATATTTACTTCTTTCAAGTAATAAAGTATTCTCGTAAGTTTATAATATGCCATTGAAAATACATACGGGTGAGGGTCGCCATGTTGCCCCTCCATCTTGAAAGTACATTAGCCAAAGAGGGACATACCCGTAAATTCAAGCTTCGCCTTTGGCGTTTTAACACTCGATGGCACCGTGACGAATGTGGACGAGGTCGAACTGGAAGCCATGTTAATCTTTGACTAAATCGGCCACCGTAGGAGTTAAAACGAAATCGGAATTGAGAGGAACAGAAACTAATATTCACTGGATGGTCATATACATTTTCACCACTAGATGGGGGAAAATATCACACAGTGTAGCTTTAAACAATGATTTACTCACTCTCAAGCCACCCTAGGTGCTTATGACATTCTCTTGAGGGTAATTTTCATTTTTGGGTGAACTATCCATTTAAGCCTAGATTAAAATGCTTTATTATTGTGCTGTTAAAGGATTAGTTCAGTTTTAAATATACTTTTGCTGATAATTTACTCACCCCCATGTCATCCAAGATGTCCATGTCTTTCTTTCTGCAGTCGAAAAGAAATGAAGGTTTTTGATGAAAATATTTCAGGATTTTTCTCCATATAATGGACTTCAATGGGCTCCAAACGGTTCAAGGTCCAAATGACAGTTTCAGTGCAGCTTCAAAGGGCTTTAAACGACACCAGATGATGAATAAGGGTCTTATCTAGACAAACCATCAGTTTCTGAGAGAAACCCAGCAGTATTTATGCTATTATTTTACCTCTTATCAGACGAACGTGATCATCTCTGAGCTCCGCCATAACTTCCGCTAAGTGAGGTCAAAATACAAGCATGGTCATAGATATATCGATCGTAGATGCCTCATTCTACTGATCCATGCAGGCTCTAATGAGGCATCTACGTATACATCTATGACCATGCTTGTATTTTGACCTCACTTAGCGGAAGTTATGGCGGAGCTCAGAGATGATCACGCTCGTCTGATAAGAGGTAAAATAATAGCATAAATACTGCTGGGTTTCTCTCAGAAACTGATGGTTTGGCTAGATAAGACCCTTATTCATCATCTGGTGTCGTTTAAAGCCATTTGAAGCTGCACTGAAACTGTCATTTGGACCTTGAACCGTTTGGAGCCCATTGAAGTCCATTATATGGAGAAAAATCCTGAAATATTTTCATCAAAAACCTTCATTTCTTTTCGACTGCAGAAAGAAACACATGGACATCTTGGATGACATGGGGGTGAGTAAATTATCAGCAAAAGTTTATTTAAAAGTGAACTAACCCTTTAATATGTCAGTGCCATTGTTTTGTCTCAAGATACACACCAATTATGTTTTTTTTTTTTAAGGCACATTTATAAAGGCTATTTAAATGTCCTAATTGAACTAAGGCCTAAACCCTGTCTGTGAGACCAGGCCCTAAATAACAGTACCAGATTACATTTTTTTATATTATTCAAAATCTAGGCTTCTTTTAATAACCTCATTTTTCATAATAACCACATTAGGGGGTTGGGGTTGATTTAGTGTCTTCATGTTTCACAAACAACAATTTTGGTTTAAAATGTCATTATTATTATAATAATTGTGTGTACTCTTGACTAGTCTAGAATAAAGGCCAGGAACTAGTTTTAGATCTTATGTTACATTATTTTATATTACGAATGGCAATAAGAGAACGAAGAACTGCACATATTCAATGTAAATTAACCTAGAATTTATTTGAATTATATATATTACCAAAAAACAATAACCAACGTGTAAATTGACAGACCTGTGTGTGTTTAGTAAACTGCAATAGTGGCTTTGTCACACAAGATGTCGCTAATGCACCGCTACTGAATTTAAATTGATATGTAATTACTTTCATTTTTACTATCTATCTATCTATCTATCTATCTATCTATCTATCTATCTATCTATCTATCTATCTATCTATCTATCTATCTATCTATCTATCTATCTATCTATCTATCTATCTATCTATCTATCTATCTATCTATCTATCTATCTATCTATCTATCTATCTATCTATCTGCCTGTCTGTGTGTGTGTCTGTGTGTGTGTGTGTGTGTGTGTGTGTGTGTGTCTGTCTGTGTGTGTATCTGTTTGTCTGTCAGTCTGTGTGTGTGTCTGTCTGTGTGTGTGTGTCTGTCTGTCTGTGTGTGTGTGTCTGTCTGTCTGCCTGCTTGTGTGTGTGTCTGTCTGTCTGTGTGTGTCTGTCTGTCTGCCTGTGTGTCTGTCTGTCTGTGTGTGTGTGTCTGCCGGTGTGTGTGTGTGTGTGTCTGTCTGTCTGTCTGTATGCGTGTCTGCCTGTGTGTGTGTGTGTGTGTGTGTGTGTGTGTCTGTCTGTCTGTGTGTGTGTGTGTGTGTGTGTGTGTGTGTGTGTGTATGTGTCTGTCTGCCTGTGTGTCTGTCTGTGTCTGCATCTGTCTGTCTGTGTGTCTGCCTGTCTGTGTGTCTGTCTGTCTGTGTGTCTGTCTGTGTCTGCATCTGTCTGTCTGTCTGCCTGTGTGTCTGTCTGTCTGTCTGTGTGTCTGTCTATGTCTGAGGCTGTCTGTCTGTGTCTGCGTCTGTCTGTCTGTGTCTGCGTCTGTCTATCTGTGTGTGTGTGTCTGAGTCTGTCTGTCTGTCTGTGTGTCTGTCTGTCTGCCTGTCTGTGTGTCTGTCTGCCTGTCTGTGTCTGCGTGTCTGTCTGTGTCCGTGTCTGTCTGTGTGTCTGCCTGTGTGTCTGTCTGTCTACCTGTCTGTGTCTGCGTCTGTGTGTCTGTGTCCGCGTCTGTCAGTCTGTGTGTCTGCCTGTGTGTCTGTCTGCCTGTCTGTGTGTCTGTCTGTGTCTGCCTGTCTGTGTCTGCGTCTGTGTGTCTGTCTGTGTCCGCGTCTGTCTGTCTGTGTGTCTGCCTGTCTGTCTGCCTGTCTGTGTCTGCGTCTGTCTGTCTGTGTGTCTGTCTGTGTCTGCTTGTCTGTGACTGCGTCTGTGTGTCTGTCTGTGTCCGCGTCTGTCTGTGTGTCTGCCTGTCTATCTGTCTGCCTGTCTGTGTCTGCATCTGTGTGTCTGTCTCTGTCCGCGTCTGCCTGTCTGCATCTGTCTGCCTGTCTGTCTGCCTGTGTGTCTGCCTGTGTGTCTGTCTGTGTCCGCGTCTGTCTGTCTGTGTGTCTGTCTGTGTCCGCGTCTGTCTGTCTGCCTGTCTGCCTGTGTGTCTGCCTGTGTGTCTGTCTGTGTCCGCGTCTGTCTGTCTGTGTGTCTGTCTGTGTCCGCGTCTGTCTGTCTGCCTGTCTGTCTGTGTGTCTGCGTCTGTCTGTCTGTCTGAGTGTCTATCTGTGTCCGCCTCTGTCTGTCTGCCTGTCTGTGTCCGCGTCTGTCTGTCTGTGTGTCTGCCTGTCTGTCTGCCTGTCTGTGTCCGCATCTGTCTGTCTGTCTGTCTGTGTCCGCGTCTGTCTGTCTGTCTGTGTCCGCGTCTGTCTGTCTGTCTGCGTCTGTCTGTCTACTTGTCTGTGTCCGCGTCTGTCTGTCTGTGTCCATGTCTGTCTGTCTGCCTGTGTGTCTGTCTGTGTCCGCGTCTGTCTGTCTGCCAGTCTGTCTGCCTGTGTGTCTGTCTTTGTCCGCGTCTGTCTGTCTGTGTCCGCGTCTGTCTGTCTGCGTCTGTCTGTCTGTGTGTCTATCTGTCTGTCTGTCGTTCTGTCTGTCAGCCTGTGTGTGTGTGTCTGTCTGTCCATCTTTCTGTGTCTGTCTGCCTGTCTGTTCATCTGTCTGTGTCAGTCTGTGTGTCTGTCTGCCTATCTGTCCATCTGTCTGTGTCTGTCTGTCTGTCGTTCTGTCTGTCAGCCTGTGTGTGTGTGTGTGTGTGTCTGTCTGTCCATCTGTCTGTGTGTCTGTCGTTCTGTCTGTCAGCCTGTGTGTGTTTGTCCATCTGTCTGTGTCTGTCGTTCTGTCTGTCAGCCTGTGTGAGTGTGTGTGTGTGTCTGTCTGTGTCTGTCGTTCTGTCTGTCAGCCTGTGTGTGTGTGTGTGTGTCTGTCTGTCCATCTGTCTGTGTGTCTGTCGTTTTGTCTGTCAGCCTGTGTGTGTGTGTGTGTGTCTGTCTGTCCATCTGTCTGTGTGTCTGTCTGTCTGTCTGTCTGTGTCTGTCGTTCTGTCTGTCAGCCTGTGTGTGTGTGTGTGTGTGTGTGTGTCTATCTAATTTACCAAATGAACTAACCCTCTCCTTCTCTGTGTTCCTCCAGGTGTGTTTGATCAGTGTTTTCTGAATAAGCTGAAGTGTTAAACACAGATGGCGGTTTGGTCACAGGTCAGCAGAGCTCGCACGCGGAGTCTACTTCTATTTAATAGTAATAGTTTTGAATAATTCTGAAGAGCAAGCTTTGTTTGTAGAGTGCACGCGGTGCTGCTTCACACGTGTGTGTTTTTCATTAGCGTGTGTGTGTGTGTGTGTGTGTGTGTGTGCGTGCGCGCGCTCGCGTGAGTGATGCGCTGAGGCTCTCCAGCAGTGCGCATCTCCTCCGCTCGCGGCCAGGTGTCACATTCTTCGGATGCTTCTGACCATTTGAACCCGGGACCGAATCATCATGACGGACCCTTCCTCCGCTGCTGACCCCGCTGCTGGTCCGGTAGACCCCGGTCCAGGTGCTCCTGCTTCTGTTCCGGATCCAGCGGTAGTGGATCCAGCATCGATTCCCGCGAACGGACACCATTCGAACCAAGCAGACACTTTCAACATGGAGCAGCAGATGAAAATAGGAGAGCCAGACGAAAACGGTACGAGTTTGCGTTTAAACAGTTACTTTTCATAGAGTTTACTTGCATTGAAAAATACATATAAAGCGCAGCACGGGGCAAGCCAAGTACACTAAACATCAAAGTCTTGACTACAAAGTTATATTAAATAAAGGATGTTTCACAACGTATTACATTTAATATAGGCTATTCAATGGCTATAATATATTAATTAATATAAAAAATAGAAATATTTGATTACATTTTTATTAAAATGAACAAAACTATTCAGCAAAAATATATCAATGAACATAAAACACAAACATCCAACTATTGTTTTGCATAAAGTGTAATTAATTAATTGTTTTAAATTACAACATGATCACAGATTAGTTCATAATATTGCTGATTATTTTTTAAATAAATTCTTCTGTGAACTTGCAGAGCCAAATTTACAAAGCAGATATTTTCTAACTGCTTTAAAGTCGACATGAAACGGAAGTTGAGATCGTAATTTTTCCATGTTTTGATGTAAAACGCTTCGTGAATGATAATAAATGTGGGCGGGGCTTGATTCTGTCCATTGGGAATTGATTGGACGGTTGTGGTTTGCTATTGGTCGATCTCGTCTGTGAGTGACAGGTTGTTCCGCCCTCGTGCCAGTCAAGTTATTTTGATGAAAGATTACAAAGGGCACATGAATTTATAAAAAAATAATGAAGTGCACAGATAAATTATTCATAATAAATACTGCACACTCTAAAAAATGCTGGGTTGTTTCAAAATGTTGGTCAAATATGGACCCAATCCAACCGTTGGGATAAAAAAATTATTAAAAAATGGCTGGGTTTGTCCATATTTTGCCATAGTTTGCCCAAAATTGAATTAAAACAACCCAGCATTTTTTTAGAGTGCAATATTGCATTAAAAAAAAATCAATTTTGATTTCATGTTGACTTTAAATCAAAATACAAAAACATGCTGCTAAAGAAAACAAGCATTTGTATAACCTTTGAGTCAAAACTTTTGAACCTGTGGCACATCTGTTTCATACACTTTATGCACTTATTTCATGATGAATTAAGTTAAATTCCTCTGAGACGCGTCACAGCTAAAACTCCAGTGTTATTTTAACTCTCTCCAGAGTTTATTTGACTCCACACTCAAGAGTGTTAAAGTAACTCTGAAGCAGAGTTAAAGTTAATGAGATAATGAAGTGATTCATTGAGTGATGGTTGACAATTAGTGATGAACACCTGATGATAACAAGCCGAATCACTGAGGGAAACAGAGTCGCGGGTTCAAGTCACCATTATGGTGACTAGTGTTTAGTCTTTAGTTTGTCGCTTGGCTTTTTAAATATTACTTATGGCTGCTTTAAATGTGTTTATAACACATTTGTTATGGCACAGAAAAAAATTATTCAGGTGTTGATTATTTTTTGATTGTACCATAGTCATCATGTAGTGACCTGATGAGATAATTCTGACCCCAATCTCTGATCCTTTGGATGATGTGTTTATTTTACATTATTGATTGTGACATAACAGCATGAGGTTTTGCACTGATGGTCACCATTGTTGAGAATCATACGCTGATTCTTGATGTCTAAGTGATAGAGTAGTTCAACGTTTTTTTGATCAGAACAACTTTTAAAAATCCCTCTGATTATACTGACAATGTAGGATTTTATGATGTAACCAATAAAGTAAACCTAACTCAGAGATTAAGCTCTAAATGAGATTCAAGTCAAAACATAATCACACCGCCAACCCCATATCACATTTTCTCTTTGCTCCTCTGGCTTTTATAACTCCCTTACAGCAGCCACACATAGTCTAAAGTTAAAAAGTCAAAGTCAAGAGCCTAACTAAAGCAAACACTGATCACAATAATGATGACTCAGTGATTTGGCTTGTTATCATCAGGTGTTCATCACTAATGGTAAATCATCGCTAAATTAATCACTTAATTATCTCATTAACTTTAATTCTGCTTCAGAGTTACTTTAACACTCTTGAGTGTGGAGTCAAATAAACTCTGATGAGAGTTAAAGTAACACTGGAGTTTTTGCTGTGTAGGATGTGTTTAGATGTGAGGAAAGATGACATAATCTAACCTAGCGCTGTCCCTCGGCAGGTCTTCTGGAGAGCAGTATGCGTCTGAAACCCCACGAGGCTCAGAGTTACAGAAAAAAGGCATTATGGGTATCGTGGGTCTCCATTGTGGTGACGCTGATCTTAGCCATCGCTGCGTTCAGTGAGTATCCGGCCCCTCGTGGCATCATGGACCCCTTGATGATACAGACCTGTATGATGTCATATCCTGTTTTGAAAACGAGCTCTTAATTCTTTTGGGACTTTGTGATGTAGTTTTAAAGGATGAGTTTAGAATAGTTTTTGTAGCTGTTAATTTTTTATCTTACATGGCAGAGTGTCGAATAATCATCTATAGAAAACATATATATATTAAAACAAAATTCGGGTCGCCCACATATGTCTGGTGTTTGGTTCAGTGCCAAGAGCTTGATACACAAGATCTGGTTTGACTAGTTTTTTCATGGTTGTTCTAAAGGATTACTTTGGTAATCGTCACTGAAGGAAGTTGCACAAGATAAACACAGACAGACGGGAACATGGACAAGCAAATACATTTATAGCACACTTTATCTTGCTTTTTTGGAGGTAAAAAAGGAGTTCAAAAGAGTTTAATGCACTGTGGAGGCAGTGTTGCCAGATTGGGTTGACGATTTCCAGCCCAAAAGCTAAACTAAAACACGCCCAATCTAAGAAAAAAACATCCACAACTTGAATAATAATGTGATATAATTATATTGCCATGTCAATCAAGGTTGATTAGCACCATTTTATCTCCTTAAAACAAAATAATGATGACAAAATAAAAAAAGAAAAATTCCCAGGAAAACGGTTATACAAATACAGTCATGCATGACTAAAATGTCCACGTGGAAACTGTCAAAATCACGAAATTAACCAATGACTTTAACCCATGGAAAAACACATGTATCATTTTCAAATGTCAACAGTAACAATAAACTCATTTAAGTGCAAAAAGTGCCCAATATCAGTGATTGAAATAAACAACGTAATTAGCAGGCATTACACACACATTACACACACGATGATGGACAGGAGTCATATATTTGATTTAGGGCTGTGCGATATTGAAGAAAAATGTGATATGCGATATCCTGGTTAAATAATGCGATATTCAATATGCGATACGATATTGTTTTAAGTGTGTAAAATCCATTTCTTTCCCCAACTGATATCTTTCACTTAAAGCATAACCGACTGTGTTTACATGAATACTCATCAAGACACAACTGTGTGTGTATTTGACAGTTCGAGTGTGTAACAAGACACGAAAAAAAGAACGGCTTGTGCGCACGTTATTGCGTTAAATAACTATTTTTAACGTCAAGCAAGTCACATAAGTAACAGTTGTGTGCTCAGTCTATTCTCTGCTATAAGTATCGACCTAAAACGTAAACTTTTCACAATGTTGAAGTAGCCCTATTAAAATCATTCAGATATCGCGTGCCATTGCGATATGCATATTGCGATATGTACATTTGCGATATTTCGATATATTGCGCAGCCCTAATTTGATTTCAATTCAAGTCATTCAACTGTGCTCTTAGAGTTTGTTATATTTATAAAGAGTCTTTGAGTCACAGGTGTAATCCATGTTTTGAGAGTTGGTTCACTCTCCCACTCATTACTGTAGATAATTTACTGTATATTTATGCCACTTAGGCATAGCGATCACTTGAATATCCAGCTACAATGAGCGCGTCTCCCTGCTGATTGCTGATTGGCTGAAAGTGCATGCTCGTTGGCGACGTCAACACCAACGCCAGCTGACTCTACGCTGGAGTACATACACACTTGAGTTTATTAACCAATTAAACGTTTGAAAACTGCCAAACTGACCCCAAACCATCCCAAATTTTGTCCACCCGCCCCAAGCCCATTTTTACCCGCACAATCAAATTCAAAACCGCCCAAAAACTCGCCATTTTTATGTTTTCAATCTCAAAAGCATACTGGCATACTATCCCTATTTCTGTAGTATATGGTATACTGTGAATTTTCGGTATGCATAGAATACCTGGATGACCGTCGCCGTTTTTCTGGAATACTGTATCCCAAAATGCAGTGCACTTAATTTGACCTTCCATTTCCAAAAAAGATCTGAGAGACGTTTTAGGTTTTAATCGCCACAAATGCTTTTGATAGAGCTTAATTTGAACCCGGAATATTCCAATAAACCTTTAAGCTGGGATACTCAAGTTTAGTGTTACGCAGACTATTGTTGTTTTCTCAGCACTGCTTCCAGGCCATGTGGTTTAAACTTGGAGCAGCTGGTTTGGATTTGATGTATGATTTTGAAGGGATGGTTCCTTACTCTTACTCCTGTGCTCCATCCCTCGGGAACTAAATGACTCACCTTGCACTTCCAGAGTTGGACGGGGACTCTGGGACTCACGTTGCCAGGCTGTGAAGATTCTGTCACATAGCAACTCCAGAGCAACGACGCCTGAGAGATGTTGCCACTTAAACTCCCCTCTATCAGTAATGGCAACAATTTAGCGGAAATGATTGCAGCTGGTGAGGGCAAATGATTGAGATTTATTCTACATTTATTCATGATCCTTGCTAAGTGCTTTGACTTGAGCCATTTAGCAACCACCTAGCAACACCCTAGAAACCAGCCAGAACAGCATAACAACCACATTGCGTTAACAGTCAATCATAAAACATTAGTAATAATATAGCAACACCCTAGAAACCAGCCAGAACAGCATAACAACCACACTGTGTTAACAGTCACTCAGAAAACATTAGCATAGCAACACCCTAGAAACCAGCCTGAACAGCATAACAACCACATTGCGTTAACAGACACTCAGAAAACATTAGTAATAGCAACGACCTAGAAACCAGCCAGAACAGCATAGCAACCACATTGCGCTAACAGTCAATCAGAAAACATTAGTAATAGCAACGACCTAGAAACCAGCTAGAACAGCATAACTACCACATTGCGTTAACAGTCACTCAGAAAACATTAGCAATAGCAACGACCTAGAAACCAGCTAGAACAGCATAACTACCACATTGCGTTAACAGTCACTCAGAAAACATTAGCAATGGCATAGCAACGCCCTAGAAACCAGCCAGAACAGCATAACAACCACATTGCGTTAACAATCACTCACAAAACATTAGCAATAGCAACGACCTAGAAACCAGCCAGAACAGCATAACTACCACATTGCGTTAACAGTCACTCAGAAAACATTAGCAATGGCATAGCAACGCCCTAGAAACCAGCCAGAACAGCACAACAACCACATTGCGTTAACAATCACTCACAAAACATTAGCAATAGCAACGACCTAGAAACCAGCTAGAACAGCATAACTACCACATTGCGTTAACAGTCACTCAGAAAACATTAGCAATAGCATAGCAACGCCCTAGAAACCAGCCAGAACAGCACAACAACCACATTGCGTTAACAATCACTCACAAAACATTAGCAATAGCAACGACCTAGAAACCAGCTAGAACAGCATAACTACCACATTGCGTTAACAGTCACTCAGAAAACATTAGCAATGGCATAGCAACGCCCTAGAAACCAGCCAGAACAGCACAACAACCACATTGCGTTAACAATCACTCACAAAACATTAGCAATAGCAACGACCTAGAAACCAGCTAGAACAGCATAACTACCACATTGCGTTAACAGTCACTCAGAAAACATTAGCAATAGCATAGCAACGCCCTAGAAACCAGCCAGAACAGCATAACAACCACATTGCGTTAACAATCACTCACAAAACATTAGCAATAGCAACGACCTAGAAACCAGCTAGAACAGCATAACTACCACATTGCGTTAACAGTCACTCAGAAAACATTAGCAATGGCATAGCAACGCCCTAGAAACCAGCCAGAACAGCACAACAACCACATTGCGTTAACAATCACTCACAAAACATTAGCAATAGCAACGACCTAGAAACCAGCTAGAACAGCATAACTACCACATTGTGTTAACAGTCACTCAGAAAACATTAGCAATGGCATAGCAACGCCCTAGAAACCAGCCAGAACAGCACAACAACCACATTGCGTTAACAATCACTCACAAAACATTAGCAATAGCAACGACCTAGAAACCAGCTAGAACAGCATAACTACCACATTGCGTTAACAGTAACTCAGAAAACATTAGCAATAGCATAGCAACGCCCTAGAAACCAGCCAGAACCGCATAACAACCACATTGTGTTAACAATCACTCACAAAACATTAGCAATAGCAACGCCCTAGAAACCAGCCAGAACCGCATAACAACCACATTGCGTTAACAATCACTCACAAAACATTAGCAATAGCATAGCAACGCCCTAGAAACCAGCCAGAACAGCATAACAACCACATAGCATTAACAGTCACTCAGAAAACATTAGCAATGGCATAGCAACACCCTAGAAACCAGCCAGAACCGCATAACAACCACATTGCGTTAACAATCACTCACAAAACATTAGCAATAGCATAGCAACGCCCTAGAAACCAGCCAGAACAGCATAACTACCACATAGCATTAACAGTCACTCAGAAAACATTAGCAATGGCATAGCAACACCCTAGAAACCAGCCAGAACCGCATAGCAACCACATTGCGTTAACAATCACTCACAAAACATTAGCAATAGCATAGCAACGCCCTAGAAACCAGCCAGAACAGCATAACAACCACATTGCGTTAACAATCACTCACAAAACATTAGCAATAGCATAGCAACGCCCTAGAAACCAGCCAGAACAGCATAACAACCACATTGCATTAACAGTCACTCAGAAAACACTAGCAATGGCATAGCAACACCCTAACTCAGGGTTACACAAATCTGGCCCTGGAGGGCCACTGTCCTGCAGAGTTTAGATCGTTTATCATCCACCTGTAATCTTTAGTAACTCTGAAGACTTTGATTAGCTTGTTCAAGTGTGTTGGATTAGGGCTGGAACTAAGCTCTAAAGGGCAGAGGCCTACGAATTTGAGAAACCCTGCCCTAACTTCATAGCAGCTAGCTATGGCAAGTGCAAATTTGTTTACCAATTTTATTTTGTGATGAGCCGTTGACATGTCCTACATAGTGACAAAGTAAATAAAGAAATATACATAAATATTGATTTGAGTTTAAATTATTTTATTTTGTGAGAGGATAAAGAGTGCAGAGTAAGAGGCACAGTTATCATTAGCATTTAGCATAATTCTATAAAAATACTCAAATCCTCTCCAGCACTCACTTCCTGTTCTTGGTTATTTTACCCTGCACATTTAAACACACACAAACTTGAAAACAGTGCAAATATTTATGTGTGAACATGTTGGGAAACAAAATATTTGATCAGCGTTTAACTGTAGCCAAGTCAAGTCAAGGAATGGTTTGACAAGGCATTAATTAGCCTTGATCTGAGTTAAATAGCCTAATTGTTGCTTTTAGTTTGATATACATGAAGGAAATTAATGTGTTAGCATGTGAAAAAGTCACCAGCACAATGCTACAGTTGCTGCTAGCATCAGGGCCGGCCTGTGGCATAGGCGGAATAGGCAAATGCTAGTGGCGCCACTCATCCATAGGGGCGCTAAAATGTATTACTGATACTATTTTATTCATATTAATTTGAAATATTACCAAATAAAGCGCAAAAAAAAACGTAACTAAGTCCCCGCATCTTTCCGGTCCGCCTCATCAATCTCCCCCCGCCGATCTACTTGAAGTGCGTCAGAAATACAACGCGCGATCAGTTTATCGTTAGGGGAATTTGTTGTGTCGCGTCGCCTCTCGCCGCATCCAACGCAGACAAGGTTGCTTTCATTTTTTAGGGTGCTTGGCCGTTCGCGCCAGGTGTTGACACGGTGTAAGTTGCCTGATTATTTATGACGGATGGCCGAATTGAAGTGTCTAAAAAAAAGACAGAAGCCCTCTGATGCAGGGAAGATAAGGGATACACTGCTCTTCTTACGTAGTATTTGTGTCTTGTTTCTAGTCTAAATATCTAAAATTCCTAAATCAAGGTTGAAGGTGCATTTACTAGATAAGTTAAATGACAGAAGATAGTTTTCTTGTTTTCTTGAAAATAAAATCAAAATGAAGTGAGTTTTTGCTTAAAACAAGCAAAATGATCTGCCAATGGAGTGGAAAAATAATCTTGTTTCTGATTGAAATCTTGTTTCTGTCCCAAACAGAAATAAGATTATTTTTCTCACCCCATTGGCAGATAATTTTGCTTGTTTTAAGCAAAAATTCAAGACATTTTTCTTGTTTACTTGAAAATAAAATCAGATGAAGTATGTCATTTTACTCATCTAGTAAATGCACCTTGATTTAAGAATTTTTAGATATTTGGACTGGAAACAAGAAAAAGATTCTAAATAAGAAGAGCATTTTTTGCTGTGTAAAGACAGAAGTAAAGGGATGTAGGCAAATTAGTTGAACAGTTAATGAACAGTTTATTTAATTGCATAGTAAAATACTAATGTTTGCTAATTAATTCCAGTTATTTTTACCTTAAACTTTATGCAAGCAGCTGTTCTGGGTTCTCCAGAGGTCACAGCCAGTGTGATTTTGTAAAAAATAAATAATATAAAAATATTAAACGCATGTAATATCACTTTTTTAATAGCCTAATGTTTTTACTTTGCAGTTGTGCAGTTTTAAGGGGGTGTATAGCAATTTTAAAATGTATTTGCCGAAATTAGTAATGATATTTATATACAGGTTTATTTAAAATGGCAACATTTTATGTAAAATTCACATTAAATATCAATTTCTCAGTTGAATTCCTGGTGAAAGCATGAATGCTCATAGTTTAGTGGAAGATTGCTGCCATCTACTGGAAAACAAACACTTTTGCTAGTTCTCAATGAATAGTTTGTGCATGAATGTTAGATGCAATTACTCTTGCTATTTGTGTTTAAGCTGTAAAGTGGCATAGGTGTAATATTTGTACAGTTTTACTATCATCAGCCTTTAACAAATAAAAAACAATAATAATATCATGAACATAATGATGGGGTAGAATGGACTGGACATCATATAAAACAACAACAACAACAACAATAAAAATAAAACATCAATGCATTACAAAAATAAAACAGTACGAGTGTTTCCACAACTTAGACTGATAATAGTGCTAAACCTTGATACAAGGGGCACCAAGTAAAATCTTGCCTAGGGCAGCAAATTGGTCAGGGCGGGCCCTGGCTAGCATTGCTATGTGGTTCCTGAGGTGTTTGGGGTGGTATGCCGTTGCTAGGGTGTTCTAGGTAGTTGCTAAGCTGTTTATATGTGGTTTCCATGTCCACCCCCAAGTCTCTGTGATATTGTACTAGATATGACTCTTTAATGTAAGTCTGCGTGATTTGTTTTGCCCATTTTTTCGCATAAGGGCGCTTAAACACCACTTTTTATAAGTGCACCAGAGACCTTAAAGTTACTAAATATGCACTAAAAGCCACGAAAATCCGATATCGACTTCCACACACAGTCTTCAAGAGCACCAGCGTTATGTTTGGGTAGCGTGCATTTGGGTCAGTATGGGTTTTGAGGAGATCAAATCTGGTGGATTATGGTTTTAACCGAATTATCCTCGAATCAGTTCAGATAAAGTGTCTGATCATTTTACTGACAGGCGATCTGAGTCTCGCTATTTTGTGAGGTAACGCTATCTGAGGTGTAAGCGGGACCGCGCGTTTTTCATTAACAGGGCGCGTTTTAGAGAAAGGGAAGGCGTTAGGATGAAGGTAGAAACGAGGAGAAGAAGGAAAAGTGGTCTAATATATGCCAGACTGTGAGATCTGAATTCCCAGATGTCTCGCAGCTTCCAGTGCAGCCAATTAACACGCTCTCAGCGACAGAGTGTCTTCTCCCTCACACACACACACACACACACACACACACACACGCGCGCGCACAAAAGCGCTCGCATACCTCCAAACCTAATAAACATGTCCAGAAATGCATCTGCTGCGGGGAATAAGCGCTATTTACAGCAACGAAATTTGTTTAAATGTCTGTTCTTGGAGGATTAACTGACTTCAAACTGAAGGAAACTAAGTTAGTGTGTGTATGTGTGTGTGTGGTACATTTCTTGCGGCACAGAATGTAAATATCACTGGTGAGGGGAGGTCACAGATAGAGGAGGGTTAGTTCACTCTCATATTAATGCATTCAGCACTACCAGCCTGTAAAAGCCAGCATGCCAACTCCCATAGAGCCCTGAGTCTAAAAATAAAAGATGGAAGACAGATAGAGAGAGAGAGGAGAGGGGTGGAGGGTGCTTTGCCCTCTCTGCACCTCCTCTGGTTTTTTAAAACATCAACACAGTGAGTCAAGTAAACAGGTTTGTGGAAACAACTAGATGAAAAGCTAACAAAAAGTGGCAGTCTCATGGATGGCAGTTCAGTCTGAGGAATATCTAATATCTATCATATTAGTGCTGTCAGTGTCAATTGATTAAAAATGTAGGGTTTGCTGTGAATAATTGCTAATACTTATGTTTTTAATATATTTAATAATGTAATAATTTAAAAATTAATGTAGAAATGTTTTATTTATTTTATATTTGTTTTAATGGCATCTTTATGAATGAAGGCCATCACTGATACTGTCCCCCCCATTTTAAACATTAATGACAGCCATTTAACATTACAGTGTAAATGAAAGCTATTTTTACATTTATTAGGCTTTTAAAAAGAGCGATTGTTAATGAGATGAACGCAAAACACGCCTCGCGCGCAGCGGGACTTTTATTATGACACCGGCGCCGGCGCCACTTCCGCTCCTCCGCTCATGAGTGTGAGGTAACGCAGCTCTGTTGATCATATTAGACACATCTGAGTTGAAGATGTTATGACTGTATGCGTTCTTTAGGGCGGCTGCTATGACCATAGATATACATAATAAAGGCTAGATGTCTCGTCCGCGCTGCTGGCCAATGGAGGTCGACGTCCGCACCTGGCGGCCATCTTGTCACAATCAGCTCGCTCACTCGTAACATTGTACTTTTTAAATAACCATTACTTGCTCAATTTTCTACCGATTTTCAAACGGGTTGGTTTGTTATAAACGTCAGAGATGTAGTTATGACACTGCATACTTATGAATAATTATTCATAATTTGTTCAAGCATCCAGAATTATAGCCACGTTAATAACGTTTGTAAGAAATTTGTAAATCCGTCAAGATTTCAGCGAGATAAGAGTATTTGTGTTCAGATCACTCGCCTTACATCAGGAGCCACAGAGCCCTGTGACAAGATGGCCGACAAGACTCCGCCATAAGACATCTGTGCCCGGTTGCATAAAGCACCTTAAGTTTTTCCCTCAAGTATGAGACTTAAGGGGCGATTTCTCCTTACCTAAGAGAATAAAATAAGGGTGTTGCATATAATCTCTTAAACGGTTCTCTTAGGTAAGGGGAAACATTTAAGTGTTTCACGACAGCGATCCTGGATTCACGTTATAAAAGTCTAGTTGCCATAGATACGCAAAACACTAACACTAATCCTACATTCACACCAAACGTGAATAGAGCGTCAAATTCGCGTCTAGTTTGCGTTTAGTTTGCGTCTAGTTTGATGCTTGAACTTTGAATGCATTCGCGAGCATGCGTTTGAAGCGAAATTGACGCGCGGCCTTTTGCGCTTTTCATAGTGGTTGTGTGCTGCCGCGAAATTGAAAAATACTACTGTTATTGTGTCACGAAATGTAGTTTTAAGAGTTGTTCAGTCGAGAATGTAGTTGTTTAAAGCTCAAATCTGTGGTTTATTTGTAAAGAGAGCGCCTATTTAAAAATGTTGCGAGATCCCGGCGATCGCCTCGAGCTCATGTAACCCGCCTGGAACAGCCTCACCTCGGCTAGTCCTCCTGACTTTTGCCACTGGTAAACGAGACATGTTTAAATTCAAAATCTATAGCTTCGGTTCTATTATATGAAACATAAGTTAAAAGACATTAATGACTTGTTATTAGTCGTCAAACGACTTCTTTACACTGCAAAAAATGCTTTTCTTGCTTAGTATTTTTGTCTTGTTTTCAGTCTAAATATCTAAAAAATCTTACATTAAGAAGCATTTACTAGACAAGCAAAAGTTTTTGTCTTGTTTTGGGGGAAAATAACTCAAAATTAAGGGAGTTTTTGCTTAAAATAAGCACAAAAATCTGCCAATGGGGTAAGCAAAATAATCTTAATTCAAACAGAAAACAAGATTATTTTGCTTACCCCATTGGCAGATTATTTTGCTTTTTTTAAGCAAAAACTCTTAATTTGGAGTTATTTTTCCCCAAAACAAGACAAAAACTTTTGCTTGTCTAGTAAATGTTTCTTAATGTAAGATTTTTTAGATATTTGGACTGAAAACAAGACAAAAATACTAAGCAAGAAAAGCATTTTTTGCAGTGTAATTATGTGAGTTTTTCTTCATCTCATTCAGAAATGTACGTATGACTGCAAGTGTTCAGTGTCAGTGGTTGCGATGTGTGATGGTCAAATCGGTGTATTCTTGCAACAATTTTTCATCGCCAAGATGGTCCAAAGGGTTCTCCCTATCCCTAAAAATACTTCTTGGCACATAACGATCTTCAGCTGGTTCCATAAATTCAGCCATGTCGTCTTATTTTTGTCCGCGTTACTCTTAAGGTTACGATTCCCAAACCTTAAAGGGTTAGTTCACCCAAAAATGAAAATTCTGTCATTAATTACTTACCCTCATGTCGTTGGACACCTGTCAGACCTCCGTTCATCTTCGGAACAGAAATGAAGATATTTTAGTGTAAATCTGATGGCTCTGAAAGGCCTCAATTGACACAATGGCACGGTTCACTCTCAAGACACTTAAAAGGCACTAAAGACGTCGTTACAAAGTCCATCTCACTACAGTGGTTCTAAAATAACTTTATGAATCGGCGACAATAGTTTTTGTGCGCAAAAAAACCCTAAATAACGACTTACATAGTGATGACGATTTCAAAACAAGGCATCATGAAGCTTCGAAGCGTTATGAATCAGCGAGTCGATTCAGCGATTTGAATCGCCAAATTTCAGCAGTTTGTCGGTTTGACATGCGATCCGAATCATCATTCGACTCATTGATTCATAACGCTTCGAAGCTTCATGAGGCCGTGTTTTGAAATCGTCATCACTATATAAGTCGTTATTTAGGTTTTTTTTGCGCACAAAAACTATTGTCGCAGATTCATAAAGTTATTGTAGAGTCACTGTAGTGAGATGGACTTTGTAACGACGTCTTTAGTGCCTTTTAAGGGTCTTGAGAGTGAACCGTGCATTGAGCCAATGGAGGCCTTTCAGAGCATCAGATTTACACTAAAATATCTTCATTTGTGTTCTGAAGATGAACGGAGGTCTGACGGGTGTCCAACGACATGAGGGTAAGTAATTAATGACAGAATTTTCATTTTTGGGTGAACTAATCCTTTAAGTTATACTTAGGGAAATTACCGTTATGGGGTTTTATGCAACACTTATGCTTTTTAAGGGATTACTTAAGTGAAAAAACAGCATTTAAGGGGAATTCTAAGTGTTTGTGACGTTTCACTTAAAGAAACCCTTAAGTAACACTTAAGGGTTTTTTTCTGCAACACCCTTAGGTTTAAGGGAAACATAAGGGCGAACTTAAGGGAAAATTACACTTAAGGTACTTTATGCAACTGGCCCCTAGCCTTTATTATGTATATCTATGGCTATGACACTTGTTCACTCTGCAGTGAGAGTAAAGCGTTTCTGCAGAATAAAACCGAATATGATGTCATTGACACGTCCCGTTTCCTTGGCTAAAATAGCATTTTCTCACGATTTCCAAATAGTTGGAAACATTTGGGATATTGTAAGTACTCAACTGAACAAAATATATAACACTGGCCTGGTGGTGTTTAGATAATTTACTGAAAAAATGTTACATAGTGCAGCTTTAACATGGAAGGATCACGACAGGAAGTGGAAATGGCTCAGATGAGGACTATTACAGGAATTATCATTCCACTAAAGCTAGTTCAAATGAAGATGATTTCACCTTTAAATTTGGTGTAAAGTAAATAAATATATTTCGCCATTAAATGTGAGTTTGACAAACTTTAAATGTGAAGTGTTTATTTTTAAATAAAATAAATAAACATTCGTGTTGCGTGTTTCACAGTACTCAAACACAAAAAATCTTTGATTTCATGTCTACTTTCATATTTCACAAATGATTCACGAGAACGTATAAAATCCATTTCATTCCAGTTTGTTAGACGTCTCACACTGTCAATGAACACGATGCTGCTATGCGGCAAGACCCATGTTGTGACAGTCATTCTCAGTTGTATCATGTATAAAACTCTTTGAAGATCTTGTCCTTGACTGCTTAAGGACGCTAGCCTTATGTGCTTCCTGTTAGGTGTTTCTTCTGTGAAAATAGGGCAGAATCTTTTGATGGTGAGTTGCAGAATGTTGAAATTCAACACAACAGCTGCTCTGAAAAACCTGTCTTCCGCTCGGTCTGTCTTTTTGACACACACACACACACACACACACAGACACACACACATACACACACACACACACACACACACACACACACACACACACACACACACACACACACACACACACACACACACACACACACACACACACACACACACACACACACACACACACACACACACACACACACACACACACACACACACACACACACTCTCACAAAAGCATCCTCGCACACACAAACCAAAACAGGGAATGTGATCTAGTTTCTGTGTCAGAGTTGGTGAATAAATTTGCATGTTGTTATCACTTACAGGACGTTTTCAAGAAACAATTCTGCAGTCACATGAAGACTTTTGACTGCTCAGTGTCGTTGTTATGATACGACAAAAATAGGCAAACGCTTACGGGTCTATGATTGAATGATTATTGCAGTGATTATGTTTCTAGCATGTTATATGTTTGGCACCAGTTTTAGCATAGCTTAGCATAGATCATTGAATCGGATTAGACCGTTAGCATCTCGCTCAAAAAATGACCAAAGACTTTTGATATTTTTCCTATTTAAAACTTGACTCTTCTGTAGTTCCATCGTGTACTAAGACCGACGGAAAATGAGAAGTTGTGATTTTCTAGGCCGATATGGCAGGAACTATACTCTCATTCCTGCGTAATAATCAAGAGCTGTGAGCCGCCCCATGAGTGCAGCGGCGCAATGATATTACACAGCGGCTGAAAATAGGCTAACTTCTGTCAACATAACCAACGTGACAACCTTGCTATGATAATGCTGCGTTCACACCGAACGAGAATAGAGCATCTGGAGCGAGTGATTTCCTTGTTAAGTCAATGGAAAGGCACGTTCACGCATGTCTGGGGGTCCTGCGGCTCGTTTGGCGCGATAGACGCGTTTGGCGCGATAGACGCGTTTGGTGGGGCAAGATGGACGTGATTCCGCCTAATTCGCGCGTCCAGTTTGCACGAATGACGTGAATTGACCATCTTGCGCGAGTTATTTTATTTGGTGCTTTTTGTGCATTCACACGTTGGAAGCGAATTCGCGTCTGACAGCAGAGTTGAAAAATCTGAACTTTGCCGTCTATTCGCGCCACGTTAACCAATCAGGAGCCTGCTCGCTGCTGTCATAAAAATACTACTGTTATTGTGTCACAAATGTAGTTTTAAGACTTTTTCAGGTGAGAATGTAGTTGTTTAAAGCTCAAATCTGTGGATTATTTATAAAGAGAGCGCCTATTTGAACATTTAATCTTGTGACGCGCGTCTGGAAGCGTCTGTTTACGCGAAAGACGCAAATTTGACGCGTCTTGCGCGATACGCGCGAGTGGTACTTTTTGTGCATTCACGCGTTGGAAGCGAATTTGCGTCTGACGCCCGAGTTGAAAAATCTGAACTTTGGCGTCAATTCGCGCCGTGTTAACCAATCAGGAGCCTGCTCGCTGCTGTCATGTGGTGAAGTGACGTGATGAGAAACCCTGCATAATTTAAAAATACTACTATTGTGTCACAAAATTTAGCTTTAAGACTTTTTCAGGTGAGAATGTAGTTGTTTAAAGCTCAAATCTGTGGTTTATTTATAAAGAGAGCGCCTATTTAAAAAAATAATCTTGTGTTTTTGGAGTTGTGAGCTCCAGTGGATCAGCGGCGCTCATTAACCCCGGCGAGAGCAGCCTTTCCTCGGCTAGTCTGACGTCTGATGCCAGTGGTGTAAAGTAATGAATTACAAATACTCTCGTTACTCGTTGAGTAGTTTTTCTCAGAAAGTTTACTTTATTAAGTAGTTTAAAAACGGTGTACTTTTATTTTTACTGGAGTACATTTTAAGTGCTGTATCGGTACTTTTACTGCGCTATTTTCCCTAAACCTGTCATCGCTACATTATGTTTATTTTTTTCCTGTCAACGTGATTGGCTAAGATGAATAATCAGTCCTTTGACTGCATGTGTCACGCATGTGATTCCCGTCAAATCAACCATGATAATAGCGACCAGTCTAGAGTGAGAGGCTCGCACGCTTTATGAAAGGGGGTTGTTGCTGGTTACTGTATGATGACTGAAATCGTTAAAAATTGCCTAATGCTGCGTTCACACCAAACGTGAATAGAGCGTCTGGAGCGAGTGATTTCCATGTTAAGTCAATGGAAAGGCGTTTTGAATCGTTTCTGGAGGTCCTGCGGCACGATAGACGCGATTCCGCCTCATTCGCGCGTCCAGTTTACACGAAAGACGTGAATTTGACGCAAATTGAGCTTTTTGTGCATTCACGCATTTGAAGTGAATTCGCGTCTGATGCCCGATATGAAAAATCTGATCTCTGGCGTCTATTTGCGTCGCATTAACCAATCAGGAGCCTGCTCGCTGCTGTCACGTGGTGAAGTGACGATGCGAAACCCTGCATAATTTAAAAATCCTGTTATTGTGTCACAAAATGTAGTTTTAAGACTTTTTCAGGTGAGAATGTAGTTGTTTAAAGCTCAAATCTGTGGTTTATTTATAAAGAGAGCGCCTATTTGAACATTTAATCTTGTGTTTTTGGAGTTGTGAGATCCTGGCGCTCAGCGCTCATTAATCCCGGCGAGAGCAGCCTTTCCTCGGCCAGTCCTTCTGTCGTCTGCCGCTGGCTCTGATGTCCTGTAGTGGTTAAACATGAGATATCATTCGTCTTGTGTAGATCTAACGGCCGATCTTTGCTCTCATGAATCTATAATTTGTTGCCTGCCAAATCGTTTTGACTGAGGGCAAAGAGAAGTTTCATAACTTTATTTTTTAAGGATATTTAAATATACATGCAGTGAAGATAATGTAGGCGTTGCCTGGACCACATTTGTGTGGCTATTAATGTTTAATATATATTTTTTATGAAAATGAAAAGAGGCAGAGTGGTGTTTTATGACATATTTCTCCTGGAGCGCCATGAACGCTCGTCTATTTCGCTTCAAACGCTTGATTTATACGCGTGTCCAATTCGCTGTAGACGCGCGAATGGATTCAAAATGTTCACGCGTCCAACGTAGACGGTATAAAAGTGTTACCGCCAGACCCGGAGATCGGCTGAGTGGATTCGAAAATGGTAAAACTCAACTGTTTAACTCTAGAGGAGTCGGAAAATGAGCCTATTTTCAAAAATAATGGCGTGTTCCTTTTAAGTCTGCATCTGTGACAGACTGAAGCTGATTTCGCCTCGGTAATCTTGCATACACACAATAATTCTCTGTGATCTTACGATATCCTACAGTTTTCAAGCTTCATAGGTGTCTTGATCGGCTCGGGCCGCAGTATCAGCACTCCTTGTAGAAGCTGCTGACTTCACATGAATATCAGCATAAATATGACTTCCTAATGAGCAGGGAATGGTTTCGCCTTTCCACAGATCACACAACGCTCCATGAATCCTTTCCCGTTACCCAAGATGCACTGCATGTGGTACAACTAAACTCCTGCAGTCATAAGATTAAGATGTAGACGTTGTTCGTGAGACAATGTGTGTGGTTCTTGTGGGAGTCTGAAGGACAATGAATGACGGCAGAGATTATAGATGTTTTATTGACACTGTTAGTGTGTTTCTTGCGTTTGGGCTCTTGAGGACTTGCAATCATCTGGCGCGAGTCGTCTAAAACAGAGTGGATTTCACTAAAAGGAACAGAATTTATATTTAGAAACTGCTAAATCTTTAATCTCATGCCGCTGCAGCGCCGTTATTCATTTTTAACGGTGTTCCTGAGGAACAGAGAGTGTGTGTGTTTGTTTTTGAGTAATGACTTTTGTCCTTTAAATGTGTGTGCAAACTTTGGCTAAAGGCCCGTTTACACCATGGACGATAACTATAACAATAAAATTGTCGTTAGTTATCGCTCTGGGTGTGAACAGGCCTAATGCTGCTGCATTTGTGCATGATTATTTGTACCAGATCTCTGGCAAGACTCTTGAAGCCGATACTGAAGTGAGTTAAACTGCAGTTCATGGACTGGCCACTAGAGGCAGACTCCAGAAGGAGCAGAATCTCATTGAGCTCATGTTAAAATGGCCGACTTTACAGCAGAAGAACACGTTTACAGTCTGGGACAAACTGTGCTTTTGGTCTGTACGGCTAATGTTGCCCTTCATGACGACTGTGAGGGGGGGAATTTATTTATAACTCATTCGTTTACATTATATAAAGCCTTAAAGTTCTGCATAATTAAGGGCGTGTCCACTTTGAGTGACAGGTGGATTGCCGTTTGTCTGCTGTCTGTTAGTCGTCACCTCAGCTCCGCCCACGTCCCGCCTCTTTGCCCATTTTCTGTTATCCGGGAGTGACTCGACAAGATGGCGACGGCCAGCTCGACCCTGCTCTTCAGATCCTATGAGTGACGTCACGGACACTACGCCCATATTTCTTTACAGTCTATGGGCAAGACCCACCTTAATTTCATCCCAGCTAACAATTTTTGGTTCCTAATTTATAGAAAGCAAAAAAATAGAACCTAAAGAGAACAGTAAAATTAACGGTAAAAAAACGGCAGCTGTGGTTGCCAGAACTTTACCGTAAAAAAAAACCGGTAGCAACATTTTAGGTTTTATGCTGCGTTCACACCGAACGCAAATTTTGAGCGTCAAATCCACGTCTATTTGGACGCTTGAACATTTTGAATCCATTCGCGCGTCCACAGAAAATTGTATAAATCGAGCATTTAAAGTGAAATAGACGCGCGTTCACCAGACTGACCGACCTCCTCGCTCACTTTCTTCCAAGCAAGATCCTTTTTATTCCTGTTTCTATAAAGTATGAAGACGTATCGTACAGCTCCGGGTATCCACATATGATTTTCTCCTCATTGTTGTCACTACTAGAGCAAGCTCATGATTGGTGAACGCGGCGCGAATATCTGCCAAAATTAATATTTTTCAACTCTCGCGAATCACGCGATACGCGCGTCAAACTCACGAAACATGTGACATTTGCGCAAATCGCCCCGCAAAATGTCTTTGCATTGACTTAACATGTAAATCACTTCATTCGCATCTGGTGTGAACGTATCGCATCGTTGTCACGTAATATGCTCAATTCGCGCGAACTGGACACGTGAATGAGGTGAAATCGCGCTATTGGGCCGCAGGACCTCCAATCACGCGTCAACGCGTCTTTACATTGACTTAACATGGAAATCATTCGCTCTAGACGTGTTCGGTGCGAACGCAGCATAACAGATTAAAAATGTACAGAAGTTAAATTTACAGTAAATAATAGGGCTGTCAAAAATTTAATCGCGATTAATCACATATCGCAATTATTATTTATATATAAATACACACACATTCATGTATATATTTAAGAAATATTTGCATGTATATACTGTATATACATTTATATAATCTATATAAATAGTATATAATATATATAAGTATAAATGTTTTATATATAAAAATAAGATTTTTTTCTTAAATATATACATGCTTGTGTGTGTATCTATATATAAATAATAATTAACAGAGTACACACACATATATTATGTAAACACAAACTTTTATTTTGGATGCGATTAATCGTGATTAATCTTTTGACAGCCCTAGTAAATAACTATTTCATTAACTGAAATAATGTCACATTACCAACCTATTGAAATACTAATATCTGTTATGTACCTTTGATATCCACCAATCACAGTGGAGATAAGAGTCACATGATGAATCAAAGCTTTTAGGAGGACAATACACACTAACACACTAAACACACGACATTTTAAAACATTAATTTATCAACATTAAATGCAAAACAAAACCCTAATGTACATAACCGATTAGAAAAAAGCTAAGAAGAAACATATGTGAAGTGTCACGGAGGGAATTCTGGGAATGTCAATTTACGTTTTTTCACACTATTGCAGTTTCACACACGCTTTATGTTAACCAGTTAAAGGGTTAGTTCACCCAAAAATGAAAATTCTGTCATTAATTCCTCACCCTCATGTCGTTCGACACCCGTCAGACCTCCGTTCATCTTCAGACACAAATGAAGATATTTTAGTGTAAAGCTGATGCTGAGAAAGGCTTCAGATAGGCCTCCATTGGCATTCAGTACATTTACACTCACAAGACCCATAAAAGGCACTAAAAACGTCATTACAAAGTCCATCTCACCACAGTGACTCTACAATAATTTTACGATGCGACGACAATAGTTTTTGTGCGCAAAAAAAAATCAAAATAACACCTTTCGCATGCGCGAGAATATGACGTAGCGCCGGGGTTCGGGAATCCATGAAATGCACACTTTTTTTCACTTAAGCCCCATTTTGAGAACTACGCCGAGACCTAAAGCACGATCAATGTAGAATCCAACAGCTGAGACACGCGCGTCTTCCTCTGCTTGTAAACAAATCTCTTCTGGGTCATGTGTCCGAACGCCGGATCTGCGTCATATTCTCGCGCATGCGTCGTGGAGACACACACGGAAGACAAGAACAAGTTGGATAAAGGTGTTATTTAGATTTTTTTTTCGCACAAAAACTATTGTCGTCGCATCGTAAAATTATCGTAGAGTCACTGTGGTGAGATGGACTTTGTAACAATGTTTTAAGTGCCTTTTATGGGTCTTGTGAGTGTAAATGTACTGAATGCCAATGGAGGCCTGTGTGAAGCCTTTCTCAGCATCAGCTTTAAGGCCTGTTCACACCGGGACGATTTTCGCGCGCATTTATCGCCGACGTTTAACGCCTCGTGACTAAACAATGGGCGCCAATGTGAGTGTTCACACCGACGCGTAAAACGGCAGGCGTAAAAGCGTCATTTAAAAAAAAAAACGCCTCGGGTTCGTTTTTTTATTTTGACGCGGCGCGTAAAAACCTGGCCAACCAATGAGATCCGCGCTTTTGTTCACGTGCCTGGAGCTGCTGAAGTGACAGTAAAACACGACTTGGTGGCGCTCAAGCACAAAATCGGTCTTGCCGAGCACACATTGATACGACGAAGAAGTAGTAAGTAGACAAAGAAGAAGATGAACTGCTAATGCTGCTTGCCAGTTAGCAAAAAGTGTGTGAATGGTTTTGCCATAGACATAATATGTCTATGGTTTTGGCAAGCACGTAAATACTGTCTCTCTTCTCCTTCTGTGTGACAAGCGAGTGTCAGAGGCTTAAAGTGCCGCAGCACCATCTTGTGTACCGGGAGCGCATCTACTGAATGTGCACGTTTACTCGGCGCAACGCCAGTGGAAATCGCTTGGGTGTGAACACTCAAGACGCGCCGAAAAACAGCACGAAAAACGCTGGCGATAAGCGCGTGCGATATTCGTCCCGGTGTGTACAGGCCTTTACACTAAAATATCTTCATTTGTGTCTGAAGATGAACGGAGGTCTGACGGGTGTCGAACGACATGAGGGTGAGTAATTAATGACAGAATTTACATTTTTGGGTGAACTAACCCTTTAACTGTTTGTACCCGTAGCATTTTTACCGTTAAAATTCACGATCATATTTTACAGTGCTAACGTTAGGGGAGCGTTGTACTGTACAATCAGTTGTAAAACAGAAGCACAAACAGTCCTGACACGCAGATCTGGTCCCGTTGAGAGTTTGGCTTTGACCCTGTAGAGGTGGATGGAATATCTGGGATTCTCATCCAGTCTCAGGATAGCGGATTCAGGTGCATTAGAGGTCAATATTAGGTCGATAACTGGACACGAGCCACAGATCCTCACCGTGTGCTGACATCACAGTGTGAAGAGGTGAAATCTGATCCAGGCCACTTTAGCTGCTGGAAATCATTCAAACACAGTTTTACAGCAGGGCAATGCATATATATAATGTTTAGATGTATTTTTGAGACACTTATCAAAATCAATATTAACAATATAAACTTGCCTGGATGCTGGAGTGGATAGACTGTGAAGAGTAAAGAGGAATTATGCTCAATTTTCATGTCTGGTATAATTTTTAGATGTTAATCTGTTTGTCTGACTAACTAACTTTTTATATTTTTTATTGTAAAATGTATTCATTAAAAAAATTAAACACTTTAACTATTTTTAATTGTATATTGTGTATTTAATGTATTTATGATGTATTATAATAATATATTAGTTTATTTTAAATCAGATATTAAAAAAATAATAATAAACACTTCACATTTAAAGTTTATCCAACTAATGAACTATTTTAATGGGAAAAAATATTTATTTATTTATTTTTAAAATTAAACACTTTAAAATTCATCGAACTGATGGACTATTTTTAATTGTAAATATATATGTATGTATTTATTTATTTATAATTTATTATAATAATATATTGATTCATTTATTTAAAATAAATAAATATATATATATATATATATATATATATATATATATATATATATATATATATATATATATATATATATATATATATATATATATATATATATATATATATATATATATATATATATATATATATATATATATATATATATATATATATATATAAAATAAAAACACTGATGGACTATAATAATTGTAAATATATGTATTTATTTATTTATAATTTATTATAATAATATATTACATTATTTATTATAATAATATATTAATTCATTTATAAAAAAAGAAAATAATAATAATACAAAAATAAATATATATATATATATATATATATATATATATATATATATATATATATATATATATATATATATATATATATATATATATATATATATAAATAAAAACACTTCACATTTAAAGTGTATCCAACTAATTAACTATTTTAATGGAAAAAATATTTATTTATTTTAAAAATTAAACACTTAAAAATGAATCCAACTGATGGACTATTTTTAATTGTAAATTTGTATTCATTTATTTATTTATAATTTATTATAATAATATATTGATTCATTTATTATAATAATATATTATTTCATTTATTTTAAATAAAATATTTTTGAAAAGATAAACACTTTAAAGTTTATCTAACTAATGAACTATTTGAATGAAAAAATGTATTAATTTATTAAAAACATTAAACACTTTAAAATTCATTCAACTGATGGACTATTTTTAATTGTAAAAATGTATTCATTTATAATTTTTTATAATAATATATTAATTAATTTATTATAATAATATATTAATTAACTTATTTTAAATAAAATATTTTTAAAATGATCAACACTCCATATTTAAAGTTTATCCAACTAATTAACTATTTTAACAGAAAAATGTATTTGTTTGTTTATTTATCGACTTCACATTCCAAATAATAGTAAATAATATATTAAATAATTTATTTAAAATCAAATATTTTTTAAAAGATAAACACCACATTTAAAGAATATCCAACTAATGAACTACTTTAATGGAAAAATTAATTAATTATTTTTTAAATCATATAAAAAAAATGTGTCTAACCAATGAACTTATTTATTTATGTATTTTTAAATATATTTTAATAAGCATGTGAAGACTAATGAAATATTTTAATGGGAAAATGCATTAATTTATAATTTTTTATTTATTTAAAATGTATTTATATTTAATAAAAACTTCCAATTTTAAAGTTTGTCAAACAAATTTTTAATGTTGAAATATATTTATAAATAAAATAAAAAAAAACTAATTTAAAGGGTAAATCATCTTTATTTCTCTTTTGCAGCTGTTTCTATAATGCGGCACAGTGCATCAGCGTTTGGGTTTGCTGTAAGTCTTACACTTCATACAATCAAATGTTGATTATTTAATAATCTTGAATGTTTTTAACGCTTCTCTTCAACACTGTTGTTCATTGGTTTGCAGTTTGACGCCACTCTCGACGTCCTGTCCTCCATTATCGTGATATGGCGATACAGTAACGCTGCGGCCGTCCATTCGGCGCACAGAGAGTACATGTGAGTACATGTGATGCTTTCTAGATTGGGGAAAACACGGGAAACGTGCAATTTTGTTGCTAGATTTAGCAACTTTTCAGACTACCTTAGCAACTTTTTTTTCTAAAAGCACCTACACTCTAAAAAAAAAAAGGTTCTATATGGCACCAAAAATGGTTCTTGGCTCGTAATCATAGGGGAACCTTTTTTAGTGCTATATAGCACCAATTTTGGTGCTTCAGTGGTTCTTCAGCGGTTCTTCAGCGGTTCTTCAGAGGTTCTTCAGCGGTTCTTCAGCGGTTCTTCAGCGGTTCTTCAGCGGTTCTTCAGCGGTTCTTCAGAGGTTCTTCAGCGGTTCTTCAGAGGTTCTTCAGTGGTTCTTCAGCGGTTCTTCAGAGGTTCTTCAGAGGTTCTTCAGCGGTTCTTCAGCGGTTCTTCAGAGGTTCTTCAGTGGTTCTTCAGCGGTTCTTCAGAGGTTCTTCAGAGGTTCTTCAGCGGTTCTTCAGCGGTTCTTCAGAGGTTCTTCAGAGGTTCTTCAGCGGTTCTTCAGAGGTTCTTCAGCGGTTCTTCAGCGGTTCTTCAGAGGTTCTTCAGAGGTTCTTCAGCGGTTCTTCAGAGGTTCTTCAGCGGTTCTTCAGCGGTTCTTCAGGGGTTCTTCAGAGGTTCTTCAGAGGTTCTTCAGCGGTTCTTCAGCGGTTCTTCAGAGGTTCTTCAGCGGTTCTTCAGCGGTTCTTCAGGGGTTCTTCAGAGGTTCTTCAGAGGTTCTTCAGCGGTTCTTCAGCGGTTCTTCAGGGGTTCTTCAGAGGTTCTTCAGAGGTTCTTCAGAGGTTCTTCAGCGGTTCTTCAGAGGTTCTTCAGCGGTTCTTCAGCGGTTCTTCAGGGGTTCTTCAGAGGTTCTTCAGAGGTTCTTCAGAGGTTCTTCAGCGGTTCTTCAGAGGTTCTTCAGCGGTTCTTCAGCGGTTCTTCAGGGGTTCTTCAGAGGTTCTTCAGAGGTTCTTCAGCGGTTCTTCAGCGGTTCTTCAGAGGTTCTTCAGAGGTTCTTCAGCGGTTCTTCAGAGGTTCTTCAGAGGTTCTTCAGCGGTTCTTCAGAGGTTCTTCAGAGGTTCTTCAGAGGTTCTTCAGCGGTTCTTCAGAGGTTCTTCAGCGGTTCTTCAGCGGTTCTTCAGGGGTTCTTCAGAGGTTCTTCAGAGGTTCTTCAGCGGTTCTTCAGAGGTTCTTCAGCGGTTCTTCAGCGGTTCTTCAGAGGTTCTTCAGTGGTTCTTCAGTGGTTCTTCAGCGGTTCTTCAGCGGTTCTTCAGAGGTTCTTCAGTGGTTCTTCAGCGGTTCTTCAGAGGTTCTTCAGAGGTTCTTCAGCGGTTCTTCAGCGGTTCTTCAGAGGTTCTTCAGCGGTTCTTCAGCGGTTCTTCAGCGGTTCTTCAGGGGTTCTTCAGAGGTTCTTCAGAGGTTCTTCAGCGGTTCTTCAGGGGTTCTTCAGAGGTTCTTCAGAGGTTCTTCAGCGGTTCTTCAGCGGTTCTTCAGCGGTTCTTCAGCGGTTCTTCAGCGGTTCTTCAGAGGTGCTTCAGTGGTTCTTCAGCGGTTCTTCAGAGGTTCTTCAGCGGTTCTTCAGAGGTTCTTCACCGGTTCTTTGACTAAGGTGCTATATAGCACCTCTGAAGAACCGCTGAAGAACCACTGAAGCACCAAAATTGGTGCTATATAGCACTAAAAAAGGTTCCCCTATGATTACGAGCCTTTTTTTTTAGAGTGTAGCAACAAATTTAGCAATTTTTAAAATTTATTTGGCAACTTTTAGCAACTTCTGGAAAGTGACTCTAATCCAAACTACACACGTACAAGCTAGCTCAACAGGCCAAGCGGTTCATTCATAATTCCTTAAGATCGCTGTGGAAATGTGGAAATCGCTGTAAAAACCGCAAGATCATTTAGGTAGCATATTTACGGAGCCTTGCATATGACATGCAGGAAAAAAACAAGTAGGCTAAATCATGCACGCGATTTATAAATCGAGGGAACAAATGAGTAAATCGTGTGGACGGTTTAGCAAATCGAGGGAACAAATTTGTAAATTTTGCGCACAATTTACTTTTTTTTTTCTTGCACTCGATCCGTACATTAGGGATGGCTCGATACCACAATTTTGTCTTCGGTACGGTACCACAATCTAATACCGAAGTACCGATATTAAATCGATACCATATAGGGTCTGAATTTTGATGCGGGTATTGCGCATAATTTTGCTCACTCTCGCAAGTTTTGGGTTTATGAAGCGGGAAATTACAGCAAATGTTTATTATTAAATTAATCAACAGAGATTGTCACATCAGTCAGTCATTTGGAAACTTTTTTGTAAGTAATTTCAGCATTACTGCGCGTCTCCATTGCTTCTGGCTTGAAAAGACATCGCACCTGCACTATAAAAGCAATCTGCGCGCTCAGATTCAACACTTTCGCTTCCGTTGCGGGACAACTGACCTGTCGATCTCTTAATGTCTTACAAGTCAGGAATTAAGTGGCAGATGCTTGGCAAGGTTTGATGGTTCTTCAGCAGTTTTATAAGCAAAGTAATTCAAAATTTCACGTCTACTCGTCTTTATTAATGAGTTTTGTGCGTGTTGAGTGAGGCTGCGTTCACACTGCAGGGCTTAATGCTCAATTCCGATTTTTTGAAAAAATTTGATTTTTTTGCAAGGTCGTTCACATTTCCAATTAAATGCGACCTTTTGTGATCTCCTGTGTGAACGTGAAATGACCCAGAAGTGACCCGCATGCGCAGAAGAGTACTCAACGGTCAACGACGTCACTTGTTTCGCCATTTCGCTGGAAATGTTTTCAAAAACCGCCCGGTTCCGATAAGAGCCCTCAAGTTTGGCCTGAATAGAGCTGTCCCCCAAAATATTAATTAACTCCGAAATCTCGCTTCCCTTCCACCGACTGGTCTCAGCATCGTCCGCCATAGTTGTTTATCTACTCATTCCCGCCTACTTCAACGTACAATGATGACGTTTGTCGCGTATCAACGACGTGCGGGTCGGATACATGTGACCTGGCAGTTCAGACTGAAGACGCATTTCAAAAGATCGGATATGTATCGGATTTGGACCACATACCCAAGTGGCCTGGGTCGCATTTGAAAAGATCGGATCTGTGTCGTTCAGACTGTCATGAAAAGATCAGATACAGGCCGCATAAGGGCAAAAAAAACGGAATTGGGTCGTTTCAGCCTGCAGTGTGAACGCAGCCTGAGAGATTCAACTGCTGTATTCATCTTGTTCTGTTGCCACATTTGCCGGTTTCGCGTCAGTTTGGGTAGCGCGCTGCCACCTAGCGGTGAACTTCGGAACAGCAGCATATACCGAAATGAGCAAAATCATGATATCGTACCGTTTGAAATAAAATATATACCGGTATTTTTGCAGTACCGGTATACCGCGCATCCCTACCGTACATATTAACTAACACATCGCTTTAATTTATTTTACAAACAAATCTAAATTAGCATATCAAATAATATCTACTCGTTACATAATGGCGTAGTTTTGCCTTGCGATTACGTAATGACGTCATAGCGCAATGATGTCACGACGTCATTTAGCAACTTTTAGCAACAACTCGATCTGCCTTTAGCAACTTCCCCTGAAAATGTGTTGGCAACAGTGGAAACGTGTGCTCTGTGGGGATTCTGCGTCGTTTCAGTGGCCAATTAGACGTTGTTTCTGGGCAACTAGAAGAGCAGAAGGTCAGACTGATCTTTCCAGGCGATTTTGACATGTTCCTCAGCTGAAGGAGAACATATCTGGGTGTTTTGTGGCTAAAAAAGCATTCAACTAATTACCTAACCAAACCTTACTCATTAAAATGTCCATTTAATGAATGTTTTCAGATGCGCTGATCCTTGTACACAAACCTAGCATGGTTTACCTCTTAGCTCGCGCCCATATTATCTGAAAACGACATACCCAAATAAAAATGTCTGCAGCTCTTAAACCCTATGGTCTATATTCATAAATCTGATCTTATTTTAAACTAGACACTTGAAATATTGTTACCCAAGAGTCATAATAACTCAAAGAAGTATAGGAACAGAGTAAAACAAGGTAAAATATACATGTAAAGGACGCTGTTTAGATAATGCCTTTTGATTGGTTACTACATCCATCAATCAAACCTTTGCTGGCTAGGCATTGGCTGGCATTATCCAATGAAAACCATCGCTGCGTCCGAAATCGAATAATTCTCTACTGTATATGTGAAAAACAGTACGCCAACTGAGTAGTGCGTCCGAATGGGAGTTGCAATGGGATTACTTAGTGTTCTGAGTGGTTGCTAGAGTGTTGCTAGGGAGTTGCTATGGGATTACATAGTGTTCTGAGTGGTTGCTAGAGTGTTGCTAGGGAGTTGCTATGGGATTACTAAAGTGTTCTGAGTGGTTGCTAGAGTGTTGCTAGGGAGTTGCTATGGGATTACTAAAGTGTTCTGAGTGGTTGCTAGAGTGTTGCTAGGGAGTTGCTATGGGATTACTTAAGTGTTCTGAGTGGTTGCTAGAGTGTTGCTAGGGAGTTGCTATGGGATTACTAAAGTGTTCTGAGTGGTTGCTAGAGTGTTGCTAGGGAGTTGCTATGGGATTACTAAAGTGTTCTGGTGGTTGCTAGAGTGTTGCTAGGGAGTTGCTATGGGATTACTTAAGTGTTCTGAGTGGTTGCTAGAGTGTTGCTAGGGAGTTGCTATGGGATTACTTAAGTGTTCTGAGTGGTTGCTAGAGTGTTGCTAGGGAGTTGCTATGGGATTACTAAAGTGTTCTGAGTGGTTGCTAGAGTGTTGCTAGGGAGTTGCTATGGGATTACTAAAGTGTTCTGAGTGGTTGCTAGAGTGTTGCTAGGGAGTTGCTATGGGATTACTTAAGTGTTCTGAGTGGTTGCTAGAGTGTTGCTAGGGAGTTGCTATGGGATTACTAAAGTGTTCTGAGTGGTTGCTAGAGTGTTGCTAGGGAGTTGCTATGGGATTACTAAAGTGTTCTGGTGGTTGCTAGAGTGTTGCTAGGGAGTTGCTATGGGATTACTAAAGTGTTCTGGTGGTTGCTAGAGTGTTGCTAGGGAGTTGCTATTGGATTACTAAAATGTTCTGAGTGGTTGCTAGAGTGTTGCTAGGTGGATGTTATTGTGTTCTGCATGGTTTCTAGGGCATTGCTGTGTAGTTGCTAGGGTGCTTTGGGAGTTGCTATGTGGTCACTAAGGTGTTCTGATTGGTAGCTAAGGCGTTGCTAAGTAGATGTTAGTGTATTGTTCTGTGTGGATGCAAGATAAATGTTAGAGTGGCTTCTAGGGAGTCGCTATGGGATTACTAAAGTGTTCTGAGTGGTTGCTTGAGTGTTGCTAGGGAGTTGCTATGGGATTACTAAAGTGTTCTGGTGGTTGCTAGAGTGTTGCTAGGGAGTTGCTATGGGATTACTAAAGTGTTCTGAGTGGTTGCTAGAGTGTTAGTGTGTTGTTCTGTGTGGATGCAAGATAAATGCTAGAGTGGTTTCTAGGGAGTTGCTATGGGATTACTAAAGTGTTCTGAGTGGTTGCTAGAGTGTTGCTAGGGAGTTGCTATGGAATTACTTAAGTGTTCTGAGTGGTTGCTAGAGTGTTGCTAGGGAGTTGCTATGGGATTACTAAAGTGTTCTGAGTGGTTGCTAGAGTGTTGCTACTAGGGAGTTGCTATGGGATTACTAAAGTGTTCTGAGTGGTTGCTAGAGTGTTGCTAGATGGATATTATTGTGTTCTGCATGGTTTCTAGGGCATTGATGAGTATTTGCTAGGGTGCTTTGGGAGATGCTATGTGGTCACTAAGGTGTTCTGATTGATAGCTAGGGCGTTGCTAAGTAGATGTTAGTGTGTTGTTCTGTGTGGATGCAAGATAAATGCTAGAGTGGTTTCTAGGGAGTTGCTATGGGATTACTAAAGTGTTCTGAGTGGTTGCTAGAGTGTTGCTAGGTGGATGTTATTGTGTTCTGCATGATTTCTAGGGCATTGTTAAGTAGTTGCTAGGGTGTTTTTGGTGGTTCTTTGGGAGTGGCTATGTGGTCACGAAAGTGCTCTGATTGGTAGCTAGGGCGTTGCTAGGTAGATGTTAGTGTGTTTTTAGTGGATGCAAGGTCAGTGATAGAGTGGTTGCTAGGGATTTGCTACGGGTTTACTAAAGTGTTCTGGGTGGTTGCTAGAGCGTTGCTAGATGGATGTTATTATGTTGCATTGTTTCTAGTGCATTGCTAAGTGGTTGCTAGGGTGTTTTGGGTGGTTCTTTGGGAGTGGCTATGTGGTCACGAAAGTGCTCTGATTGTTAGCTAGGGTGTTGCTAGGTAGATGTTAGTGTGTTTTTAGTGGATGCAAGGTCAGTGATAGAGTGGTTGCTAGGGATTTGCTACGGGTTTACTAAAGTGTTCTGGGTGGTTGCTAGAGCGTTGCTAGATGGATGTTATTATGTTGCATTGTTTCTAGTGCATTGCTAAGGGGTTGCTAGGGTGTTTTGGCTGGTTCTCAGTTTACAAGTAGCACGTGGAACCGTCATTATGTTAAGCCCGCCCACAGATTCTATACACGATGTGATTGGCCTGACCAGAGTTGGGGGGGGGGGGATGGGGGTGTGACATCATGATTGACAGCTGAGATTGACGGCTTCTCTGAGTGAAGTCACTGATGCACTTACAGATTTTTTTCTGGATTTTTGGGAGGAGATTGGAGCTTTAGCTTTAATTTCTACATTTCCATAACTTTATTTCACACCGACATAATGAATTGTTCTACATCTGTGAGAGTGTGGGCGGGCGGGACGTGGGCGGAGCTGAGGTGACGACTAACAGACAGCAGACAAACGGCAATCCACCTGTCACTCAAAGTGGCCACGCCCTTAATTATGCAGAAGGCTTTATATAATGTAAACGAATGAGTTATAAATAAATTCCCCCCCTCACAGTCGTCATGAAGGGCAACATTAGCCGTACAGACCAAAAGCACAGTTTGTCCCAGACTGTAAACATGTGTTCTTCTGCTGTAAAGTCGGCCATTTTAACATGAGCTCAATGAGATTCTGCTCCTTCTGGAGTCTGCCTCTAGTGGCCAGTCCATGAACTGCAGTTTAACTCACTTCAGTATCGGCTTCAAGAGAAACTGCGGAAGGAGCCGCTTGCGTTTTACTCAAAGTTCGGCGACCAGTAAAAAACGCTGAGCGCTCATGGTGTTCTAAAAACGAAAAAGAAACGCTTTTGGTGGACACACGGCCTAAAGAACACTAGGTTTGATGGATGGAGGCCAGGCAGACAGACTCTCTGGTCCCCTGAGAAGTGGCCCCGCTCTAGGGTTCATGTCTAAAGAGGGCCCTTCGACAGACTCTCTCTGTGTTCGGCGTCCCTTATCGGCTGAAAGACAGAATAGAGATGGAAGAAGGGCTTTGTGGAGGGAATGAAAGCAGAGGAAGCGGAGAGAGAGGACAAAGGCAGAAGTGTGCTAGACAGCAGACCTGTAGGTAGCATAGTAGAGTACACACACACACACACACACACACACACACAAACGTAATGAATCCATTTGTAATGCGCAGGCCGGTGAAGCTGCGAGCCACGGTCTCTGGGGGAGTCTGATGGGATGCGGATCGCCGTGGAGACGGATTACATCATAACACAGGCTGCATTAGCGAGATCTACTGGACTGGTAGAGTCCTAGACTGTAAAACACTACAGGAGAACAATGACTTACAAACAGATCTGCATTTGGAATTTACTGGTATAAAGACCACTATGCTATGAAGTTGCTAAGGTGTTCTAAGTTGTTGCTAGGTGGTTGTTAGTGTGTTTTGGGTGGTTCTTAGGAAGCTGCTATGAGGATACTAAAGTGTTCTGATTGGTAGCTAGGGCGTTGCTAGGTAGATGTTAGTGTGTTCTGTGTGGATGCAAGATCAATGCTAGAGTGGTTGTTAGGGAGTTGCTATGGGATTACTAAAGTGTTCTGAGTGGTTGCTAGAGTGTTGCTATGGGATTACTAAACTGTTCTGGGTGGTTGCTAGGGCATTAAGTAGTTGCTAGGGTGTTGTTGGTGGTTCATTGAGAGTTGTAAGTGTGTTTGTGGATGCAAGGTCAGTGCTAGAGTGGTTGCTAGGGAGTTGCTATTGGATTACTAAAGTGTTCTGAGTGGTTGCTAGAGTGTTGCTAGGTGGATGTTATTGTGTTCTACATGGTTTCTAGGGCATTGCTGAGTAGTTGCTAGGGTGCTTTGGGAGATGCTATGTGGTCACTAAGGTGTTCTGATTGGTAACTAGGGCGTTGCTAAGTAGATGCTAGTGTGTTGTTCTGTGTGGATGCAAGATCACTGCTAGAGTGGTTGCTAGGGAGTTGCTATGGGATTACTAAAGTGTTCTAAGTGGTTGCTAGAGTGTTGCTATGGCATTACTAAAGTGTTCTAAGTGGTTGCTAGAGTGTTGCTATGGCATTACTAAAGTGTTCTGAGTGGTTTCTAGAGTTTTGCTATGGGATTACTAAAGTGTTCTGAGTGGTTGCTAGAGTGTTGCTAGGTGGATATTATTGTGTTCTGCATGGTTTCTAGGGCATTGCTGAGTAGTTGCTATGGTGTTTTGGGTGGTTCTTTGGGAGTTGCTAAGAGGATACTAAGGTGTTCTGATTGGTAGCTAGGGTGTTGCTAGGTAGATGTAAGTGTGTTCTTTGTGGATGCAAGATCAATGTTAGAGTGGTTGCTAGGGAGTTGCTATGGGATTGCTAAAGTGTTCTGAGTGGTTGCTAGAGTGTTGCTAGGTGGATGTTATTGTGTTCTGCATGGTTTCTAGGGCATTGCTGAGTAGTTGCTGTGGTGCTTTGGGAGCTGCTATGTGGTCACTAAAGTGTTCTGATTGGTAACTAGGGCGTTGCTAAGTAGATGTTAGTGTGTTGTTCTGTGGTGATGCAAGATCAATGGTAGAGTGGTTTCTAGGGAGTTGTTATGGGATTACTAAAGTGTTCTGAGTGGTTGCTAGAGTGTTGCTATGGGATTACTAAAGTGATCTGAGTGGTTGCTAGAGTGTTGCTAGGTGAATGTTATTGTGTTCTGCATGATTTCTAGGGCATTGTTAAGTAGTTGCTAGGGTGTTTTCAGTGGTTCTTTGGGAGTTGCTATGTGGTCACTAAAATGTTCTGATTAGTAGCTAGGGTGTTGGTAGGTACATGTTAGTGTGTTCTTTGTGGATGCAAGGTCAATGTTAGAGTGGTTGCTAGGGAGTTGCTACGGGATTACTAAAGTGTTCTGGGTGGTTTCTTGGGTGGTTGCTAGAGTGTTGCTAGATGGATGTTATTGTGTTGCATTGTTTCTAGGGCATAGCTAAGTGGTTGCTAGGGTGTTTTGGGTGGTTCTTTGGGAGTTACTATGTGGTCACGAAGGTGCTCTGATTGGTAGCTAGGGCGTTGCTAGGTAGATGTTTGTGCGTTTTGAGTGGATGCAAGGTCAGTGATAAAGTGGTTGCTAGGGATTTGCTACAGGTTTACTAAAGTGTTATGGGTGGTTTCTTGGGTGGTTGCTAGAGTGTTGCTAGATGGATGTTATTTTGTTGCATTGTTTTCGGGGCATTGCTAAGTGGTTGCTAGGGTTTTTTGGGTGGTTCTTTGGGAGTCGCTATGTAGTCACTAAAGTGTTCTTTGTGGTTGTTAGGACAATGCTAGAGTGTTCTAAGTAGTTACAAGGGAGCTGCTATGGGGTTACTAAAGTGTTCTGAACGGTTGCTAGGTGGTTGTTAAAGTGTTACTTTGTGGTTACTAAGGTGTTCTGATGGGATGCTAGGATACTGCTAGGTGGTTGCTAAGGGGTTCTGAGTGATTTATAGCACAATGCTAGGGTTTTCTCAGTGGTTGCTGGGGAGTTGCTATGGGATTACTAAAGTGTTCTGAGCAGCCGCGAGAGTGTTGCTAGGTGGTTGTTAGTGTGTTTCTAAGCCTTTATTAAGGTGTCCTGAGTGGATGCTAGGACATTGCTAGTGTGTTGTTATATGGTTACCAAATTGTTATGAGTGGTTGCTATGGAGTTGTAATGCAGTTACTAAGGTGTTCTGGGTGAATGCTAGGAGAATGCTAGAGTGGTTGCTTGCTAGCATTCTTTTAAAAACGACCACGAATTAGCGGTTAGCTTGCAGATTGGTTATCAGTCAGAACCTGAAAATAATGGAGGTTCTCTACATTTCTAATAAAATGCAAGTTCACAGCTTTGGATTGAACTTGGATAGAAATTTTTAATCCGTGCATGTATTGACAATAATATTTAAATATTAAAGTCAGTCGACCATCAAAACAAACATCTCTACAGCATCAGTGGGGTTCCTCTTGGCCTGATTACTAGATAAACTAGATTAGATTAATCTGCACGTCTTAATTTCATTTTAATTTGATCTCCGGAGACTGTAGCTGTGTGTGTGTGTGTGTTTGTTTGTTTGCTTTGACTAATTAATTACTAACCAAAAAGCAGATTTAACAGACTGAGCTCGCAAAGCTGTTGCGATCTGCGTGTGAGAAACAGAGCAGAACGGCACTAAAGCTTCACCAGATTTAACTCAACTACCCCTGCGGCTCAGTAAATAGTGGAACAGACCTCGCCTATTAACCAGGCTTAATTAGACAACCACAGCCCTCGTCGCCTTCATTTATAAACCCAGGGCTTGACAGTCCTAATGAGAACGAGGCACTAAAGCGAGCAGAAGCTTCAGAGTCGTGTTTTATTAACTGACTCAGACACACGAGAGGAGTTAGACCGTCAACTCAATAAAGCATCAGTTGAATTGATGCTGTGGGTTACTCAATGTACCTGTGTGTGTGTGTGTGTGTGTTTTCCAGAGCATGTGCAATCCTTGGGGTCGTGTTCATCTTGTCGGCCATCACTATCCTGGGGAAAGCGATCCATGATCTCGCCACAAAACTGCAACCAGAAGTGGTAAGAAAACAACAAACACACAAGTGTTCATTCACTGACTCACTGATTTATTCATGGCATTGGTTGATTTATTTGTTCGTTCGTTTGTTCATTCTCTCACTGAATCATTCATTAGATTGGTTGATTGGTTGTTCCACTGGTTGATTCATTTGTTCGTTCATTCTCTCACTAAATCATTCATTAGATTTGATTGGTTGATTGATTGTTTTTCTTTCACTGAATCATTCATTAGATTGGTTGATTGGTTGTTCCACTGGTTGATTCATTTGTTCATTCTCTCACTGAATCATTCATTGGATTGGTTGATTCATTTGTTTGTTCATTCTCTCATTGAATCATTCATTGGATTGGTTGATTCGTTTGTTTGTTCATTCTCTCATTGAATCATTCATTACATTGGTTGATTGATTGTTCCACCGGTTGATTCATTTGTTTGTTCATTCTCTTATTGAATCATTCATTGGATTGGTTGATTGATTGTTCCACTGGTTGATTCATTTGTTTGTTCATTCACCCATTGAATCATTCATTGGATTGGTTGATTAATTTGTTTGTTCATTCTCTCATTGAATCATTCATTGGATTGGTTGATTGATTGTTCCACCGGTTGATTCATTTGTTTGTTCATTCTCTCATTGAATCATTCATTGGATTGGTTGATTGATTGATTGTTCCACCGGTTGATTCATTTGTTTGTTCATTCTCTCATTGAATCATTCATTGGATTGGTTGATTGATTGTTCCACCAGTTGATTCATTTGTTTGTTCTTTCTCTCATTGAATCATTCATTGGATTGGTTGATTGATTGTTCCACCAGTTGATTCATTTGTTTGTTCATTCTCTCATTGAATCATTCATTGGATCGGTTGTTCCACTGGTTGATTCATTTGTTCGTTTGTTTATTCATTCTCTCACTGAATCATTCATTGGATTGGTTGTTCCACTGCTTGATTCATTTGTTTGTTTGTTTGTTCATTCTCTCACTGAATCATTCATTGGATTGGTTGTTCCACTGGTTGATTCATTTGTTTGTTCATTCTCTCATTGAATCATTCATTGGATTGGTTGATTGTTTGTTCCACTGGTTGATTCATTTGTTTGTTCATTCTCTCATTGAATCATTCATTGGATTGGTTGATTGATTGTTCCACTGGTTGATTCATTTGTTTGTTCATTCTCTCATTGAATCATTCATTGGATTGGTTTATTGTTTGTTCCACTGGTTGATTCATTTGTTTGTTCATTCTCTCATTGAATCATTCATTGGATTGGTTGATTGGTTGTTCCACTGGTTGATTCATTTGTTTGTTCATTCTCTCATTGAATCATTCATTGGATTGGTTGATTGATTGTTCCACTCGTTGATTCATTTGTTTGTTCATTCTCTCATTGAATCATTCATTGGATTGGTTGATTGATTGTTCCACTGGTTGATTAATTTGTTTGTTCATTCTCTCATTGAATCATTCGATGGACTGGTTGTTCCACTGGTTGATTAATTTGTTCGTTTGTTTATTCATTCTCTCACTGAATCATTAATTGGATTGGTTGTTCCACTGCTTGATTCATTTGTTTGTTTGTTTATTCATTCTCTCACTGAATCATTCATTGGATTGGTTGTTCCACTGGTTGATTCATTTGTTTGTTCATTCTCTCATTGAATCATTCATTGGATTGGTTGATTGTTTGTTCCACTGGTTGATTCATTTGTTTGTTCATTCTCTCATTGAATCATTCATTGGATTGGTTTATTGATTGTTCCACTGGTTGATTCATTTGTTTGTTCATTCTCTCATTGAATCATTCATTCGATGGACTGGTTGTTCCACTGGTTGATTCATTTGTTTGTTTATTTATTCATTCTCTCACTGAATCATCCATTGGATTGGTTGATTAGTTGTTCCACTGGTTGATTCATTTGTTTGTTCATTCTCTCATTGAATCATTCTATGGACTGGTTGTTCCACTGGTTGATTAATTTGTTCGTTTGTTTATTCATTCTCTCACTGAATCATTCATTGGATTGGTTGATTGATTGTTCCACTGGTTGATTCATTTGTTTGTTTATTCTCTCATTGAATAATTCATTGGATTGGTTGAATGATTGTTCCACTCGTTGATTCATTTTTTTGTTCATTCTCTCATTGAATCATTCATTGGATTGGTTGATTGATTGTTCCACCAGTTGATTCATTTGTTTGTTCATTCTCTCATTGAATCATTCATTGGATTGGTTGATTGATTGTTCCACCAGTTGATTCATTTGTTTGTTCATTCTCTGCCTGAATCATTCATTGGATTGGTTGTTCCACTGGTTGATTCATTTGTTTGTTCATTCTCTCATTGAATCATTCATTGGATTGGTTGTTCCACTGGTTGATTCATTTGTTCGTTTGTTTATTCATTCTCTCACTGAATCATTCATTGGATTGGTTGATTGGTTGTTCCACTGGTTGATTCATTTGTTTGTTCATTCTCTCATTGAATCATTCATTGGATTGGTTGTTCCACTGGTTGATTCATTTGTTCGTTTGTTTATTCATTCTCTCACTGAATCATTCATTGGATTGGTTGTTCCACTGGTTGATTCATTTGTTTGTTCATTCTCTCATTGAATCATTCATTGGATTGGTTGTTCAACTGGTTGATTCATTTGTTTGTCTGTTTATTCATTCTCTCACTGAATCATTCATTGGATTGGTTGTTCCACTGGTTGATTCATTTGTTTGTTCATTCTCTCACTGAATCATTCATTGGATTGGTTGTTCAACTGGTTGATTCATTTGTTTGTCTGTTTATTCATTCTCTCACTGAATCATTCATTGGATTGGTTGTTCCACTGGTTGATTCATTTGTTTGTTCATTCTCTCATTGAATCATTCATTGGATTGGTTGATTGATTGTTCCACTCATTGATTCATTTGTTTGTTCATTCTCTCATTGAATCATTCATTGGATTGGTTGATTGATTGTTCCACTGGTTGATTCATTTGTTTGTTCATTCTCTCATTGAATCATTCGATGGACTGGTTGTTCCACTGGTTGATTAATTTGTTCGTTTGTTTATTCATTCTCTCACTGAATCATTCATTGGATTGGTTGTTCCACTGCTTGATTCATTTGTTTGTTTGTTTATTCATTCTCTCACTGAATCATTCATTGGATTGGTTGTTCCACTGGTTGATTCATTTGTTTGTTCATTCTCTCATTGAATCATTCATTGGATTGGTTGATTGTTTGTTCCACTGGTTGATTCATTTGTTTGTTCATTCTCTCATTGAATCATTCATTGGATTGGTTGATTGATTGTTCCACTGGTTGATTCATTTGTTTGTTCATTCTCTCATTGAATCATTCATTCGATGGACTGGTTGTTCCACTGGTTGATTCATTTGTTTGTTTATTTATTCATTCTCTCACTGAATCATTCATTGGATTGGTTGATTGGTTGTTCCACTGGTTGATTCATTTGTTTGCTCATTCTCTCATTGAATCATTCGATGGACTGGTTGTTCCACTGGTTGATTAATTTGTTTGTTTGTTTATTCATTCTCTCACTGAATCATTCATTGGATTGGTTGTTCCACTGCTTGATTCATTTGTTTGTTTGTTTATTCATTCTCTCACTGAATCATTCATTGGATTGGTTGATTGATTGTTCCACTGGTTGATTCATTTGTTTGTTTATTCTCTCATTGAATAATTCATTGGATTGGTTGAATGATTGTTCCACTCGTTGATTCATTTGTTTGTTCATTCTCTCATTGAATCATTCGATGGACTGGTTGTTCCACTGGTTGATTCATTTGTTCGTTTATTTATTCATTCTCTCACTGAATCATTCATTGGATTGGTTGTTCCACTGGTTGATTCATTTGTTCGTTTGTTTATTCATTCTCTCACTGAATCATTCATTGGATTGGTTGATTGGTTGTTCCACTGGTTGATTCATTTGTTTGTTCATTCTCTCATTGAATCATTCATTGGATTGGTTGTTCCACTGGTTGATTCATTTGTTCGTTTGTTTATTCATTCTCTCACTGAATCATTCATTGGATTGGTTGTTCAACTGGTTGATTCATTTGTTTGTCTGTTTATTCATTCTCTCACTGAATCATTCATTGGATTGGTTGTTCCACTGGTTGATTCATTTGTTTGTTCATTCTCTCATTGAATCATTCATTGGATTGGTTGATTGGTTGTTCCACTGGTTGATTCATTTGTTTGTTTATTCTCTCATTGAATCATTCATTGGATTGGTTTATTGTTTGTTCCACTGATTGATTCATTTGTTTGTTCATTCTCTCATTGAATCATTCATTGGATTGGTTGATTGATTGTTCCACTGGTTGATTCATTTATTTGTTCATTCGCCCATTGAATCATTCATTAGATTGGTTGATTGTTTGTTCCACTAGTTGATTCATTTGTTTGTTCATTCTCTCATTGAATCATTCATTGCATTGGTTGAGTGGTTGTTCCACTTGTTGATTCATTTGTTCATTCTCCTCACTGAATCATTCATTGATTGATGGTTCCAGTGGTTGATTCGTGCGTTTGTTTGTTCATTCATTCACTCTCCGATTCATTCATTGGATTAGTTGGTGGATTGATTGTTGCAACTGTTATTCTGTTTTCTAAGCACTTAATGGATTCGATTTTGTTATTTTCTAAATATACTTTCATGTTCATTTGCTCTAAGCATTGGTACTCTCGCATCTTATTTCCCCGCTGGCATTTTATTGACTGTAAACTCCATTCAAGAGAGTCTCTCAGATGAAGGACGCCACACGCAAACAAAACACTTCTTCTTTTTATGTCACTGGTTGTGTGAGTTTTCCCTAACAGTGCCTGCTAAACAGTAGAAGTGTAAAGCTGAATGAACACGGCAGAGACGAGGTGTGAAGTCACGGACCAGATTAGAATAGTCTGATATCTCTGTTGCCAGGCAACATCAAGAGGGGAAATAGTTTTCCCTAAACCAGTAACCCCTCCACTATCACTCACTCTCTTTCTCAATCCATCTCTCCATCCGTCTTCCTGTGATGAAATGAGACACCTGAAGCCTTGGTCTGGTACTGCGATTCGATTTCTTCAAAATATTGTTTCTTTTTTGCCATTTATGTTTCCATAAAGAACCTTTAACATCCACGGAACCTTTCCATTGCACAAACGGTTCTTTATAGTGGAAATAACCCTCTTTTTTTTATCAAGAACCAAACATAGCACATTTATTAATTTTGGTAATGAGTCTTGCTACTAGTTTTAACCCTTAAACACATACCCGGGACGTCATTCTCTACCTTCCTCCTCGTTACATTTGTAAAGTTAGACATGAACTTAGTATTCCTCAATCAATTCATTATAAACAATATAACAAGAAAAAAAAAGATAAAATTACAAAATAATACCTGTTTTCCCATTCATTTTTTGTTAAAATGGTATAGGGTCACTAATGACCCGGGGTGTGTAATAGTGTAAGTATATTTTCTGCACAATAATTGAATCTTTAATGACGGAATAAGTGCAATTCACCTTTATTCCACAAGATGGCAATGTCTGATACACAATGATGAAGTGACGTTCCACTCATAGTTACAGCAGGCAGAAAACAAAAGAATAGGATCATCAGCAAAACTTAAGTTCTGAACGCAATCAGATATTAGTGTCGCTGTCACTGATCTGGTGAAGAAGCTGTCAGCCATCAAAATATTGATTGTGAAGATGTTGAAAATGATAGTTTTGAGAATATGTTTGAGATATGAGCAGATGCTGAATGAGCTGAAATGAGCTCTTGACGAGGACAGTGATGATGCTATAAAACATCTGCTCAAAATGAACCCTTACAAACTCCAAAAGATAACACAATATGCTTTATTTTATTCTTCTGTAATTGTTACTTTAATATCCGGAGAGTTTTATGCTATCGTGGCAGGGAGAGATCCATCTGTGTTAGATAGAGATCCGGGTCACTAAAGACCGAATATGTACACTCACCTAAAGGATTATTAGCAACACCTGTTCAATTTCTCATTAATGCAATTATCTAATCAACCAATCACATGGCAGTTGCTTCAATGCATTTAGGGGTGTGGTCCTGGTCAAGACAATCTCCTGAACTCCACACTGAATGTCGGAATGGGAAAGAAAGGTGATTTAAGCAATTTTGAGCGTGGCATGGTTGTTGGTGCCAGACGGGCCGGTCTGAGTATTTCACAATCTGCTCAGTTACTGGGATTTTCACGCACAACCATTTCTAGGGTTTACAAAGAATGGTGTGAAAAGGGAAAAGCATCCAGTATGCGGCAGTCCTGTGGGAGAAAATGCCTTGTTGATGCTCGAGGTCAGAGGAGAATGGGCGACTGATTCAAGCTGATAGAAGAGCAACTTTGACTGAAATAACCACTCGTTACAACCGAGGTCTGCAGCAAAGCATTTGTGAAGCCACAACACACACAACCTTGAGGCGGATGGGCTACAACAGCAGAAGACCCCACCGGATACCACTCATCTCCACTACAAAGAGGAAAAAGAGGCGACAATTTGCACAAGCTCACCAAAATTGGACAGTTGAAGACTGAAGGTCTGATGAGTCTGGATTTCTGTTGAGACATTCAGATGGTAGAGTCAGAATTTGGCGTAAACAGAATGAGAACATGGATCCATCATGCCTTGTTACCACTGTGCAGGCTGGTGGTGGTGGTGTAATGGTGTGGGGGATGTTTTCTTGGCACACTTTAGGCCCCTTAGTGCCAATTGGACATTGTTTAAATGCCATGGCCTACCTGAGCATTGTTTCTGACCATGTCCATCCCTTTATGAGCACCATGTCCCCATCCTCTGATGGCTACTTCCAGCAGGATAATGCACTATGCAACAATGCGGATAATTCACTGAACTAAAATGGCCGCCACAGTCACCAGATCTCAACCCAATAGAGCATCTTTGGGATGTGGTGGAACGGGAGCTTCGTGCCCTGGATGTGCATCCCACAAATCTCCATCAACTGCAAGATGCTCTCCTATCAATATGGGCCAACATTTCTAAAGAATGCTTTCAGCTCCTTGTTGAATCAATGCCACGTAGAATTAAGGCAGTTCTGAAGGCGAAAGGGGGTCAAACACAGTATTAGTATGTGTTCCTAATAATCCTTTAGGTGAGTGTATATTAAGGGTTAAAAATCAAACAGTCTTGTGAATCATCAGTTCAGGAACCAGAACTTCAAAGTTCTACTGTTTTATACAATCAATATTAAAAAGAGTTTTGATGACACAATGAGAATTAAAGGTTGAAAGCAAAAACGAAAAGACGTTCTATTATGACAATGAGAACAAAAAAAGAGTTCATGAGGACGTAATTATGACATAATTTAAAACTTTAAAGGTGCAGTGTGTAGTATTTATGAGGTTTTATTGACAGAAATGCAGTATAATATACATAACTATGTTTTTAGTGGTGTATAAAGAGCTCACATAATGAGCCGTTATGTTTTTATTACATTAGAATGAGCCGTTTCTATCTACACACACCGCTGGTCCCCTTACAGTGAAGCCGCCATTTTGTGCTGTCATGTTTCTACAGTAGCCCTAAAGGGACAAACTCCTCTACAGAGCACTAGCTACTCTCTGCTGTCTTGGACGACATCTTTGTCCTGTGTCGGCCATCGTAGCTTCTCTACGTGCTCCGAAAGGGAGGGGTGAGCGGTTGCAATTCACAACCTCACCACTAGATGCCGCTAAAAGTTACACACTGCACCTTTAAAAGATTATATTATGGTTTTAAGGTTTTATTAAAGCGGCAACCTCATCCAGTTTCTCCTGAAGCCGATACTGAAGTGAGTTAAACTGCAGTTCATGGACTGGCCACTAGAGACAGACTCCAGAAGGAGCAGAATCTCATTGAGCTCATGTTAAAATGGCCGACTTTACAGCAGAAGAACACATGTTTACAGTCTGGGACAAACTGTGCTTTTGGTCTGTACGGCTAATGTTGCCCTTCATGACGACTGTGAGGGGGGGAATTTATTTATAACTCATTCGTTTACATTATATAAAGCCTTAAAGTTCTGCATAATTAAGGGCGTGGCCACTTTGAGTGACAGGTGGATTGCCGTTTGTCTGCTGTCTGTTAGTCGTCACCTCAGCTCCGCCCATATTTTTTGATGACGACATCATAAGAACACAAAACTCATGGGAACTTAAAAGTGTTATACTATGACATATGAGAAGTAAAAAGGTTCTGGCGTGCAATTTTCTCTAAAAAGCATGAGACTGTAAATGTTTTTGGAGTGTAGCAAACAAAATTAGGGTGTAAAAGAGAAGACCATAACCAGATGAGAGATACAGAGTAATAGGAGGAGACAGACAGAGAGAGAGAGAAAGAGAGAGAAAGAGACGCACGCTGTGCTGATGTTTTAATCAGGACTCCGGCTTCTCTCTGGAGGATTCCTGTTCCTGTCTCAGCGTGTAAAGCTTGGTTTTGGCGCATACAAGCGCCGCCTAAAAATAGATCCAATATTTCTCCCTCCCTTCATCTGCTGCTGATGTCAGAAACACTTCCCCCCCCCTTCTTTTCTCTCTCTTATTTTTTTTTTCTCACACACACTCGCTCTCTCGCGCTCTCATGCTCTTTCGTTCTCAGATGAAATGTTAATAAGATGTTCTGAACAAGGTGTCTGAGATGGACTGCCCCCTTTTGCAATCCCCATGCGTGTTTCTGAGCAAGATTGACCGTTTTTCAAGTGCTATAAAATCAATACAACAATCTTCCACTGAATTAGTCCTCATCGGAGCCTTTTCCACTTCCTGCTGTGAACCGGCCAAGTTAAAGCTGCACTATGTAACATTTTTTTCAGTGAAATGTCCAAACTCCACTAGGCCAGTGTTATATATTGTGTTCAGTTGAGTACTTACAATTAGTGTTAGACCGATATATCGGCCGATATTTGCGAATTTTTACGTGTATCGGTCGATACAAGGCTGCTGCGTTCGCCGATATATTTTTTCCCTGCATTATTTCCAGACAGGCGTCCACAGGGCAGCTCTCACCGTCTTCAAACTCTCTCGCTCTCCCTCGCGCATATTAATCAAAATCAACTGAGAATTGACACGATGGTAAAAGGTGGAAAGAATGAAGTTTCACGTGGAGCATTGGGAGATTTTTTCCTGAATTACCGCTGGTGTTGCTCTACAAGAGATTAAGTTCAGTGCACCTACACTCTAAAGCATGCTGGGTTAAAAATAACCCAAGTTGGGTTGAAAATGGACTAACCCATCAATTGGGTTGTTTTAAGCAAACATTTAACCCAACCGCTGGGTCAAAACAACCCAATTGCTGGGTTAGTCCATATTCAACCCAACTTATAGTACTAAGTATAGTACAGTCAGTGTGCACTTTATTATTCTGCTTGCTTGTTGATACTGTGTGCAATAGTGTAATTATTTTATTTATGCTTAAATATTTATTTTCAGAATTTATTTTCACCACTGAACTTCTTGTTCTACCTTACCTGTTTTTACTATTTGTTAAATATTGTTTTTTTAGTTCAATAAATGTTCCTTTTTTTAAATTGTAAATTTTAAATTGTTATCATCATGATCATTGTGTCATTTTTATGATGTAAATTGAGGGAGCAAAAGCAGCATCGGCTCCAAATATCGGCTCAAGAAAATCAGCAGCTCGTATCGCTCATCGGCTAAGGCTGATGAAAAAAAATCGGTATCGGCACTAAAAAATCCATATCGGTCGATCCCTACTTACAATATCCCAAATGTTTCCAGCTATTTGTAAATCGTGAGATGCTATTATTTACGTGTGAGGGCGTGGCCTGTGGATGACATCATATCCACGTTCCCCTCGGTTTGTGGTTTTATTCTGCAGAAACGCTTTCCTCTCACTGCAGTGTGAACAAGTGTCAAAGCAGCCGCTGAGAGAACGCACAGAGTAACGCCATCACATTATACTACCGGTGCGTCACAATTCGCATACTATCCGTCCTAAATAGTATTGGAAAATATAATTAGTATGTCCCAAATTGAAAAGAGTATCCCAAAGATACGGATGGACTACTATTTCCGGTCAGAATTCGAAGTGCAGATCGACGCACTCTCTTAACAGCTGATCTTACCCACAAAGCATTGCGAGTTGGACGAGGATTCAGTTAGAACTACAAATGTGGATAAAAACTACAAACATGGCGGATGTGCGAGTCTGACGGTTAAGTAGAGAGGTTAAGATTAAGGGGTTTGAGTGATTATCAGTATTTAACCTGACCAAAAGATATTTATTCAATGTTATCCGTTTGGCCATTAACTTTTAAATGCATCATTATATTTAAACTGCAAACACATGAGGAGAGTCTCCGCATTAAAGACCCACAAATGGCAGATCAACGTGCGACTACATTTCTCTCCGATACGGTAGGAGATTAAAATAAATGTGGAGGATTTGAACTGTGACGATTATTGACAGCATACTCTTCTGCTACACACTCAAAAGTATGTACTCTTTCTTCACAAAAAGGTTGTAGTATAAGTAGGCGAATTGGGACGCAGTACCAGTGCATTAAACAATATAATTACACACCTTCCAGCCAATCAGAATCAAGTATCTAGACAGACCATGGCATAAACTACAGTTATTAAAGGCCCACAACCAGTGTTGGGGAAAGTGACTTAGAAAAGTAATGCATTACAATATTGCGTTACTCGCTTAAAAAGTAACTAATTAAGTTACTTAGTTACTTTTTAAGAAAAGTAATGCGTTATGCTACTTTTGCGTTACTTTTTCTCACCTGCGCTGGGCTTGTTTTTTTGCTTTGTTTTTAATATAGCAAAAAAAGTTCTATTTTTGTGCAAATGTAAAGACCTCTTCATGCCAAAATTGAAATAATAAGCCTCAGGCTGAGGTAAAAATGTGCTGCCATTCTGGATAATGGAAGAATAGCACGCAGGAGAAAAAAGTTTCACCAATAAAAACTAAAAATCGAGTAATATTTGCTCATAGTTTAACTGAATCAAAAGTTAACCAGCAAGAAATTAGTCAATTAGGTAGATTAAATGCATACAAATATTTGTTTTATTTAACATTTATATATTTGAGGTTTGCATAGTACTCTGATTTTGCATTTGACTGATTTTATTCATTTTTGAGGAGTACAGAATCTTTACTGTGCAAGTGAGATGAATAAATTAGTAGTCTAGAACTACAATAACACATTTACACACAACGCCTCCGCACTTACTCTCGATTTTTCTCAACATGAGGACAGGAGAGCTGTCAGTCAAATAAATGTGAAAAAGTAACTTGTTGTAAATTTGAAAAGTAATCCGTTACTTTACTAGTTACTTGAAAAAGTAATCTGATTACGCAACTCAAGTTACTTGTAATGCGTTACCACAACACTGCCCACAACCATAAAAATGTGTGATTGCGCCACTGCTACCAAATCCCTGATTTCTCTCTCACTGAGATGGATCATTAGAGATGTTTCAGAGAGAGAATGTGGGCAGACAGACAATGTTTGTGATAAATGCGAGGGCATGAGGTTGTTTTTAAACCCTTCAGGGAAGGCTGGAGTTGTTTGACACTGTCCGCGAGACACAAACCTCATTGTTTTCAGCTTTCTTCACTTGCCTGACATCAATATTGATGAGGTTCTCTCACCAGAAGATCCATCATACCGTTTTATGTGGAGGGAACAAGTGATGCATTGACTGACCGTTTGTGTGTGTGTGTGTGTGTGTTGGACGTTATGTTTGATGGTGGGAACCTTGCAGCGTTGCATTTTTTTTCATGTCTGCAAGGCCAGCGCGCAATTTTAATGATTCTGCTCAGGCTGAAAAGGCAACTCTATTCATCTTGATTTTGCATCCTTTTTTTTTTTTTTTGTCTCTGCGCTCCTTATTTCCATTCATATTGCTTTCTCTCTGTCATATCCATAGGTGCTTCTCACACTAGCTGTGCAGTATGAGTACTATAATTACTTGCATGCACGGAATACCCAGATTTGGAATTAGCATAACATTTACTGAACGCAGCCATAGACATTTCAGCTACAATATCATCAGGGTTTCCGCGGGGTCTTAGTCAAGTCAAGTCAAGTCAACTTTATTTATATAGCGCTTTTAACAATGTAGATTGTTTCAAAGCAGCTTTACAGTGTTAAACAGGAAAATAATGCAGCATAATTTTATTCAGCTGTATAGCCATTCTGGAAAAATTTCAAGTATCATACAGTGACAGTGTGGGCTTTAGATTAATAATTTGATCAGTAATTTAGTTTAAATGGTTAATTTAGTTTATTATTTAGATGTATTTCGATGTTTAGTTGAAAAATTTAGTGTCCCCAACTGAGCACGCCAAGCCAGAGGCAACAGTGGCAAGGAAACCAAAACCCCATTAGGTGACCTAATGGAGAAAAATAAACCTTGGGAGAAACCAGGCTCAGTCGGGGTGCCAGTTCTCCTCTGGCCAATTAACAAACAGCGTATTATTATTATTATTCTGGCAGTTTTACAGCTCGGAGGTCATAATAGATCAGAATATTCGAGGGACCGGGGGCAACATGCTGGAGACGGGTTTATTGAGGATGATGTTGATTAAATAATTATTAAAGTGCAATATTCGAATGATCGGAGGCAACATGCAGGAGACGGGTTTATTGAGATGCCGTGTCGATGAGGCAGTTTCAGGGGGAGTCTAATCACGGTCTCCCAGACACTTCGGGGTCCTGTGTTGGTCTTCTCTGGGCGCAGGTCCACCATCTGATCTGGATACGGCCCGGATCCAGCTGACTGCAGTAAACCTCGGGATAAAACAGAGAGACTAACATTAGCGTAGATGCCATTCTTCTGATGATGTAACGAGTACATCAGGTGTTATGGGAAGTGTTCCCGGTTCCGGCTGACCTAGTTAATGCAGCCTAACAATCATTTCATTGAAAAAGTGTTTTATGTGTATGCCACAGTAAAGAGATGTGTTTTTAGTCTAGATTTAAACTGACAGAGTGTGTCTGCTTCCCGAACAATGTTAGGAAGACTGTTCCAGAGTTTAGGTGCTAAATAGGAAAACGATCGACCGCCTGCAGTTGATTTGGATATTCTCGGTATGATCAACTGGCCAGAATTTTGAGACCGCAGTAGACGTGATGGAGTATAATATGTTAAGAGCTCGCTCAAGTATTGGGGAGCTAAACCATTTAGTGCTTTGTAAGTAATAAGTAAGATTTTAAAATTTATGCGATGTTTAATAGGCAGCCAGTGCAGTGTTGACAGAACTGGGCTAATATGGTCATACTTCCTGGTTCTAGTAAGAACTCGAGCTGCTGCGTTTTGGACCAGCTGGAGTTTATTTATTAAGCGAGCAGGGCAACCACCCAGTAGAGCATTACAATAATCTAACCTTGAGGTCATGAACGCATGAACTAACTGTTCAGCATTTTGCATTGAGAGCATGTGCCGTAATTTAGATATATTTTTAAGATGGTAGAAAGCAGTTTTACAGATGCTAGAAACGTGGCTTTCAAACGAAAGATTGGTATCAAAGAGCACACCCAGGTTCCTCACTGACGACGAGGACTTGACAGAACAGCCATCAAGTGTTAGACAGTATTCTAGGTTACTACTTGTGGAGCTTTTTTGTCCAATAATTAAAAATGCAGTTTTTTCTGAATTGAGTTGCAGGAAATTACCAGTCATCCAATGTTTTATATCAGCTATGCATTCCGTTAATCTTGTGAATTGGTAAGTTTCTTTAGGGCGTGAAGAAATATAGAGCTGAGTATCGTCAGCATAACAATGAAAACTAACGCCATGCTTCCTAATGATATCTCCCAGTGGTAGCATGTACAGGGTGAAGAGTAGCGGTCCTAGCACTGAGCCTTGCGGTACTCCATACTGAACTTGCGATCGGTGTGACATATCTTCATTTACTACTACAAACTGATAACGGTCGCATAGGTATGATTTAAACCATGATAATGCAATTCCACTGATACCTACATAATTTTCGAGTCTATTCAAAAGAATGTTGTGGTCGATAGTATCAAATGCAGCGCTAAGATCGAGTAACACTAATAGAGAGATACAGCCACGATCGGATGATAAGAGCAAATCATTTGTAACTCTGACGAGAGCAGTCTCAGTGCTATGATACGGTCTAAATCCTGACTGGAAATCCTCACAGATACCATTTCTTTCTAAAAAGGAACATAATTGTGAAGACACTGCCTTTTCAAGTATTTTTGACAGAAAGGGTAGATTTGAGATTGGTCTATAATTGACTAAATCTGTAGGATCAAGTTGCGGTTTTTTAATAAGTGGTTTAATAATTGCCAACTTAAAAGTTTTCGGTACATATCCTAATGACAAAGATGAATTAATGATATTAAGAAGAGGATCTATGACCTCTGGTAGCATCTCTTTTAATAGCCTAGTTGGTATAGGGTCGAGCATACATGTTGTCGATTTTGATGATTTAACGAGTTTAGCCAATTCTTCTTCTCCTATAGCAGTGAATGAGTGTAATTTTTCCTCAGTGACACTACAATGCTCTGTCTGATGTGATGCTGTATTAGACGGCTGCATGGTTAAAATTTTTTTCCTAATATTATCAATCTTACATGTGAAGAAGTTCATAAAGTCATTACTGCTGTGCTGTTTACAATCATCAGAAGTTGAAGCTTTATTTTTGGTTAATTTAGCCACTGTATCGAATAAATACCTTGGGTTGTGTTTGTTTTCTTCCAAGAGAGTTGAGAAATAAGCAGATCTAGCAGTTTTTACAGCCTTTCTGTATGTGATCATGTGCTCTTTCCACGAATTACGAAATACCTCTAATTTTGTTTTCTTCCAGCTGCGCTCCATTTTTCTGGCTGCTGTTTTAAGGGCCCGGGTGTGCTCGTTGTACCACGGCGTTGGACTATTTTCTTTAATCTTCTTTAAGCGCAGAGGAGTAACTGTGTCTAAAGTACTGCAAAAGAGAGAGTCAATAGTTTCTGTTGCAACATCGAGTTCTTCTATACTATCTGGGATGCTGAGCAGATGATACTGATGAGGGAGATTATTTAAAAAGCAATCTTTAGTAGCGGCAGTGATTGTCCTGCCATTTTTAAAGCGAGGGGGCGGCTTTGCAACCTTAGCTAAATTAAGTATACATGATACTAAGTAATGATCTGAGATGTCATCGCTCTGCTGCAGAATTTCAACGTTATCAACATTTATTCCATGTGACAATATTAGGTCTAAAGTATGATTATGGCGATGAGTGGCTCCTGACACGTGTTGCCTAACTCCAATAGAGTTTAGTGTGTCTTTAAATGCTAATCCCAATACGTCTTTTCCGTTGTCAACATGGATATTAAAATCACCAACAATTAGTACTTTATCTACGGCCAGTACTAACTCTGATAGAAAATCAGCAAATTCTTTGATAAAGTCTGTATTATGCCCAGGTGGCCTGTATACAGTAGCTAACACAAATGTTGAACGGGTTTTATCATGTACACTACATAGCATTACATAAAGCACCAAAACTTCGAAGGAATTATATTTGAAACTAGACTTCTGAGTAATACTGAAGATATTATTATAAATTACAGCGACCCCTCCCCCTTTACCTTTCAGACGCGGCTCATGTTTATAACAATAATCTTGGGGGGTGGACTCATTTAAGGTAATGTAGTCGTCAGGTTTTAGCCAGGTTTCTGTCAAACAGAGCACATCTAGATTATTATCTGTAATAATATCATTAACAATAAGCGCTTTTGGGGAAAGGGATCTAATATTCAGCAACCCAAGCTTTATCAATTGTTCATCTGTATTATATATTTTGTTTATTTGTTGGACGTCAATTAAATTTTTACTGTTGAATGGTTTTGATGTTTTTTTGTATTTACTAATTCGGGGAACAGACACAGTCTCTATATGATAATATCTAGGTGAAAGAGTCTCTATGTGCTGGGATTTATCTGACTCCGGTAACGTGAGACAGCTAGCAGACGGTCGGTTTAGCCAGTTTGTCTGCTTCCTGACCTGGGCCCTAGTGAGTCAAGGTTTAGCTCTAAGACTATGTGCCAGATTACTAGAGAGAAGAGCGGCACCACCCCAAGAGGGATGGATGCCATCCTTCTTCAACAGGTCAGGTCTGCCCCAAAAACTTTTCCAATTGTCTATGAACCCTATGTTATTTTGCAGACACCACTTAGACAACCAGCCATTGAGTGATGATAGTCTGCTAACTATCTCATCACTCCTTTTTACCGGGAGCGGTCCAGAACAAAAAACAGCCTCAGACATCGTACTAGCGAGTTCACACACCTCTTTAATGTTAATTTTGGTGATCTCCGACTGGCGAAGTCGAACATCATTAGTGCCGACGTGAATAATAATCTTAGAGAATTTACGATTAGCTTTAGCCAGCACTTTTAAATTTGCTTTGATGTCAGGTGCTCTGGCTCCCGGTAAACAAGTGACTATGGTAGCTGGTGTCTCTATCTTCACGTTCCGTGTAATAGAATCGCCAATGACTAGGGCACTTTCAACAGGATACTCAGTGGGTGCTTCACTGAGAGGGGAGAACCTGTTTGATGTTCTAACCGGAACGGAAAAGCGGTTCTTTGGTCTGCGACTATGCTGCCTCACTGTTACCCAGTTTCCCTGCTGCGAGGGCCCTGCAGCCGGAACCAAAGAATGTACAGAGTTCACTAAGCTATTCGCATCCAAATCAGTGTCTAAAGCTGTTACATCCTCACTACTCTCAGATAAAGTATGGATGCGTGTTTCTAATTCTGAAATCTTCTCCGTCAGCCTAACTATCTCCTTACATTTATCACATGTGAAGCCCTTTTCGCCAGCGGAGAAGCCTATACTGAACATGTGGCATGCACTGCAGGTGATAATGACAGGAGAAGACATGACTTACCGTGTTTGTTGATTAATCCAATTTACCACTTACCACAATCGTTTGCTGGACACAATTTACTAATCCAAGTTATGAACTCAGAAAAAGGGAGGCCCGGGTGCAGAGATAACAAGCTAACAGGCTAGCAAAATGCTAACGTGTGATGGTGATTTAGATTAAAAGCTAGCGATGTCAAATTTAACGTGATAGGCAATTTTTAAACAATGTATGGTGATGAGTAAGTTATATTTAGCAGTAGAAGAAAGAGGAAATATCAAAATAAAGATTCAAACGTAAGCAAGGCTCTACAGAGCTACAGACTTGAGCTATAGAGCAACAGACACAACAGGCAGACAGGAGCCTTAAAAAGTCTAGATTTTCAAAATCAAAATTTTAGGCCTTAAAAAGTCTTAAATTCGCAGAAGTATTGAGTTTTAGGTCTTAAATCATTTTAAACAGGTCTTAATTTTCCTACGTCCATGTAACGCTACCTCTTGCTCATTGAAATGCTCCCGCAGCGCTTTTAGAATGTTTTTTTTTGTGTGACTATTGTGAATCTAATATAATACAGTAAATGTGGTACCCTAATTAGGGATCGACCGATATGGATTTTTTAGTGCCGATACCGATTTTTTTTCATCAGCCTTAGCCGATGAGCAATACGAGCTGCCGAGTTTCTTGAGCCGATATTTGGAGCCGATACTGCTTTTTCTACCTCAATTTACATCATAAAATGACACAATTTTCAGGATGATAACAATTTAAAATTTACAATTTAAAAAAGGAACATTTATTGAACTAAAAAAAACAATATTTAACAAATAGTAAAAACAGGTGTGGTAGAACAAGAAGTTCAGTGGTGAAAATAAATTCTGAAAATAAATATTTAAGCATAAATAAAACAATTACACTATTGCACAGTATCAACAAGCGAGCAGCATAATAAAGTGCACACTGACTGTACTATACTTCATTTAAAAACTATTTACAACCTAGTCATTTAATGGTTACACTCTAAAAAATGCTGGGTTAAAAATAACCCAAGTTGGGTTGAATATGGATTAACCCAGCAATTGGGTTGTTTTGACCCAGCGGTTGGGTTAAATGTTTGCTTAAAACAACCCAATTGATGGGTTAAAACAACCCAATTGATGGGTTAGTCCATTTTCAACCCAACTTGGGTTATTTTTAACCCAGCATTTTTTAGAGTGTAGGTGCACTGAACTTAATCTCTTGTAGAGCAACACCAGCGGTAATTCAGGAAAAAATCTCCCAATGCTCCACGTGAAACTTCATTCTTTCCACCTTTTACCATCGTGTCAATTCTCAATTGATTTTAATTAATATGCGCGAGGGAGAGCAAGAGAGTTTGAAGACGGTGAGAGCTGCCCTGTGGACGCCTGTCTGTAAATAACGCAGGGGGAAAAAATATCGGCGAACGCAGCAGCCTTGTATCGGCCGATACACGTAAAAATCGCAAATATCGGCCGATATATCGGTCTAACACTAACCCTAATTATGAAAACATTTCTGGAAATTACCACCACAAATTCAGTCATTTGGATCTCAAAAATCACCCAAAAATATCCTGGTGGGATTGAGCTATGGGGAAGTGCAAGTTTATCGATACAAGTTTATCGAATTAACGGTCTAATCAGATTCAATGATCTATGCTAAGCTATGCTAACAGTGCAGACCCGGAGATCGGCTGAATGGATTCGAAAACGGTCAAACTCAACTGTTTAACTCTAGGGGAGTCGGAGAATGAGCCTATTTTCTTAAGAAATAGTGGCGTGTTCCTTTAAAAACAATTCCAGTAGACTAGACAGTACTGCGTTTATGCAGTGAGGAATACTTCAAACAGTAGGCTAGTATGCTACATTGTTAACATTTGAACATTTGGCTACCAGCATGCTAAGTTCAGCGAGTGCACAAGTAGGGGAGAGCGAGGCACAATCTAACGCTTTTTGACTTTCTCAGTCTGTGTAAATCCACTTGGGGTTCAGAGTATTTATTGTTTCCCACATTAATTTCACATGTCTAGTACAATTATGTGGTTTTGTTTCATTAATAAAGTGTTAACTTTTTTCTTGATTTACCCCGAAAGAATGGAAGTGAAATGTGACAACATGCCTCATAGGTGGAGTACATTGTAACATGACCAAATAACAGCTTAAAATGTTACCTGATAAAATCAAAAAAATATACAAAACAAACTAAAATATTTTGTCAACAAAATACAATTATTAGCTTTTTAAAATATAATAATGGCATTTTTAAATAACTAAAAATATAAGCATTTTTGAGTTTGACTACAAACATATCGCTAAATACAGCTATACAGCATAGTTCAAAACATAATAATAATATCTGAACATTAACTCTCAGACATTTTCTCATGGTTTCTCAAAAGAATTCATAAAAGTATAGAATATAATGGCATATTTCTAATAGGGGCTGATTATAACGCAGTGTTAACACACACCCCATCTGCACAACTGGGATAATCGCGGCTGTTAGATCAGCATTAAAGAAACATCTCAACTGTTAAATAACAGATATAAGATTAAAATAATATCAGATTGCACAAACACAAAAAACAGAGATGAAAACTAAACTTAAGTAAGAAATTTACTTTTGCTATGGTTAAATACGTTCAGTTAAATCTTCCAGAGATTTTTTTATTTTGGCGCTATTTTTTCTCTAAAAATATTTGATATGGCAACTAGTAAATAAACTAAGTTTCGTCATTCTGGCATGTGTGGAAAGGGTTAAAACATGCGTGTTACAACTTACCCCGCGCTCCCCTATACATACTATATAGAGCAGAAAGTGAGAATAGTATGGTAGTATGCTATTCAGAATACACTCACCTAAAGGATTATTAGGAACACCTGTTCAATTTCTCATTAATGCAATTATCTAATCAACCAATCACATGGCAGTTGCTTCAATGCATTTAGGGGTGTGGTCCTGGTCAAGACAATCTCCTGAACTCCACACTGAATGTCGGAATGGGAAAGAAAGGTGATTTAAGCAATTTTGAGCGTGGCATGGTTGTTGGTCTGAGTATTTTACAATCTGCTCAGTTACTGGGATTTTCACGCCCAACCATTTCTAGGGTTTACAAAGAATGGTGTGAAAAGGGAAAATCATCCAGTATGTGGCAGTCCTGTGGGAGAAAATGCCTTGTTGATGCTCGAGGTCAGAGGAGAATGGGCCGACTGATTCAAGCTGATAGAAGAGCAACTTTGACTGAAATAAACACTCGTTACAACCGAGGTCTGCAGCAAAGCATTTGTGAAGCCACAACACACACAACCTTGAGGCGGATGGGCTACAACAGCAGAAGACCCCACCGGGTACCACTCATCTCCACTACAAAAAGGAAAAAGAGGCGACAATTTGCACGAGCTCACCAAAATTGGACAGTTGAAGACTGAAGGTCTGATG